>NC_136909.1:15765453-16096561 GCF_949606895.1 Notothenia rossii | reverse complement strand
CACAGAAGAACAAAATCTGACTAAAAGAAAATGTAGCAGTGAGCACAGAAATACCCAGAGGGTCCGTGTGGTAAAATAAAACATCTTTGTTCAAAATGTTTAATAACAAGCATGGCAACAAACAAGGCATAAGAACAATGCATGTTTAGAAAAATATATCTGCAAATGTATTTTTCAGAATATACTATACGTTCACTTAACCTCTACTCAATATTAGACATTTACAATTCAAAAAGTAATAGTTTCATTAGAGAGTCACGGTAGAAAACAACACGTTCAGTTTCTTCTATACTCTTTGTTTTCAGGATCAACTTACACCAGAAGAAAAGTTTAGGTAGACATGTTGATAAAACAGGCAAACAACCTGAGGTGTTTTTATTTATTTGGTAAAGCTCTAGCTTTTAATTGATGGTTGATACCAACTCCCCTCTTTCTCAGACAAATTGTCCAACAGCTTTTTTCCTAAGACAATAAAATGAAGGTACTACATTGACAACCTACATCCACTCAGATTCTTACCTAAAAAACATTTATTTTATTTTTGTAATTATTCATACTTATTCGGTTGTTTTTTTCAATATGTCCAATACTGTGACATACTTTAAAAAATCACCAGTTCCCAGTAATGGTGATCCAAGAGGTCAAACTACCAGTTATTTTACTTAAAACCTCAAAGAATGATGCCAAAAAGAAGAATATAAATGCTGAATTACTGAGTTTGAGTAAAAAAGGTTTTGAATTGGAGTCATTTTCCATGTTTGAGTAAGTGGTGGCTGTGTCTTCATGGCTTAAATACTGCTTGAGTCTCCAGTGCAGGCACCTGTTTGTGTTGAAGCTCTGTCCGAGTGTCTTTGAGGAGAACAGAAGGTCTTGGAGTCACGCTCAGTATCCCGCTGGATAGCCTCCTTTCCTGGGGTCGGACTCCGCACAGAGACGCTCCCCCTGCCGCACCACCGCCTGGACCACAGAGTCTGGAATCGGCAGCAGCTGCGTGATGTGGTTCTTCTGGACCAGACCTTCCAGAACACTCTGCCATGGTATCATCATCACACAAACATAAAGAGTACAGTGCAGAGGGTTAAAGAGATGGCTCGTGCCAAATCAAAGATACCAATTTTCCTCTTTCTTGTTATGCTATTTATCAAATCAGATTGTTTTGGTGTGAGTTGCAGAGTGTTTAAGATATTGGCCTTATGGTCTCTTTCAATAAATCTCGACCTGGCTACCTGAGATTGCCCACAGTCCTTGTTTTATTATTTTGTTTTTATCAAACTACAACTGACAAACGTCTTACCCCCAGAAAGATGTTAGCAACATGGCTTAGAATTTGCAGACATTCATGGTTACCAGAGGATATATTTAATTCATCCAGCACCATCAATAGGTCAAAATACCTGCAGAAGCAATACATTCCTAACTTCCCCTGCTTTGTTTTCTAGTGCTTATTAGCAATTGTTAGCAAATACTGATGGGTACGGTGGCCCCTGAAGTGCAAGACACCACAGCATTTCAGAAAACACTACAGCATTTCAGAAAACACCACAGCATTTCACAAAACGCTACAGCATTTCACAAAACACAACAGCATTTCAGAAAACACAACAGCATTTCACAAAACGCCGCAGCATTTCAGGAAACACCACAGCATTACAGAAAACACAACAGCATTTCAGAAAACGCCACAGCATTTCAGAAAACACAACAGCATTTCAGAAAACACAACAGCATTTCAGAAAACACCACAGCATTTCAGAAAACGCCACAGCATTTCAGAAAACACAACAGCATTTCAGAAAACACCACAGCATTTCACATTGGACGGAAAGGGTATTCCTTTAGGGAGAACACTTCTTGTTTATGATTGGACAGAGCCAGCCAGAGAAGCACTGCTGTGATTGGTTGTTTTTGCTGCCAGTCAAGAAATGAAGCTTCGTGATAGGTCAACGCCCGACAGCGCAATATGTCCCAACACATCAGCTGTTAGCACACACTCAGAGCTCACAAAAAAAGTGCAAGTGGATGGGTGAACGGATTGTTTTTGCATTGCGATGTTTGAATACAATTCCAGAAACTAAAGCCAAATCACTACCTAATAAGTCATGTTTTATGTAGGTTTCAAGTTTGCCTGTACGTTAATAAATCACTCAAAAAACAGTGTTATGCTAAATAAAATACTGCACATTTCAACTGAGGGTGTCCTGGCCCTTCTAGCAGTTTTCCAGATGTTATTTTGCATTAAATGTCTCCACGCAAAACCCACCTTTTCAAAGCCCTGCTCCACGACTGTCATATTTGGGTTGAGCTGATTGTGAACGCGCGGTTCGTTCACAGCTTTCTTTAGGTCATAATTGAAGAACAAGGAATTCAGGATGACCTGTTTCAGTCAGAAAACATTTTAAAATGTTAAATAACTGACTGTGTGTCTGGTGGATGGCGTGTGAATTAATCAGACTTACTAGTGCAGTGGCTGTGGTGATTTTTGTACCACCAGACGCTCCTACAACCATTTTGACTTTGTTTTCTTTGTCGAAGATGATAGTAGGACACATGGAAGACAGCGGCCTTTTGCCTGCAACAGATAGAAAAATAGGGCTACAACTGCTTAAAGCTGGGGTTGGAAGTTTTGGGGAAAATGCAAAACAAACACACACAAAATACAGCCCTTTCTTCTCTTTCCTAAGCCCCTCCCAGACAAGCACTGTCAAATGTGAAAGTACTAGTTATTTATTTCATTGCAAACAAATGGGTCTTTGAAGCCTTTTACGATGACATGTTGTAATTTGAGGCTCAAGCTAGCCACATAGCCGCAGCCTGGAGCCTTTGGTTAACAATTAACAGAAGTAAAAACTATAACTAACATTTTCTCTCAATCTATAACATGCTTTGTCGATGTTGACACAAGTTTTATTGAGTTTATTGTATTTCAAAAGTGACCTTTGATTGGTAAAAGTTACCCTCAAGGGCGAAATTTTCTAAGCCTGAAAACAGATCCAAAAGGAGATGCAGCAGGCTACTTTTCTTTCAAACCTCTCAATGCTAAAAGGTTATTATATAGTTTTCGCCCAATTAGACAATTTTACACCATCACATTTGAACTTTTACCTTGGATTTACCATTGATTGAATTATGAATATATTTAATAATTAATAAAGTAAATTTTGAAAGCTTAAAACAGCCACAAGAATTTGACAAAAAAAGAAAAATGTTAAGTTGTATCAGCAGGGTTACACAGTTGGAATTGGCTTATGCTTTAAAGTGTAAGAAGAGGAGGCTGATAGTGAGCTTAAGCTATCAGTGTTCGTGACACTGACAAATCCAGGAACAATAAAAAGGCTGGTGAAAGCATCAACTCTGCATCATCCCCAACAGAGAAAGAGTCAACCTTTTGGGGTTGTGAAAACATTTTTTTGTTTTTAACACTGCTATCCATCAACGAAGATGGTGTAGAAATGTTAGCCTAAACCATTGATTGGTGTAAAACAAGTGTGATAACTCAATCCAGCCACACCTGGTTGAATGAAGTTGTTTGGTGATGGAGGGATCCCAAACCCGTTGGTCATGTGTGGCGAACTGAAGTCGTCCATTTCATCGTTGAAAATGATTCCAGTTGATCTCGACATGACTTTGGAACCAAAGCTGGAGAAATAAAACGGCTTTTAAATTGTTATTAACACAAACATGTCACAGATGATAATCAACCGAAGTGTTTTCTTTCTGACAGGCAGTTTCAGGAGGAGTAATAAT
Source organism: Notothenia rossii (assembly GCF_949606895.1). Lineage (NCBI taxonomy): Eukaryota > Metazoa > Chordata > Actinopteri > Perciformes > Nototheniidae > Notothenia > Notothenia rossii. Next base: position 16,092,817 of record NC_136909.1, on the reverse strand, counting down.
AATCCATTAGATGTATTACTGCACTATCCAATGCACCCAAATGTGCTTCTCTGAAAACTTCGTACTATAAATTAATGGTGCTGGTGGCCGCCACAGCGCTGCCGTCCTCAGCTATGACCGACAGGTGAGCCGTCCCGTGGTCGTCTGGGACAAAGTAGTCCGGCTCATAGTAGCTGTCTGGGTGGGTGGTGTCGTCTGTAATTTTACTTCTTATGCCATCAGCAAAGTAGTCTGAGGTCATGTTTAGGATGAGCTGAGGAGAGAAAAACAAGTCTGCCTCAGAGCAGCAGTTCCCTGAGAGTTTGATTGAAAAATCCTAAATGGCAAACAACAGCAGAGTTACAAAACAGTAATAGTAACTGTAATAATTTGAAGAAGAAAATATAATCAACTTTGAAACTACTCTAGCTAAAATGATTTATTAATATTATTAGTTTTAAGCATTATCTTTAATCCTACTGGACTTGCATTTTAAACATTAGGCAATCCCATTTTCAGCATTATTTTTATATTGGTACACATTTGTTTTTTATTTTGTTCTACTTTTAATACAATGAACAAATCTTTTCATACTTAATTCTAATTTCGAATGTTCTCATAAAATAAGAATATATATATATATATATATATATATATATATTCTTAATTTTAAATGAAGCCATTATAACTTGACCCAATTTCCCCCAGAAGATCAATACATTGTTTCTGAATCTGATAACAAATGCACATGCTGCCCCTGACCAAACTGCACAGTGGCAAGTACAATTCAACTGTGAAGCCAAAAAGCTCCAAAATAAATCTATGACGCATAACAATAATACAAAAATAAAGGCTTACATCGGTAATATTTAGATAACGTGGGTCCCCGAGTCTGCTCCTTTTGGCATAAGCAAAACGGAAAGCCTCTACGATTCGATGGTACGTCAGAATCTTTTTCTCAGCTGTAGACACACTTATGCCTGTGAAGTTGTACCCTGCAAAAATAATATGAGGAAAAAACGTCTCTGCATTTGATAAAGAATCACATTATCTGTGCTTAATCAGTTATTGAGTCCTCTGTATCATTATGCTAAAAATTCATTTCAGTCAGTGTCAGTGGCAGGTCATTAAAACTGGGAACTCTTAATTCGAATAACAGAAAAGCAATACAAATATGGGAACATGTTCCTACAGATTCATTTATGAACACATTCAATATTTCCCCAATTGGAAATTAATGATGCCACTCTTTATTTAAGGCATGACTAAAGATGGTCTGCCTGAACAGATTGGGTGTTGATGGTGAATTAGATTTGGCAAACAGAACAGAGTCGTAGCTCTGTTTTCTGCTTCCAAAAGAGGCGGAGAAACATTCCCAGGGACGACCTGAGGAAACCTGACATCCTTTCTTCTACATGGCTGCACAAGTACTTGGCCGAGCTCCTCACCCTCCACTATGTTGAGTATGAGTGCCAGCACAGGGCCACTGGAGGGGGCGTCTGGGACATGCATGGTGTATTCCCCCACGTTCAGCTTGAGAGGATTCTCATTGAGCACAGGCTGGTACTCCAACAAATCCTCCAGGGTGATAATGCCTCCTAGAACAAGCACATAAGTGTCAGAGTGAAATTAAACTAAGGAATAATGCTCAAATGACAGTAATTGTGGTATTTCCAATTTCCAAGTCTTACAGTAAAAGAACTAATAAATAGGTTGAATGTATATAAACACAAAAATGAACAATAATTAATATAACACCTGCTGCCTGGATGTCCTCGGCGATGATCTGTGCCATTGACCCGTTATAAAACACGTCAGGCCCCTCCTCTGCTATTCTTTGGTACGTCTCGGCCAGCTTTGGAAATCTAACAATGTCGTTTTCCTTCAGTATGTTTTTTTGAGAATCACAAAACACCTCACTGGAAGATGAGAAAAGAAAAGGAAGAAAACCAGTTCAGTTTTAGTGTTTTGTTGATAGAAATGTTTAAATATCCGGCTTTGGCAACCCCAAGGGGTAGCATAAAAAAGCCACACACCCTCTACCTCTCTACCTAGGACTGCACCAAGCACTGTATGTATATCACTATAGACAATCGTCTCCATAATAGTCACATTTTTCGAGAAACATACAAGTTTCCTACGCAGAATTTGCCAATATTTTGGAAATCCTGTGTTTATTTTTTTTTACAGAGAATTAAATGAATAGATTGATAAAAGTTGCTCCATTAAACGTTAATCTACCATTGATGATGTTTCCCCCTCACCACATGTTGGCGTCTCCTTCAATGGAGACTTTGCTCTTGGAGATAGCATGAGCCAAAGCTTTTCCAATAGGAAAGCCATCTCGAGCCAAGGCAATGCTTGGCTCAAACAGGTCCTTCCATGGCAGCCTGCCATGCCTCTTGTGGGCCATCTCGTAACCACGGATCTCCCCAGGAATTGCTATGGACAATCCACCTGTCATGTAGAAACAGCAGCACCACTATTTTACTTTTTAAAAGGTATTTTTTTCAGTCAACTGTCAGACTGGTAGACCAGAATAGAAACAACTCTGTAACCAGAAGCATGCTCAAGGGAAGAGAAAGGTTGTTAAGCATGAAGGAACATAAGTTGATGGATAAGTTGGAAACTCAAATATGAATCACTCTTAGTCTATCTGATACAACGTTAGAGTCATGTAATATTAGATGAAAAAGCTTTAAAGTTAGCAGTCCACATTTTTCTCCTCTCTGCCTAGGAAATACTCAAAAGAGCTTCAGGCTAGTACCTGTACGGGAAAGCTTTGTGTTGTTGCCAAACATGTCTTCTGTGGCGTTCATGGGGGCCGTTTCCCTTGCATCAATGGTTTCTACCTTTCCTGTTGAGCAGAAGATTAGGATAAATAGCAGATTTTGTTTCTTCTCAGTTAACTGTTTTTTCTTTTACTAATAATGCACACTTACCTGTGGCAGAGTCATAGATGACAAAAAATAGCCCTCCTCCGATGCCCATGCTGTGAGCATTCAGAAGACCGACACAAAGCAAGGCTGCGATAGAAGCATCCACGGCTGACCCATTCTTCTTCAAAATGTCCCTGCAAACACAAGAATACACTTAGTAGAAGCATGGACTCACCTATAAACATGTACATACACAGTATACCGCTGTGTCACAGTTGGAAAACAAAAGTCTGAATTGCTGTACCTTCCTACTTCTGAACACTTTCCAGCATCAGCAGCCACAGCAGCCTTTGAGTAGAAGTGGTCCAGGGGAGGGGGAGTGTTTTTCTTCCCCAGGCCCATGAACACCCCCAAGAACAGGCTCACTGCGGCCACCACAAGGACCACCAGACCTGCAATCAGGGACTTCCCAACCATTGTCCTGCTCAGGAAATCAAACAGAATTTATCAGAATCTAAACTGTTGACCTCTTCAGCAAAATTGACATATAATGCAAGGCGAGGAAGACAAGGCAGGCCAAGTGTATGCAATACAGTTCAACACAAGGTAATTCAAAATGCTTTACAACATATACAAAAATATAAAATCAGTAAAAGCATTGCGATATTGTGTGACAGACATTAAATACATTTAAAGCAGTAATTAAAAAGTCCAGAAAATGAATAAAAATAAAACAGACTGTGGGGTCTGAGTGCTTTTTAAACCAGCAGTAGTATAACTAAATTCTCTGACAGACAGGATGCCATTGTAAGACCTCAGAAATGGAGTGGACTTGAGCAGCACTTTTTATCTTCAGTAGACGAGTCAAATGAATACTGCCTACTGCCATAGATATTAACATTACTACCCAGCAACACGTTGAAGTTGACAATTGGACAAATAAACAATTTCACCCTTGTGCCTTTACGCACAGCTATTATCAGCAGTAAATCAAGTAAACGGTGAGAGAAAACGGGACGAAAAAGCACCGTCGTCTTATTATCCACCGTCACAACAAAACCTAAAGAAAACCTATGCTGAAGAAGTGATGAGTCGTAACGTCTCATCAGCTGAATATTAGGAGTGATCAAATTTGGATCTGCTATGTCTGGAGATACATAGCCAAGAGGCTTGGCATTCAGAATGCCCTCCATCTTCTGTAAGTACAGTCTGGAGCCCAGTTTTGCTCACGTCTGCCCCTGTAGTACAACTCTGAGAACAACATCACGGGAGAACTCGGTGTATTAAAGCAAAACGTGATCTGCTCCCTGGCTCCCCAAATGAAGTTGGTCAGATGGGAGCTCAAAGAGTTTGCCTCTTTTGGCAATGAAGCGCCGACGAGACATCAGAAAGGCGTTGGCGTCAAGACTTTCTAGGAGGTCGAAGTGCAGGCATTTGTAGAGTATGCCCCATCGCTTCTCTGTCGGCCTTCTAATCTTAACAGGGAAGGGACCAAAACAGTCTACGCCGCTTGAGTAAAAAGGTGTCTTACACAGACGTCGACAAGCCGAAGGAAAGTCTGCCATCTTGGGTACAGAAGGCGTGGCTGGCACTGCATGCAGGTATTCTGATACCTCTTTATTGCTTCCCTCCCCGCAGGATCTAAAACCTGTGACGCAGTTCAGCCAGCACCCTCTCTGGGCCAGGATGAAGGAGCATCTCATTGAAGTACTGGATGATAAGCTTAGTCAAAGGATGTTTGGGATCTAACCAGACGGATGAATGGAATCTGACTTCAGCCGCTCAGCTCTTCGCAATCTTCCTCCAGCTCTGATAAGTCTTGTCTCCCTACTGTATCATACTCAATAGACAGAGAGCCCAAACTACTGTTGCTTGGTAGGGAATGATCAGACCTTAGGGCTTTGACCTCATACTGTATGGGAATGACTCCAACTGCGCCTGCTGTAGAAGGAGATTCTCTAATTTGATGTAGTTAGTAGGCGGCTTCATCAGGTGAGCTAGAGCTGAGATCGACCGCCCCATGTAGGTAGTTGATATCAGGGAGTCAAAAAGATGGGCTGACAGTCACGTGTCCACAGAAAGCTGACTTTCGCCATCCTCTAGTTCTGGATGGGCTGCAGGGCTGGTCGGCCATTGGTTTTTGGAGTGACCGAGAACTCAGGGCCTTGGCGTCAGCGATGTAGCCCAGACAGTTCCTTCCAGGTCTTGCTGATGTCATGTAACGGGTTGTTCACTGTATTTATCCACCGTTACAAACAAAACCGAAAGTAAACATATTGCCGGCACGTAGGCACGGCTTCACGGTTGACATCACTCACATGTAACGGACCAAATCACTGCGAGCATTAATGATTGAAACATATATCATCAACAAACAGACTTATCAGCTTAAAATGTAAAACATGTGGGCTTTCTAACATCTTCTAGGTGCTTGAACTGGACCAATAGTTGTAAATATTTGTAAATGTGTGTGTCCTTTGCATAGCCGTTAACTTAATTAGTTGTTTTCCATCATATATCATCATATCATAGCCAGTGGAGGCATGTAGATGTTAAAGAGAAGAGGCCCCAGGATGGAGCTTTGAGGAACCCCACATGTCATATTTGTTCTCTCAGATGTTTAGTTACTTATATAAACAACTTCTTTCCTGTCCTTTAAGTAGGATTCAAACCAGTTTAAAAGTGTTCCAGAAGGTCCGACCTGGTTTTCCAGTCTGTCTAGTAATGTGTTGTGGTCAACAGTGTCAAATGCAGTGCTAAGATTTAATAATACTATCACTGAGATCCTGCCACTGTCAGTGTTTAAGTGGATGTCATAGAAGACCTTAGGAAGAGCAGTCTCAGTGCTGCGGTGCGGTCTACGATTTGTGTATCCCGCATGTGATTTTCTCCAAAAATGTAATGGGTTCTTCTTTAGCCAATGCTACACCCTTTCACCATGATAAAAGACAATTGGGCCAGTACTGCTGACAACCAGTCAGACAAACCAAATCAAAAAACCTAAAGCCCAAAAAACAACAATCATATTTTTTTGTCAGAAAGGGAGAACCGGAGGTCGACTTACCTTCGCTGGAGGCTATTGGTGAAAAACAAGGGAGAAGAAAGAGTTGGCTAACTAAGTGTGTTTCAACGGTAATGACAGGGTGTTTACCATGACCAGCTTCACTCATTGGTGATGATGTGAACATGATGTGTCATCTGAGATCACGTGTCACAATGGATAATAAGCATGTGCTTTATTTGCACATGTTTATGAAATGTTTAGACAGAAAAACATGCAGATAGAAAGTTATAGAGGACCTGGAGAGAAAGTATGGAGGAAGATTGGGTATTGGAGGGTAAAGGCCATGAAAGCTTTCTTCTGTAACTTATACATGTACTGTACATGGGGTACACAAGCAATGACGCAATAAGGTATTGTGTGTTTTAGGGTATAAGGGGTTACATTGATAAAACAAAAAATGAACAGATGTCACCCTTTTTCAAATTAAAGATGCCTCCCTTTCCTCACTTTGAAGTGAAAATCTTGAGTTTTTCTTCCACTTGCCTATAACTTCCATTTCACTCTGATATCTATCTTGCAGGCTACGCCAACATGAAGGTGAGAGTGATTCGTTTACAAATGCCGGCAGCCTTCATTCCGACTCGGGGCTGTGTGTGATTGGCTCAGCCGGCGTTGCCATGCTCAGTGGCCGTGTCACAGTCTATTTGGCTTATTCTGCAGGCGTCCTCAGAGCAATTGAGATGCCAGAGCCTTCTCCCGGCAGCGCAGGTCCAAGCTAACTGGCAGAGACAGGAGCTTCTCAATAGCACATACCCTTCTGTGCTGCCTCAGCTAATCCAGTGTGCACTCCTGTGGCCCACTCCTAAAAAGCACTGTCAAAGGAGCCTGTGGGCTGCTGCTGTGTACAAATCTAATCACTACTATCCTGTTCTGGATCTTCCAGGTTCAGAGTCGCCCCAAGGAGGAGAGTTTATCTAATGGACAGACCTGACTCATAGCGGAAGACAGCAATTATATATCTGTCTATTGCAGATCACAAAAGCCTTCCTTCAGCCTTTGTGCGCACGTCACTGTCACTGCAAGAGGGTTGCTTTATGAAATATCAGCTGGAGCTTGTTCATATGTTTGTCTCTCAGCTAGAGGTTTCATTTTGACTTTGCTAGGAGGGATGCAGTCCTACCCACCAGTCCTCCTTCACATTATTTTCTCACAATAAAGGAGAAGGATTGTACTCAGCAGCAAATCAAATCACATGCTGCTGTTGTTCCTCAGTAACAGGTGAAACGCAGCATTCAGAAACACATACAGTGGAGAGATGGCCAAGGTTGGAAAAGGAGGTGATATCATGTGTTGTTAATGGTAGGTGCACTTCTTTGATTATAGGGAGTCACAGACTGTGTATGAACTACAAGATGTAAATTCAGCATATTTTTCTTAGCAATGAAGGACAGATTTATTTTTAGATACCCGGTTGTGAAAAACATATCTTATATCCCTGTGGTACCTCAAACTTGTTTGCATGTGAACCCTTCAAATTCAAGTTGTTTGCACATGATTGTTGAGATCAGATCATTATTTAGTGCAACATTGTTTTACACCCTAATTGCATCTGCTTTCCTTTTGATGTTCTGCATGATTTGAAAGGCCATGAACATTTTATTTTAGTTTCTGCTGTTGTCATTTTGGTTCCTTATATGTTGGTACTTCATAACCTGACACTTGCTTTTTGTTTCCTTATCCTGTAAATGAAGTATTCAAGGGCTAGGGACTCTCAAGAGATGTACCTTAAAAAGAAAGGTCAAAATTGTAATATTCTTACCTGAGTCTCTAGTTTAGTTCATCTCCAATACGGGTGAATTATTAAGCTCCTATAATACAACTTAATAACATCTTTCATCAAATCATGTTTCCTCCTAAATGTCTACATTTGTTTTTAAACCCCAAACCTCTAGTTTGTAGCACAGGTTTTCTGATAAAAGATAAGATGTTTTCTCCCTCCAGAACAACAGGATTGTTTACAGCTTTTTTTACAGACTCAGTAATGCACTGAGTAGTGCATCTGTAAAAGCGGTGCATCCCCTTAAGCATCTCAAAAACGCCAGACACTTTACACTATCCAGTGGTTATAGATCATAACAAATGTTTGACATGAAGAAATATAATGATTTCAGAATGCATAAAGCAGGAAGGACAATTATGCTTAGCATGTGTTGTTAAATTAGTTATTTTTTCAGCATTGCTTGGAGAGTCAAAGCTTTGGCAAACAAATTAGTAGCATTGGGCTGATATATTGGGTTGTACATTTAATTAAAGGCACCATGAAAATCATGAGTACAACCTCTAGGAAAATAAGCAGGCTGAGTCCGGGGAGGATATAGGGCAGCCAGGGATAATATTTATTAGACAGCATCAACCGCCCTGCTCCACTAAACAAGGGCACGTCTAGATCGGGTTTAAGTCAAATCAGGACAAAAGTCCTAAAGGCGAGATGTATAAATGAGTTTTTCAAATAAATGAAAAAAATCACAATCACAAACCTCATCCTAATAAGATTGGGTCACATGAAGAAGAAACGCTGCAGATGTAGGTGTGCTTTAACACATACTTTTTTATTCTGGTAAAGCATGAAGAGTAATGGGAGTTGCAAAGACAAGAGCCTGCAGGCCCCTGACCACAGTATTCTGTTGTTTTACAAGGGTCCCCTATCAATCACAAATATCTTTTTGATACTGATTCATGTGAGATTAACATACATGAATGCTGCTCTGAGAAAAACTTTGATTAAGTAGAGTTCTGACAGGTGCATCTTACAGCTGGTGCAATGGCTGACAACAGGATTGCCAGAAAAAGAAATAATTAATATGTGCACAAGGCCAATGGCAATGCATACTTGATCAACAGGAGTAAAAAGCTAATCATTCCTATCAAACAACCTCAAGACTCAAACTCATTCTGACTGTTTTGTATTTCTAATTATTTCATGGACATGGTTCGTGACAGGAAGGACATGCACATAGTTTATGCCACATGCTGATAAATGTGTGTAATATTATAATAGCTATTACACACATTTTATAACAGTACATGCTATACATAGTGGACAATATGGACTTTTTTTGGCAATTTCGGTATCAGCAAGCCTAGTTTGATAAGGCAAGCCTAGTTTACCTGGACCGCCGATTAAAGTGTGTAAGGGAACATTTTGAATTGTCTTTTTCAAGGAATGAGCTCAAAAGGAGCTGAGATAGCAAGGAGATATCGGGAACGTCGTGATACTGACCCGGACAGCAGAAGAAAGTACCTTTAGAAAGAGAGGGACAAAAGGAAAAAAGACAGAGAGACTGGAACGAAGAAGGGTGTCAATGAGCTTAGTGAGAGAGCGAAGAGGGCAAAAAGAAAGAAATGGAGAGAGGCAAAAAGTCAAGCCAGAGACAGGGCCAGTGCTTTGCTACAGTCAGACGCCACCAGACTCCCCTGCAGCTCCTGAAAATCAGCCTGAGCCAGGGCTTTCCAGGTTAGATCATTGGAAGTTTAGCTGATGACTTATTAGAAAGTTTAGATTTATTTGAAGGACAATTATTAACTATTTATTTCCCCATAAAACGACATATTGATAACTAACTCATTAAAATCTTACTAAAAATCCATATATAATAATATACAAATATTTTGTGTTTCAGGCAACAGTGTCTAGGGGCAAGTGCTCGAAGAAGGTCGAAGAGGAAACTGAAAGATCAGATCAAAATATTGGAGGCACAGCTCGCAAAAGAGAAAACTAAAACTGAGAAATATAAGAAGAGGCTCCATAGGGCCAAGAAAGGAAGTTCGTCTATATCACCACGTTCAAAAGTCAATGTTTTGTTGGGACGTAAAAAAGTGAATTCATCAAAAGAGCCCTTATTTTCCATACATCCCTGATTGAAGATATTAAAAGAAAATATGAAAATGCAAAAACAAACAGAGAGAAGCAGTGATGAGTGGAAACATTCAGAAGAAGTACAAGCTCCAAAAGCATGCACAGACTGCTTTTGGCTACTCTAACAAGAGAGCAAAGTATCTTACCTACCATGGTCAGTCGAAATGAGTTGAGGAAGAACGTTACATCGTTTTTTCTTCGAGATGATGTTAGTCGAATGACGACTGGCCGCAAACAAACAGTCACACTGCTGAAGAAAAGGATGCAGAGGAGGTTGCTTATGGATACAAGGAAGAACTTGCATAGGAAGTTTCTCTCTGAGCACATTGGCCAGGTGTCATACACCTCCTTTTGCCGTCTCAGACCCTTTTGGGTGGTAACCCCCTCTTCCTCTGACCGTGACACATGTCTCTGCAAAAAACATGAGAACTTGCAATTCATGGCCAATGCCTTGCAGAGCCAAGGGTTGCTGTCCTCAAGAAACATCGAGGAAATGTCTGAAGCAACCATGTGTGACCCGAAAGCCAAGGTCTGTGCTTACGGTGAGTGCAGTGAATGCCTCCTAACTTGTCACCTGATGCTGAAAATTCCTGGGGAAGAGAACATTCGTGTATCTCAGTGGATGACAGAGAAGATCACGAAGGATGAGAAGGTGTCAACAATCACAGTGAAAAGGGAGATAACAACAACGCAGCACGACCTTAACACAGATTTCCAGGAGAGGCTTCTCCATTTTAACCGCCATGTCTTCAACATTAAATGGCAGTTTAATGCCTAAAGGGAGCTCAGGAGGAGCCTGAAGCACAACGAGTCCCTTTTGCATAGATTTTAGCAAAAATTACTCATGCAAGTACAGCCAAGAAATACAATCTGTGCATTTTGGAGGCTCACACCAGCAGGCCAGTCTGCACACTGGAGTGCTCTACACCGCTGGTGGAAAAGCGCCGCACACCTTCTGCTCCATATCACCCTCCAGAAGACACGACCCTGTGGCCATCTGGGCCCACCTTGATCCAATTCTGAAGGTAGTGAGAGAACGACACCCTCAAGTCAGCAGACTTCATTTTTTCAGCGATGGGCCTGCAACGCAGTATCGACAAAAGGGACATTTCTTCTACCTCTCAACTGAACCATACAAGTATGGCTTCAAATAAATAACGTGGAATTTCTTTGAGGCTAGTCATGGGAAGGGGGCACCAGACGGTGTTGGTGTGGCCCTCAAGAGGTCAGCAGGAGACATCCCTGATGCCCAGAGCCTGTACTGTATGACAAGCTGAAAATCCTGGACACATCTGTTGAGTTGTTCTTCGTCCCAGAGAGGGATATTGAATCAAAGACTCAGATAAAAGCTATAGTCCGCTATCCAATTCACCCCATAGTCCTTCTCCCTCGGTTTCAGGTCCCTGTCCCCCCTCTCCCGTCCAGATTACAGACTAGCTTTGTCAAATCTGATCCTTTCATGTGTTGTGGTTAAATAAAGTGTATTAATGTTTGATTCCCTCCCCCCCTCTCACTATAGGTACCTGCAATAGCTGCGGTAAAAGGCACTCTAAGAATCCACCAAGCTATCAGTCTGACACCCGGCCAGATGAAATACAGAGACATTTCATGCTTGTGTAAAAGGGAGGAAGGTGTATTGGACTGCCCCTGCTTTAAACTTCAAGAGGTCACTCTAGCTGATGTTCCTGTTTCATCTGATGAGTCCCCAGCAAGTGGAAAGGCATCAGATAACCCTAGGAGACCAGCAATGATTGAGGTGAATCACATTGGAGAGTGGTGCGTCGTTAATTACGACAATGAAGCATACCCAGGTTTAATCATGGATGCAGAAGGGCACAGTGTGAAAGTTAAGTGTATGCACCGCAATGGCATAAACAACTACCTTACAGTACACTTGATCCTGAGTCCTGTCAGTTAAAGTGTTTCATAGTTAGCTTAGCATCAACCTAGCACTGAAATGTATGGATGTTATGTGACAGTATTTCTGAGAAAAGGTCAGCTGAAATGGTGGCATAGTTGCCACTGCTTTACGTGTCGACAGCATGTTTGAACGTATTTGCAGCATTAAATGTGGCTGTTAACAACACCTGAATTTAAATCTGCAACCTCTTTTTGTGACAGATTTTTTCATTAAATTATAATTCTTCTGAATGATATTCCTATTGACAGCTAGTTTCTATGTGAACATTATGAGATGGACAGCCAGAGAGAATACATGAAAAACAGTTATGAAATACTATATGACAAAACAAGAATACAGTTTAAAAGGGGAGTGATTTGTAAAATATCCATAAAGAAAAATATGTTACAGTTCTGTTTCATATGGGTGTTGAAAGATGTATCCATAGATCTCTTAATTTTGTTCTCAAAGTGCACCAGATTGATGATTTTAACTTCAATATTTAAAAACAATTCTTCCCGGAGGAACATGCCCCCGGACCCCCCTAGAGGAGGTTAGGTCCACGGTGTTTACATGCTTATTTATACAATATGTGTGCTTATGCTAACATCATAAGACAAAAGTTGGTCCCGTGTTGTGTGTAGTGAGTAACGCGCTAGAGTGAGGGTGTCCCACGAGCCAAAGCTCGCTTAGGGCTCCCAAAGGTCTAGGGCCGGCCCTGTGGAGGAGAGACTCGTAGTGTAGTGGGCACCAGATGATGCGATTGGTCGGAAGCTCCACGTTACTGAAATCTAAACAGCAGTGTGAAGCAGGCACGGCCGGAGGATGAAGACACCGGAGCATCCTCAGCATCTGAGCCTGATAGCCCGCGGTGGAGGTAAAAAATAAAAAAATTGTGTAGCGGTTGCATGGGAGAGAAGTGATCAATTAGACTGTCGAGGGATAGTGTTTGCACCGGATCCAGACAGCTACGCAGCGCCAGACAACACGACGCTGTTCTCTACCATCCAAACACAGAGGCTGATCATGGGTTTATCCTCTTTGTAATATCGTCTGAGCTGCGACACACACCGCCTGCATCTGTAGCGACAACAACACCATGGGTTCCAGACTGAGCAGGCAGAGCAGCCTGGACAATGAGAATTTCTCCAAAAAGAGACGCAAGCTTCAGGAAAGCACCGGAGAGAGCGACAGGGTCAGCCGAGGCGGCGGGGGGGACTTTCTGTTTGCACTGATGCTGAAATCAGACAAACTGCCCGGGATGCTGCGGAGGACAAACCACAGCCCGTACATCAGGCGTGTGGCGTGGATCAAAGAGATCCAGAAGCTGCTCCGTGACCGCAGGATAGAGCAGGCAACTGACGTGCTCAAATTACTGAGGAAGGTAAGTGGAAACTGCACGTAGCCTGGCCTGAGTGCAGGAAAGTCAGACCTGTTTACATTCTGCACTACTGCTTTCAGCCTGCTTTGATGCGCACACAGCCATACATTCTGAAAACATCCCAGAGGCCAGAGCAACATATGGAGAACAAGCAGGAGCTGCTTGTGTGTTTTGAATGCACTGTCGTGATTTCCTCTGAATCTTGTAGTGCCACGCTTAACCCCCTCTGAACCCTTGACATCTGACCTAAAACCTCACCCCACCTCCAGGTGAGCCTACTGTACTGTACTTCGTCCACTTAATGGACAGAAGCATTTCTGTATAGAAAGTAGGCCACTGGCAGAGCATTGAACCAGTGACACGTTTGTTTTCAGACAGCTCTGACTCACCACACACTCTCACTGTGTGTGGACCAGTCTATGGTGTGGACGTGCTCCGTGTTGACATTTCATTTGACAGAACTACTAACACTATAAAAGAGGAAATGGTCACACAGTGTCATTACATTATTCCAAATGTCCTTTTCTTTGGATGGGTTATGGTAATATATGGATATAGATTCTACACACACAAATGTAACCATCCCCCTCCTCTTCACAAGCCTCCCTACATATGTCCATATTTCATGGAATACGGACAGTCTCGCCTCCCCTCAGGCTGTTTCTCCGGCTCCCATTAGAGAGACCTGCCCCCTCCATCCCTCTCCGCTCCTAATGTGTCTCTCTGTAATGGCCTGTGCTCAAGCATTAACAATGTGAGCCCTGGAGTCCTGTGTTTCAGGATACACAATATTATTCTTCCCCAAAAGGTTTTATTAACTCTATAAAAAAAAGGTCAGAGAAATGAAAATGTACACCGCTTTATTGAAGTCTGTGTTGTGCACACCTCTTTGGTGATGTGATAACCTGTAAACCAAGGATTACTAACGATTTATGTTTGCTTGTTAGCTGATGAAAACATATACACCCCATATACCAAAAACAACAAAGCTGTTTTTATTGTTTTTCAAAAAGCTTTTGTTGCAGTAAATAAGATGCAGTCTTCACTTGGCCGTGACAATACTAACAAGCAGGCATTGTTGTTGTTATGACCAGGAATATGTTAAGTCCAGCTCCTGAATAAAGGATGTTACATCTCAATCAAAGGCCTGTTTTCAAAGGCTTTTCTCACCTGCTGTGGGATATCATTAAAAACAATGTGTAGGTGCATGGAAGATGTAGCAGCAGCCTTGGAAATCTAATTAGTTTGCCTACCCTCAAGGCCCCCTCTTTCTTTCAGCTGTCAGCAAATCCAGCGTTAATTACTGTGAAGCCATGACACAAGAGAGAGTGGAACGTCCTTAGTCAAGACGAGGAGATAACCTGGTCGGCCTATAGGCTTCATAACAGCCATGTCACAGGGGATATGTGCTCTAAATGAGCTACACTTTCATTATATAAGCCTTTATATATACTTGCAACATTGTAGGCAGATATCTGAAAGATTTTCTTCTGTGAATTCAAAAGGAGTTTGTGGCAGATTTAATTGGTGAGTGTAACAGTGAGCCCCGCTCTAGATGTGAAAAAGATCTGAGGTCTGCTGCAGATATGAGGATTCATGGCTTCCCGCTGCACTTGCACATTACAATTGATCGTGTCTAAACTCAGAGGGGAGACATTTTTAAACCTTGTTTTTCAGAAGGGCAGAAGCAGCTTGGGTTCCGTCTGTGTTTACGGTTGCCCTTGTTAAGAGGGGAGCCAGTAATGTGAAGCTGCCAGCCTCCCACTCAAACTGTCTATTACAATCAATGCCGATTGTGTCGGAGAGCAAGGAAATGTGTGCGTGCGTGTGCAGGTGTGTGCACACAGTATGTGGCTTACTTCTCTCATTAAAGGTGCACGGCTGCACAAGAGCTCCGCATATAGATTCCCTCGTAAGACCTGGATGGTGGATGTGTTGATGAAGTGTGTTTTTGCATTTCAGTACACACAGTTGTCTCACCGCATTTAAAAGGTCATCTGAAATTTATTTTGTATTCCAGCTGTTGTGATTTCTATTTATTATTCCATAGCCTTTTGGATTCCTCGTAATTATGAGTAAGCTTACATGATGATGATCGCTGTCTCTTTTGACCTCTTTGCAGATATAATCACATTCACTCAACATCTTACATCAAATTGTGCCAATGCCATATTCCTATGAAGTAAAAAGGATTATAAACCAAGAAAAATAAATGGGATGTGTTTAGAGAAATATATTTGTGTTAAAAAATAACATACGGTACTGAATTTCATGTATTTTAGATGTTTCTTCTTGATGGCTTGTATACAAGGATATCCTCATCTCATAGTAAGTCAGGCATATTTCTGGAGCTGATATCACAAATAACCAAAATCTACAAGGTTTTCAAGGAGTTGTGTGTTTCTGCAGACTGTACGTGCTGTGGCATGCCTGGAAACGTGTGGCTTAGTGCCAAGATGTTGTGCCAAAACACAGCTTTTCCTGTGACGCCCTCCAGATCTCACTTTCCTTCAGTAGATGAGAAATCTCCTCTCGTTTGTAATGAATATTTAAAACAAAACACTTCTTTTATCTTTCCATTTCCACTTCACATTGCCCTTGACACAGCTGTGCCCTGCTTCCAATACTAATGCATTTTTTTCCCTCAGGTCGAAAGTCACATGTTTAGATAGCTGATTGAAATTATGGCACAATGTTTTTGTTTACAATTCCATTTTGGTGTGATTGTGATACATCCCATCTTGTCTGCTTTGCTAGGATCTTGGTTTGGAAGGCACCTCACTCAACGACATCTTATACAAAAATGCGGCCTTCCTCAACCTGGTGGACCCCATCTCACACGAGCTGCTGCTCAGCCTGGCTCGAGAGATGCAATGTCCTAAGAAGGTGAGCTTGCTTTACTCCTCCTTTCTTTGAACCATGCAGCGAATATCCACTGAGATCCAGTTTGATGTTAGTATTCTGCAAAAGCATTCTCCTAAAACATAATCCAATAATGGTTTCCTTTTGTTAAGTACTAAGTTCTCAAGATCAATGGAAATCCAATCTGAGGATGTCATCGACTCAAGTTTCAACAGACGGATGAAAGAAATCCTTAAGACATGTGCTTCTTATGAGCTGTAGAAATAGGAAAAGTGGTTTTTAATATGAATCATAGATTTGCATAGTGGTTACATTGTCTTTCAATGCAATTTCATGTAACTACTGTATGTCTTGAGATCTAAAACCTCATTGAAATGGATTTGCTACTTAATATTTGCTATATTTACATAAGGAAAAGGAATCAAATGAAATAGCTTTAACTAAATAAATATGCTGGGTTGTACGGAAGGAAGTCATAGCTCATCCGTGAATACTTGATTCTTTTTAAATGAAGCTCATGGCCCCCAGCAGCCACAACATGGCTAATAAACTGAAATTGAAAGTGTTTCCCGGTGACTGCGTTGCATCTCACCTCTCCTGTGCACTTCCTGTGTCTTTTCCCCCACCGATGCACACTGCATGTGATTAGATTTTTCTTGCTCCAGCTAAGCAGCCTAATTGTGTTTTGTTCAGGAGTAGCTCAACGTATCACAAATGCTAACAAATATCCTACACTGTTGATAAGGTTGGTAAATGTTATAAGATGTAGGAAACTTAAAGCCAAGATAATGTGAGATGATAATTTCTCTTGGAACACACAGGCAGAACATCTGTTATAAAATCTGCTGCGTCACTACTTTTGGTCCTGCTTGTCATTATTAATATGACCTCTCTGCTCTGTGCTACAGGATGCAGACACCATAAAGTCTTCAGATAAGATTTGCAGACAGCTGATCTACCACCTGACCCCGCACTCAAAGTGGCTGAGGCAGACCATGTCCAGACGGAAATCCCAGGCCTGGTAAGCCCTTCTGTCCTGAAGTCCAGTCTGTAATAAATCTGCAGCTCCGTACTACAGAGAGCAGGGCTGTAGAGGTTTCCATCTTTGTAGCTGACATTGAGCTAGGACGGCGCTGGCCACAGGCTGACCTGATGGGAACTCCGTAGTAACCACAGCTGTCAATCATCTTTCTCTTTTAAGTGCCGAGGTCCGTGTTAGCGTTTTCTACTGCCTTCTCCCTCTCCAAAAGCGGCACAGCTACAAATCAGTCCATCTGCTCGCCGAAAAAAAGCAGGGATGTAATAATGTTATAATACATCGTCTTGATGAAAGACTGAATTGCTTTTTATGTGTAAATGATGAATAGAGAATTGGCTTGTGTACAAATAGGATCTTTTTTGTGTGCTCAGGTGTTTATTAGTAATCCTCTTCATAAGCCCTACAGTCATTCTTGCTCATGTAATTGCTTATTCAACAGCTGGCTAGACTCTGCAAATAATGAATTCATTTTCCGATGGTGAAAATAACCCCAGCATCGAGACGGCGACAATGGGAACACAGTGAGATGAGACAGGTTCATTATGAGTCAGTCAGAGGTATCAACACGCAGTATCAGAGGAAAGGGAAAAGACGTATTCGAAGGATCAGACCCTTCACCGTGGAGCTGCACAGGCAGGGCTTTGTTGTGCTCGTGGATGTTTAATGCGCCCCAGAAAAGGAAATACACAAGATTTAACTGACAGTATCTCCGAAAAATGTGCAGAAACATTTGAACGTTAAATTCCTAGAAAAGGAGCGTCTTTACTTAGTCATGGTGTTTTCCTAAAGCTGCAGAGAGAGAGAGACTGTCTGACACTAACTGAGACAGCAGAAGCAACATGAATCATTGAAACAAAAATCCACCCTTAAAACAGAATATTAACACAGTAGATGCTGTGAGCCCGACAGCTTCGTCTGCTGCAGTGTTCACACACAAATGCCTGTCAGATACAAAGACATGAGACAAGGGCAGGCTGACACTTTCTTTGGATAGACAACTCAATTTCTCAAGATACTTTTTTGTATTGTCTTTTATAGGTAATTATTTAAATTCTGGCACAAATATGTTCTGCATACACAGTTTGCAAGTTGATATTAAAAACATGTGTTGAGCTCACTTACTGTAGTGTAGACTAATGACTTTGGGGGTTGTTTAATGTCACATGTAAAATAGGATCAATCCCAATCTCATGGTTCTATGTGAATATGAAGGGAAAGCCTGCTGTGGGCTAGTCTATCTTAAAAGGAATACAGGAGAAATTAGCCTTGCTCTGTCCAAAGGTACCACAATCTAAAGCTCTTTAAATCGGAAATATTATATCTCATGTAAAATATTTTCAATCAGCCAGAGCTAGCATTTCCCCTCTGTAACCATTTGATATGCTAAGCTAAGCTACATTTCTCCTGGCTTCATAGACATGAGAGTAGCATCCATCTTTTCATCTAACTTTCTGCATTAGATAAGTTAAGTGTATTTCCCAATATTATGATATAGTCCCTCATCAAATAAGAATAAAAGTGTCCAAATTCAAAATGAAGGAACGTTATAGACATTGTTTAAGGGTGGATTTTCCTTCTCTTTAACTTGCTTCTTTGTTCAGCTGCAGGCAAACTGCCCTCATCTGTGCAAAAATGCAGCAATCTCACCTCTGAGAGGTCTCTCTGTACCCAGGGGAAACAGAGAGGGCTCAGTCCATTTTAATGCCACCGGATTGTTCATCCCTTCATTATCCAGCATTAGCCCTGCACACCGGTCTGTCCAATTGGTGTACACACATTTCTGACTGAAATGCCACACTGAATTATTGTCTGAATCGCAATAATCCTTTTAATCTATCTAACTAGTTTATTTTGCTTTTGCTAGAAATGTTTTTCTTCCTTTTTTCCCCCATTTAATAAGATCTTGACCACCAGCTTGATAGAAGCAGTGACCTGAAAAATGCTGCAAAGGCGCTCCAACCTTACGGGTAATTTTGTGTGAGCGTAAAACACTTTAGTGACCTTTTTCTTTCAATTTTCACACCGCAATCTTCCTGTTCCATCAGCCTTGTTTGACCTCTCATTCACTCTGTTCTTTTGTTACCTTAATTCTCAGAAAGAACAGAAACTACCATTCTGCTGCCGCTGGCTTTATAGTTTTCAAATCTCTTATCTTCATTGCCAGCATCATAACATTTCTGTTTTTACACCTGATCTCATATTCACCATGAAACCTTACATTGTGCATTGTAGCATAGTATACCTGTTAAAGATTGCCATGGGACCCATCAGTCATTATTACTGAGTGATTCAGCTTCAGTATGCCAGGAAAATACACAATAAGATACGGAAAGGGCAAAGCATCTCCTCAGCTTGGGTTTTGACCAAAACATCCATCAAACTAAAAGAATTGGGGGGTAGTATCTTTGTGCAGGATATGCTTTTATTGATATGGACTGTTAGCTGTGAGGTTGGATTCCCGCACCGTGAAGGACAATGCCATAGTGTGTGTCTGTGTGTGCCTGCTCCTTTATCGTCTTGTGAATATAACGCATCAGAATTGAAAATATAAATGAAATGTCAGTGAGCAGATGTGATTCGGCTGCTCATCTTGTGTCTCTCTGTGCAGTTTCAGCCATCAGGGGGCCGGTATGAATTATAGAACAAAGCCAAACTGTATATGACTCTGCAGAAAACAAAACGGAAGAGCAATTCAAAAATAGCCAGAGGGAGAGCGAGGAGAAAATGAACTCGTGTGAAATACTTCAAAGTTCAAATAAAATGTTTTTTTTTTAACAGATGCCTCTTGTTAACATGTACTTATGTTTTTATTTTTATGTTTTTATCTTTTATTTTTTTTAGCATATTGTTTATTATATTATAACTTAGTATTTTTTTTAACGCATTTAAGATATGCAACACTAAGCTGTCTGTGGCTCTTTCCTGCTGTGACGCTGCACATCTTTCCTCTGTGGGACTAATAAAGGTATTCTGATTCTAAACAGATTTGAAACATTATGTTCTCCTTTTTATAAATAGCAATTCACCTCATCTCAGTTATAGCATCAGCTAACCCTCCAGACATGAATATTAATGTTAATAAATATGAACAGCGTTTCCATTTACGCAGACTGAATTCGAATGCTGCCTCATTATATTAAATCAATGACACACGGAGACTGATGAGCCACATGTGAAGACGAGGGACACACTGTGCTTCATCACTCTTTAAGTGGTAATTAACAGAAGGCTTCTTTATACAATGTCAATTTAATTGATTACTTAACAGATACTTAATTGTTATATATTAGACTTGATTGTGCATGTAAATTGATGAACCACCAACATTGACTAACATTGGAGCCATTTTTGGACTAAGGCTAGCTTCAATTATTTATTTGTATTTTTTATAAGCTGGAAAAGGTTAGGTTTGTTTAAAAAACAAAGGAAATGCATCGATTCAATACTGTGGTGCATATAGGGATTATTTCTTTCTGCCTGCTGCTTTGGACATCTCCTAGGCAACATGCGACGAAAGTGATTTGTTCCTAGTCGAGGAAAAAAGCACACCTCTGAATGATTGCTTTTTTAATCTCTTTTAATCGCTTACCTCCAAACAAGTTCTGTCATTTAAACTGAACCCTAGTGACAGTGTTCTCGAGGGCATGGAGACGACAGAAAGCTGTCTGCTGGAAGTTATCAGCGACAGCTTTGTTTTCTGTCACATTGATCTGGAGGAAGGATGAAAGAGGCTTCCGGAGAGGACGACTCAGACATCCATTTTTACCTGAGCTCCAATGGCTGAGTCTGTCTGACAAAGGAAGGAGTTGTGTGATCAAAACCTATTCACACCTGCAGAGGAGCCTCAGCGGCCATTAGGACTTTTGTTACTCTGTAAAAAATGAGGGATTTGTTATATAAAGAGGGCAGACAATAGAGAGTGGGAGGACTGGGGCTCACAAGACTTTGAAAAGATACGGCAGATAAATGACTTGATCTCATAGAGTTTGTGCTCAACCGATGATTAGACTCCCTCATTGTCTGGCTTCATGAGTGGGTTTTATACTCGGTTTTTTTCCCTGTTTTGCAAATGACTAATGCTCCAAAGCCTCTTCTCATCAACCCATCAACTACTTCTCAAATGAAGCAGTAAATGCCGCTCAGGGCACATCCATTTTCAGTACCAAAAAACACTCTAAAACATGACAAGTGCCACGCGCCGAGATGAATGTCAGAGTAAGTCACTGGGCGCCGTAGGATGTTATAATTCATTCTGACACTGAGTCAGTGTTACGGGCCTCTTCAGAAACAGCTCAAGTTAGACATATTGCATTCTCTCGGGGACAGGAGAGTGGCTGACTGGAAACAAAAGGGCAAAGAAGTGTGTAAATAATGCACACATCCTTTCAGCAGCAATGTGAAGAGATAACTACAGAAAGGTATCAATTGTGTTCACATTGAGCCTCAAGTCCTGCTTGTATTACACGATATCCTGAAGAGCTTTGTGGTTTCAAAGTTGTGTGATGTGAGATCCAAAACAAACAGATTGAAAACAGGTTGAAACCAACACCACCCCTTATTTTAATTGAAAATGTATGTATTAATTGTTTAAAGTTCAGGCACTGTACTTGATGTTGATGGGCCGACATGCCAGCGGAAAAAACAATACACTCAGCACATTTATTAATGCAACTTGGTCACGCAAAGTTATTTTAGGATGCATACTTGTCGTGTGTTGTTGTGTTTCATGTGTGTGTTGTCTCAAATGCAGAACCAAAGACACATTTCAATGATATGCAAATCTAGTGGACAATAAAGTCATCTGAAATAAAAGAGAACAGCCTTGTAGGAGAAACCTTTGCCCTTTAAAGGTTTTAGTAACAATTGCACCTGGAAAACAACATATTTCAAGCAAGCAAGAGAAAAAGCGTTCAAACACTATATTAGGGAAATACTTCTTGCATCTGCACTTCAGATACAAACAAAACATATTTCCCCCCAAATTTCACCAAATGTTTTCTTCAGGTTTTTCTCAGTAGCTTTCAAAAATGCATTATAGCAACCATGGCTTCTTTGCTGGAGATAAAAGCATAATCCTAAGCACTCATTTCCAAAACGTTCCTTTCCAGTCTTATAAATAAACGGGACAAGTAACTTCAATTCAAGTTTTATCTTTCTCTAAATCACATCATAGTTTATCTTTAAAGCAGCACTCTG
This sequence comes from Notothenia rossii, assembly GCF_949606895.1. NCBI lineage: Eukaryota > Metazoa > Chordata > Actinopteri > Perciformes > Nototheniidae > Notothenia > Notothenia rossii. Next base: position 16,070,661 of record NC_136909.1, on the reverse strand, counting down.
TCCTGGCCCTGTGCTGTACGGAGCTCTGTGCTCCCGGCCGTCAGAGTTTTGGGCTCAAGCTGTTGGCTCATTCGGATGTTTTGGCTCTTCTGTTTACACAAGTAAATCCCCATGCTGGAGTCTCTACGGCAGCCTTCCGCTCCATGCCAGCCCTGTCACCCCTCCTTTATACAGCACAGGAAACACAACATCAAACCAGGGCCTTGTTCCCCAGTTACATCCTTTCACCCTCCAGCCAATTCTTAAACTAGTTTCTGTATTTCCATCTAAGTAATCCAACTATCTTTCTCTTCTTTGTCACTAACAGTCTCAAGACAACCCTGCAGAAAAAGCTCTCCGGGGACTGCGTCGACCTGTCAGGCATCCCCCTGTCCACCCGCGACGTCCGCCAGGTCTTGTTCTACCTCCAAAACAACCGAGACAGCGTGGTGGCTGTGGACATCAGCTTCACCGACCTCCAGGACGACAACCTGAAGATTCTCCTGCCTCTGCTCGCCGTGCTGCCCAAACTCAGCACCCTGGCTCTGAACGGTAACCGCCTCACCCTGGTCATCCTCAAAGACCTCACAGAGATGCTCAAAGACCCCAAGATGTTCTCCAGCCTGGCCTGGATCGACCTCGGCAACAACGTGGACATTTTCACCATGCCGCAGCCGCTGCTGGTGGCGTTGCGTCGGCGCTGCAGCCTCAAGAGCAGCCTTCCGACTATCTACGAGTACACAGAGGGGCAACCCTACTGCTACCACCTGGAGACCTCCATCGAGGAGCCCAGCCACTACGAGGAGGAGGAGGAGGAGGAGGAGGAGGAGGTGGAAGTGGAAGTGGAAGACGAGGATGACAAATTTGAGCTGGAGCAGTGGAGTTTAGGGGAAAAGCAGCTCTCCAAAGACTTCACCATCCACTACTGTGAGAGGTGATCGGGCTTTCCCACTTCGAGGCTCTTTCAACGGGGGTCGAAATGCGTCCCACAGCACTCTGTTACCTCCTTTGCCCTCTTGCCCTCACACCACGAGCCCTGTCACCCTTCGAGGCACGAGGGCGACATGTGCCCACATTGTGAACTTCTCGTCCCGACACAGCTACCAAGCTATCCCTAACCATCTCTGACTTAACGCACACAAGAAGAAAGTGACGACGGTGGACTTACTGTGTTGGTGGATGGTGCTCTTGGGAACGAGGTGCGGTTTCATTGGAGGGGGGCTGGAAGAGTTAATGAAACGGTGCTCTCTCTCTCTCTCTCCCTCTCTCTCCCTCTCTCTCCCTCTCTCTTTCTCTCGTTCTCTCCCTGATAGTGAGGAGCCAATCCCAAGGAGATTTAGTTCAGTTGGTTGTATGGATGAGCAGCATCCCGGCGGTGGCTAAAAGTGGAGCTGGAGTTAGTTTGGAAACAGAGGGTCCCTGTGGGTTCTCTACCAGGACTGAGGCTATCTCTGGCAGGCAGAGCCTAGCTCCACATTGTGTGTTCTCTGTTAATCTCTCAACAAAAGCTATGACACAAGTTCAACAGACTATACAGCCGACGACCCGTCACGTGACGCCAGCAAAACTGCTATGTCAAGACTTTTCGCGTATTCCCCCCCTTTCCAAATGTCCACTTGTGAATACCCACGCAGCCCTTGTGTAGATGTAAATGAGGGCACAAAACATGGTTCTCTTGTGTTTACACGGGCTATTTTTGTGCACTTTTGGTGAACAAAGCAATCTTAGAAGACAACAGGTAGGATAGCTGTCACTGCTTGTTTTTATACTAGCCTAAATGCTGATATTGGTCTCACTGAGCTGATGTAGCTATCACCACAGTGTTTTCAGTGCGTTTATGACACCACAGCCAAGTGTTTATGTGGGCCAGCTCGTTTGAGCAGTGCTGTTGGTCCTACTGCCGTTTGTCTCTTCAAATATGTAGTCATTTCCATTTATTGACACCGTACTTCAGTGGCTCTGCGTTTCTTATGAGACACAAGCATGACTGTTAAATATCGGTTATAGTCCGTCTACAGTAGCGCATAATGATGAAGTTAGACTGACTGAAAGCACTTTAAGGATACTTTTTTCTTTATATTTCTGTTTCTCCATAGCATAACCTCTGTGTGCATTGTTTGTATGTACGAAGCTGAACGCAAAACCTCTTTTAAGGGTGAAATGATGACCAAATGGCTATTGATTGTTAGAATGATCATAGAAAAATCACCAGATATATAATAAATGTTTAAGTGTGTGTTATATGTGTGTGTAACAGTAAAATGTCTGATTACTGATGTAATTATTTGTGTCGTTGTTTTAGTGTTTCGTCTTTTGTCTGACTCTGTAATTATAATAATGACTCTTAATATGAAACTGACCTCCAGCTGTAAGCTTGCAGAGCAAACAAAAAAAGGGACGTGGCTGATGGGATTACACAATAAAACATGAAATAGATCAGTAAATGCAGAGAACTTTCAAATCGAATGTGAAATTTGAATGATGGAAAGCACTGTCCACTTTGTTTAGTATTTTATGTTCCCGTGTGTCAAACTCTTCTTGTAGCCTGTGTGTTCTTGTCTCATGCCAAACACTCACTGCCAATAAAAGAACCAATCTCAACTCAGAAGTCTGGATTTGATTCATTTTGCAGATCTCCACAGTGTAAAAAGAGTGAATTGAAGTAACTGGGTCACAAGCAGAACCTGCAGCTACTGAAAGAAACTGAGGGTTTATTTTATGGAGATTAGTCTGCAAATAGATGAATAAAAGAAAAGGCTCAAAGCATGCTGACGTAGGACGTTATTTAGTTGTTTGTGAGCCAGAAGGTCATATGTGTGCTGTCATTGCCAGAACGTAATTTAGTACATTTAAGTACACTTCAAGTACTATACTTTAGTAAACATTGGAGGTATTTGTAATGGAGAATTTTTACTTTTTTATTTTATACTTCTACTGCACTTCATTGTGGAGGAAAAGGGTGTAGTGTAGCTCTAATACCTTCATTTGATTTAGTTACCAGATACTTTGCAGATGTGGAATATTAATAAAACATGTACATCAAATAATACATTATTATCTATAATTAAAGGTTAATATACCAGGCAGTATATATATATATATATATTAATTCAAATAAACCCTGTCTTTACCAATTTAAACACAAGGTGATGAACACATTAATGCATCACTTATAACAGAATCATTTAATACATGGTTCTTTAATAGGCCATTCTACAAAACGACTACTTTTAGTTTTGGTACATTTTGATCCTAATGCTTTTGCATAAAATACTTGTACTTGTTACAGAGTATATGTACTGCTAATCTTTAAGGGCCATTTCTGAATACTTTCTCCACCACTGTGTGCTGTCAACAAAAGGGCTGCCTCTGTGCCAGGGAAAGGCAGTGCGGTCATCTACCCGTAATGCTCTCCTGGCTACCTTTTGTTTCTGCTGTCAGTCATGGTAATGTGACATTTGCTACAGGTGGCTCCTATAAGGTCAGAGCACAGTGTGACTGTCACACCCCCTGAGGTCCAAATACCATGTGAGAGGGCACGAAGCACACCCTTAAAAATAACCCGGATCACATCTGACCTTCTCCTTCAGGGTTGATATGTTCCCGAGATGTTGAAGGAAATAAGAAAAACGGAAATATATTTATTTCACTTTAATGTGTGAATTGAAGGCATTCCCTATATGTGCCTTTGTACAGAGTGTTGGAGCTATATATTATTTAAAAGTTTAACATTTGTTTTCTTGTTGTTTCTGTGTATAGGAAATGTTCTATTATTTAGTGATGTTATTGTAGTTAGTTAAAGTACTTTTATGCTTTTATTTTGAAGGCATCTTTGGGCACTGGGTTATTAGGGCACCTGTTGTAATTGTATATATTGGAGACAGGTAGTGGTGAAAGCCAGAGCACTAGTAAGCATATCGTTTTCTACCAGGGTTATTCAAGCAAGAAAGAAAGAAAGAAAGAAAGCCAAAGGAAAGGCTTAAGGAAAGTACACCTTTTCATTGTACCTTTGCGATATTGGATCATGGAAATAAAATGCACAGAACTGACGATTTTGTCTGGACTTGGATCATTCCCTGAGTGAGATTCGCTATCTGGTGCCTCAGCAGCAATCATACTTTTAACTATGATTTTGGCCACTACACAGAGGCTTAATATTTATATTTCTTCACAAACTTTCCCCCTGGAAATTGTTCTGCTGTTACTCACTATTTGTTCTGATTATCTTGCTCCAGCTGCTGCATGCTCAGGCACAAAATAATTGATTAAAACCAGCACAGAGAAGTCACGCAGGTTTTTCAGAATACATTATGGCACGGAGCGGTGCATAGACAAAATTAAAAAGCAGTGACCTCAGGGTTAAAAGCCAGATGAGGGCCATTTTGGTGTTCTATTGATTGTTTTGATTCACAAGTTATTTTCCTTTAATTTATTACCATATAAATGCAACACCAAAAACTAAATATTTGTACATACGTTTTAGTTTATACATTCTCTTTGCAACACCTTTATCAACAAGTTCATTCATTGCACCTCTTCAGCTATTATAGTGTCAAACTCAAGAATTGCGAGAGATTATATCACCCACACATAAAACTTTTTTAAGAATAAATCTAAAGGGTTTTAGCTTATTTGTAAAATTGCTCATCGAGGTATGGATAACTGATATCTTTGCATCTAAATAATCAACTTTCAGGAAGTTCCTCAGTGTTTTAAAACATAAAAGTTATAATAGAATATAAAACATGGAGAAAAAAAGCTTTACTTCATTATCATACCTATAACTGTATTTCATTTGCTGTATATTAAATAAAATGTGGTCTGGAAAAGTATTTTGTATCTCTGACATGAATCTAATTTGCAAGATGTTTAAAAATGGAATGCAAATATGTTTACAGTAGAAAGACACAACTAATGACATAAGTGGGACGATCTGTACGAATAAGCTGTTTCACAAGAGGTCACATTCAGTCACGGTTGTTTCTTCGATGACGGTCAAATCTATCATGTCACCGTTACAGTCAGTTATGTTCACACACCACGTTCATCTGCAGAGGCCTGGTGTCCGATGATTTAACACCATCTGTGTTGCAGAAGGGCTCCGTGACCTTCAGGCCCTCCTGCCTAACCAATGTCAGCGGCTCCTTGTCTCAGTAGCCGGCGGACTCGCCCATCTTCCTGGCGTCAGACACGGCGCAGATGCAGCCATCTTTCTTCTCCACCGCATTCACCACGTTGTAGAAAATCTTCCCTTCGTACTGTTTTTGTCCCAGAACCTTCAGAGCCTCGATTACTTCCTGAAAGGGGAATAGGAGAGGGGACTATGATGCAACCAAGTACTCAAGTGCTGTGCTCAAGGAGGTACTTTACTTTACTATTTCTATTTTATGCTTTTTAAAATTCCACTCAACTTTTTTTTAATATTATTCTTTTTACACAACAATATTTGTTTATTTTTATGATTCAGATAACTAGGATCACAAAATATAAAATAAATAAATTATGATGCATTTTTAAAAGGTAATCAGCCGTTTATATCGCACAGTTATATCCATCTTTATTAGCTTTAGCTTTATTAGCTGCAATATTGAAATACACCTTTAATCTCCCCACTGTGGGAATAATAAAGGATTTCAGATTCTGATCTGATTAATGTATTATTAATTATAGTTCACTGATATTTTATAAATTGCATTCTGCAAAATGAGATGTCTACTTTTACTTTAAATACTTTAAGTACATTTGTATTGGGCCCTATTATTCTTTTGGGGGGTTATATAGGTTTTAGTGCATGTAAATGGTCTGTAAAGGTAAAAATCCCAAAGTTTCCTCCAGAGGGAGTGTCTCTCCCACACACTCCACCCCTGCCTGAAACGCGTCCGTTGGACTCCTTTGTTTACCTCCGTAACATGATGACATCATTATGTAAAACTTGATCTTCTATCGAGTAGGATTTTGAATGAATGTGTGAGTTAACTAACAAATCCAAAACGTAGTTAAAATGTATAGAATGTATTACCTGATCAAAGTGGGGTTCAAACTTTGCTGAATTGAAAGAGTTGACATAAAAAACCGGAGAAGCAATCGCCTCCTTTAGGCTCTTCCCAAACCAGAGGTAGTTCATGAGTGTCTGGAAGAAAAAGCAGAACAATACTTTGCAATCTGCAAGATGAGAAATTGATGAGCACAGAATGGATTACAAGCGTTGGAAAGACACTCCCGAAGACAGCACTTGCTGTGACAAGAGTGAGGGGCATTAGTGTGAAGCCATTTATCTTAATAGCACTTAGTGTGATTGTACCGAGGCCATCCCAGTGGTGATCATGCTCCCGCCTGTCGATCCAATCACCAGCGTCCTGGACGGAGACGTCAGCACAGCGGGGGCCATGGAGGATGGAGGCTGCTCCCCTGACAACACAACAAAGGCCTTGACTGACAGAACACACGCCTTCAATTCAGACTCATCAATGTGAGAGGAACGAGAAGGAAATTATTATAAATGCAATCAGAGTCTTTGAATGACGTGGATCACGAGTGGGCATTGAGGGAGAATGGCATTTATTCAATCGTTTGACTTTGTTCAGCAGCTTGGCATCCAACAGGATTGAAACTTTTCTGTTCAACTGTAATTTTACTGGGTTGTAGTTTTGACATTATAGAAATTTCAATAATTTGGAACAGAGCTCAGACTTTAACGTTGACATTATCATGCTAAACACACTCACAATAACATTCTCATTTTTCACATGTATGATGTTTAACATTCATTATCCTAGCGTGTTAGCATGCAAACCTTTGCTTTCTTAGCACTAAACTGTCTATTTTTCCCTAGTTTCATATTTTGTTAACACAAACACAAATGTATTGGGTGGAATCTTTTTCCTGTAAGACATGTCCTCACAGAGGCCAAAATAAGTATGTTTTGCATTTAACAATCATTAACTGGAAACAGGAAATGTGTCATGCTTATCTGTTTACCAGGAAATATGTTAGCTGTTTTTCCACAGAAGTCCGACAGCTCGTTGTTTAAAATGATTCCGGTTCTCGGAGAATAGACCTTGGAGCCATATCTGTGGGGGAAAAAACATTGGGAACTTGTTAGACATATGCTCTTCTATCAATTATGGAAGATCTCACAGGCCAATGAGCGAAAAATATAAACTTTGGTCATCATTTTTCCAATGTTTTTAACTGAAAACAGGTGGGGGTGTCACAATCTGTCTGTGTTGTGTCTTGTCTTTTTCTGTCTTTGGTGTCCTGTTTTATTTTGAAAAGTGTTCACCCCCTTTCTTGCCTGTTGCTTTCTGTCTGTTTTCCCTCCTATCTGATTACCCGATTGTGTTCACCTGGTGCCCCTGTGTTTTCTCCTCCCTCCTTATCTGTCTCTTGTTTGTTTGATTAGTCCTGTGTGCATTTAGGTCCTGTGTTTTCTGTTAGTCTTTGTGAGTTCCTTGTTGTAGTTGGACTGTGTTCACAGGGTAGTGGTCTGTTTGTTCTAGTTTAGCCTTGAAATAAAGGTATTGTCTGTGAAATCTGCATTTGGGTCCTGCCTGCTTCACTCACCCTGACAGGGGGAGAAGTTTTTGGAATGGGAAATTCTCTTTTTTTCCAAAATATTTGTAGGTGTTTTAATAGTACTTTCTGCCAAAGGAGGCTGAAGGGCACCATTACCCAGGACTAAAAGCATTCATGCCTTCTTCCATGTGTTGACATGTCATTATTGGGTACCACGTTGTGACAGTTGCAGATTGATCTAAGTGTTTCTTATAAACTGTAGTGGGAGGGGAAAAGGTTAAGGCATGTGGTTTATATTGAAATGAAATGAAAACTATGATACATGTGTATTATCCTCGCAACTACAGTTGTTAAATGTCCACTTTTGTGTATGGTTTGAGGGTGTGGTTATGCAAGCCTCATCTGCATATTCACCTGTCGAGGCGCGCCCAGAGGCTTAGTGGGCGCGTCAACAGGATGTCAGAGTGTGGTTCTCACGGGAGGAGGAACCGTGTGTGTGGCGAATGCGGGTATTCAGTGGGATATTTAAGTTTCCTCAGCATGTATATCTATGTTAAAATGCAATGGGGAAGTAACTGAAAGTACTGATTGTGGATATATGCATCAACCGACCTGGAAGCACGTCTCCTTGGAGAGGAGGCGCACAGATAGAGAGAGATTCTCTGTTTGTGTTGGTTGGCTGGAAAAATGTCAATATAATGGATCCATGCATGAAATCTGTCTCTGTTTATTTTGTTTAAGGAGTAGATTGTCCGTTTATCAGTTATGTTTAGCTTTATAATATTATTTCATTCAAGAACCCCTTGTGGGTTTAATTAACACAACTATTTTAGATAGTTGATTGTTACAACGTTACAATAAGACTACCCTTATAAAGGGTTCACAAATAGTTTGTAATTCATTTATCATTTAGTTTGTGAACATTTTATAAATCATTAATAAGCTTTTATAAGACATGAAATAAACAGGGCAACTGTGACCGGTTGCTTTCCAAATAGTGAGCCCACATGTATCTGTACTGTTAAGCCTTATTATAAATGGTAGCAACTCATTAATACATGGGAATGTATTTTACACTTTACAATAAGGCTCCCTTTTGGCAGTTATAAATGTTAGTAACTCGTAAATAAATGGTCATAAAGAGATGCCAAGAAACATCAAGATGGATGGAGGGGAATCAACTCAGTGAACAACAGATACCAAGGATGCTGGCTGATGAAGAAGATGAAGTAAGCTAGGTAGCTAATATAAGATTTAGCAGTACATATACATGTGGGCTCACTATTTGGCAAGAAGACTAAGCCTTATATTAGCTACCTAGCTTACTTCGTCCTCTTCATCAGCCAGCATCCTTGGTATCTGTTGCTCACTGAGTTGATTCTCGCTAAGTAGCCAATACAAGGCTTAGTCATCTTGCCAAATAGTGAACCTGTGTTGATGAATGAAAACTATGTTAGAACTGGTTTATAAATGGTTCTTAATGATTCATAAAGTGTTTACAACCTAATTTGTAAAGTGGTACCCGTTATTGTTACATAAACTTGCTAACACAATATGTGTACTTCATGAAATAAAACTCAACTGTAGTAACATAAACTTGAATTTTCCACTTATCAAAATCATCCTGGAAATTGTGTTTTTTCCAGGCAAAACATTGTTATTTTACAAGTAACATTTAAAAGATGATCCTGGCATTTGTTTTTCACTTAATCTAAAACACAGAAAATAAAATCATTTAAAATCAGGATTAGAAAATGTTTTACAAAAATATTTTTTTCTCATTTGCTTCTCAGGACTTCCGTACGAAATGAATGTTTCTCTAATTCTGCTTTTGGACTACAATGACTGAAGTATTTCGAAAATAGAGATTTACTTTTAAATTCCTTTTACAATAATCTCCTAATTCTTCCTAATCCTCTGCTTTCAAACAAACAGTAATACTCAATGGTTGATTCTTGCTGTAAAGCAGAACGCCTTCAGATACTGACATGTGGTTGATGGTGCTGGTGACAGACACAGCGGATCCATCCTCCGCCAGCACCGACACATGGGTGGTGCCCACGCTGTCCAGATACGGGGTGATGTTGTAATACTGGGCATCATGAGTCCCCTCGCTGCTGATCAGGCTCCGTATGTGCTTGGCGAAGCTGTCCTCTGTGAATTTCTTGGCCATCTGTAAAAAAGTAGAGAGCATTCAAAACCTTGTACATGACAAAACACTAATTAGAGAGCTATGGTTTTGATTGTATTTCAGGCTTCTATCTTCTTTGCAAGGAAAACAAGAAGTGTAATAGGAACTAAGTTTCTAAATGAATTGGACCCTGTTTTTAACCATGCCTCTGAAACTCTTTTTTTGTATCAAACATTTGACCTTTTCTTTAGAATAAGTATGCCTATATTAAAATGAAGAAATGTTGATGTCAATAGTTGCAGTTTTATGGTGGGGTACACACATGTAGACTTTAGCTTAGCCTACAATTAAGTCTCTAAATGTGCCCGTTATTTCAAGTCGCTACAGAAGGATAGACCAACTAACCAGAGATAGTTTGGATGTTTTTGGTTTAACCTCGAGCAACTTTTTTATTTTTCTGACCAAGCAGGGGTCAACACTTGTCCCAAAACCTCTCCTGACTTTAACAGTCAAACTGCACTACATTTCAGACTTTTTACTCCACTACATATATTACATTACATTACATGTTACTTGTTAGACGCTTTTATCTAAAGTGGACAATCCCCACAGGAGCAATTTGGGGTGAAGTGTCTTGCCCAGGGACATGCTGACTGCAGTGGTGTTTGAACCTGTGGTCCCCTGATCCGAACACCAACGCACTAGTCCACTGCGCTACACGCCTATATATATATATCTGACACCTGTACAGTTTTTACTACATAGACATAGAATCGACAAATAAAATGTCATGCTTTAGTTATAAATAAAACCCTTTAACAGTTAATAAATAACTTAAAACCATCTCCACCAGCTATTCTATAAAACAATAACATTTGTATTTGAAGAACATTTACCAAACAATGCTTCTGAACTTTTACTAAAGCAAACAATCTAAATACTCTTTCCACCTCTGGGATAAACCATGAGAGACTTCAATTTTTCTTTTAAATAACTTACTTCTTCTGAGCTGAACCCTGGATCACGGATGTGTTTCTTTAATCCATTGGCAAACTTAAAAGCTTCGATAACGCGATGATACGCCAGTGTCTTTTCTTCCTTTTTTTTCAGAGTTGCCGGACTCAAGTTGTATTCTATAAATAAAATACATTATTTAGGTTTCCCCACACATAAAGTCCGGTATCTAGATGTTTTGGCATTAAACAATCTCATTCCTGCAATCATGTAGGTTAGACATGCAACAACCAATCAAGGCATTCATTTCTCTTCTCAGCACATGAACTAAGTTTGTATGTGATTTCAAAGTGGGGATGCATAGCAAGTCTGCAATGTGTGTGCAGGAGGAACCTTTCATGATGTTCAGGATGAGGCTGAGCATAATGCCTCCTGCAGGGGGCGGGGGGAAGTACATCTGGTACTCTCCCAGAGTAATCGCCCACGCATCAGTCACTGTAGCTCTATACGACGCCAAGTCCTGCACCGTGACTGTTCCTCCTGAGCAAAACACAGAAAGAAATGGTGGTACTCAGCAGAACTGACTGAAAATGCATCCTAGCTCCACATAATTAAGAATTGTAATGGATACAGCGACTAAAACTGGAGATTATGAGGGGTCTCGGCAGTGGTTAACAGTCCCATTGATTTGTAAATGGATCACTGCGAGGGAAAATTGTGGAAAAATGATGATGAAATCTGTTTGACAATACCTGCCTCCTGTATGTCACGGATTAAATCCTCTGCTATTTTTCCGTTGTAGAAGGCGTCTGCTCCCTTGTTTGCAATCATCTCTAAAGTGTCGGCCAGTTTCTCACGCTTAATCATATCACCAGCCTTCAGCATATGTCCGTCCTTATCTGAGAACAACTTTCTGGCAAATACCATGAGAGAATGCATACATTTAAATACAAATGTTTTTGCAAATCATGTTTGTGGGTCATTTTTCAGGGGGTGTTTTTGTACCTTAGTGGCTCTGTCTCGTTGGTATCGGCGTAGGGGAAGTATCGAGCTTGGATCGCAGGAATAGGAAAACCTTCTCTGGCCAGTTTGATGGTTGGCTGGAAGAGAGAGGCCCATGGCAACTTCCCATAAAGCTTGTGTGCCTGCTCATATCCCCGAATTTCCCCTGGGACTCCGATCCATGCGCTGCCTGTGTGGATGGAAAGATGGATAGACTGATTTAATCACGTTCTGAATTTTTTTTTATTGAATGCATTTCCCTTTTCCTCATTGATTTTAGCCGAGTTGATTGGCGGGCTAGTCAGATCACCTAAGGGTGTGGAGACCGGCTCTTCATTAACATTTGAATACAATTTGTGCATTTACTCTCTCGTCCAGTCAGAGTGTGGGAACGCCCTTTCTCCAGGGCAAGCCCCAAGGTCCCCAACCTTTTATTGGTCAATAAAGTTGATTCTTATATATACTGAACTCAAGAATCTGATAACTTGTTCCTCCTCTTATAGGAATGGAACAAAAGCAATCAAATATTCATTTGAAATTACTAACAGAAATGTATTTGTGGACTCTTCCATAGTTTTATCTTTTGACATTTTACATTGATTTTTTTTTGCTTTGCTCTTCCCATTTGATTCGACTGAACCCATTTTTTCTTTTTCTGTAATATTGTTTTTGGTATATCAGTTACAGAAGTATTTCAGGTCTACTTAAATAGCCTCACAGGTTGCATGTCGCAACAAGATGAATAGCTAGTTTGAGACTCCTGTTCCACTTTGTGTGTGGTCCTGGCTGCTCAGATCCTTTGAGGGGACTGCTGGCCCCAAGTGTGTATACAATCCCAGTATACTGTTAGGGAAGCAAGCATGACAAAGAAGAAACTACGAAGCATGTCCAAGAAAGGTCTCACAGTACTTCAGTCCTAAACTTGACACAAATATTTCACATTCAAGTCCTTATGCGGTAAATGCTTTTCTCCAGATGTGAACCATTATACGGCAGAACATTCACAGAGAATACTAATTGTTATTTGTGCTTCCTGTAGCATGATAATGCAACGCCTGGTAAACAAATACCTGGAACAACTGTCAGAGCGAGAAAAACAGGAAAGGCTCCTAATGCAAGAACCAGGGTTGCATTCCGATAATCCAAGAATCAGCTCCTAAATTCTAACCCTATCTCCTATTCCTTGACCTCTGAGTGAAACGTCACGGGGTTAAGGGATAGTGGATAGGAAAATTCAAAAGGACTTAGGAGAAGAGACTGCGGTACTTTAGAGAATCCGAATGCATTTTCACTATCCAACGTGTTTATGATGCGCCAGCGGATGTCATGAATGTGCGTCTGCTGCTGTGGGGAAACTATGGAAACTACAGTTTTCTATAGCGGACTACAACATGGATGTATAATAAGAAGGAGGGACTACTGTAAACTCATCTAGAGACTCTGCAACGTGCTCTGATGCTGTTGTTTTATGCTTTATGAACGTGGACAACAGAGAAACATATTCTTCATGACCAAAGTTGGAATTGAAATAAAAAAGGAAAGTGAAACTTATGCTCGTCACCCTCTCCCTCCGGTCCACATTAATACAAATGACCCCAATACGTATGATTGTATGAACTATGAAAATATCTTAAAATCAATACAAATGTATTTATTATAAACGTTAGTCCTTAATATCTATCACTGTGTATATCACCATTCAAACATCTTTTAAAAGTTGAACAAACTCCACACAGCTCAGTAAAGACTGTGAAATGTTGACTTTATTTGATAATTTGAGTAAAAACTAATGTTCATATTTCTCTTTTTGATTATAATACTGATGAACGTTCAGAACAAAGCACTTTGGCAACTTACCACATATGTTTTAAAATGCTTAATAAGCACCGTAACGTTCATGATATAATAATAATCGGTTGTTTCCGTGAACGACCGACTGTTGAGTGACGGCAAATGCTGCGTCTGCAATGCATTGTGGGGCAGCATTTTCTCCTCTCCTTTCGTCAAGGGAGGTCCAGTGGTTCCTAAGCTAAAGGAGGTTATAAAGGAAATTTGAAAGCTCCTTTCCTCTCATTTAGAGAATTGGAACGGCACTTAACATGGCTGCCACTGACGTACTTCCGGTTCATTTCACTTGGTTAGGAAGGTTCCTAAGCTAAATGGACTATTGGAACGCAACCCTGGAATAGAAAATCTCTAATGGAATGTAACAGGAAGTGGCAGATTTATAATTGAGTATTTAGATTTCCTGCTACTCTATACTTCTATTCTACTACATTTATCTGACAGCTTTAGTTACTATATTGTTTTCAGAATCTGATTAAAAATACAAAATATAATCAACAAATTATGAATCATGTATTATTATTATTATTATTATTATAAGGTAATCCACAATTCACAAACCACACTGCAGTGTATTAAGCTGCAATATAAAAGTGAAAAACAAATGAATGCATCATTTATTATAGTTAAAATATAACAGGCTATTAAATCTCATTTGGAAATGGGCTGTTGTGCACAATGAATGCTTAGTTTAGGTTAATTACATTCTGATGGCAATACTTTTTTATTTAATGAATTTTCACTGGTGAATTCGTAATGGAGTATTTTTACAATGTTGTATTACTACTTTATCTGAGTACTTTGTCTAAGCCATAGCAGTACCTGAAATCATCTGGAAGGTCTTGGGACATGTCTCCAGCAGGCCAGGTTTAAACTTCCCCGGGACAGTCTCTCTGGAGTTGATGATTTTCACTTTGCCTTTAAAAAGAAAAGAAGAGTTATGATCAATACACTTTGTCCCCAGCGTAGGACACTCATTATTTTTGTTGTATGAATGGATGAGGCTGTTACCAGAGCTATCCATCACTGTGAATATGGACCCCCCTCCGAGCCCCATGCTCTGCGGGTTGATGATGGAGGTGCACAGCAGCGCAGCAATGGCGCCATCTACCGCTGAGCCCCCTCCCTGAAGCATGTCCCTGAAAGATGTCATACGCATCACAAGTAAAGCCAATGTATACTTTTTGCTACATGTTGTACCTATTGTCACTATGATACATTTACTTGTACAGTATGAATAGAATAAGTTAAGTTAATTCCCCGTGTTACAGACAGTTTACGCGGTTATATGAATTCTGCAGCTCTTCATAACTTTACCCATAACAGAAGTGTAAAAGGCTACTCACCGTGCAATCTTTGAACATGTTGCCGAGTCTGCGGCCACTGCAGCGGTGGAGAAAGTACCATCTGGACAATCGTGCCTAACAAGTACAGCAACACACACAATAACAGCCACTACGCACAGCATCACCACTGCACAGCAAGTGTACACCTTTGCTTTTGACCTCGCCATAACTGATGTGATTCTGGACCTCCGCGGGGAGCATTCAAGTCTAATTTCACCTTTACAGGTTAGCCTAACTCCTCTCAGATGTTACAACTTGGTTTTTTCCCAAATTTGGAGCCTATCGGCCCATCAGAAAGGGGTGTTATCAGGGCCTGGCTCCACCCTCCACCCGGATGCAGCCCGAGAGGAGGGGAGAGAACTGTTGAGTCATGCCCTGAGGAGGTTTCACCTCACCCTCTGAACCTGTTATGGCCCTATGTGAGGAAACTCAGGTGGCTGGCTTTAGGTGTAATAGTCCTACTAATAGAAACTCAACCGACAAAATAAAGCAAAGTGAAAACCAAAAGATAACCCCAGACTTTACAGTGAGTGGTTAGCGTCAAAGCTGTAAAATAGTACTCAAATATCTGAATGCTTGTTTTTAGCCACCTTGTAATTTTGAAGCTTAACTTGAGTTTATTTATTGTCTATCAATAATATCAATTTGTAAATAGATTACAATATATTATCATTTAATCCATCCATTTGTAATGTATTTAAATAACCTCCTTTGCCACATGTTATGAACAAACTAATGCATCAATATTTGAATAGGTAGTCTATAGTATTTGTAACCGGGTAGTTCTACACTGTATTAGTACTTTTACTGAAGTAAACATCTTAATACTTTTTTCTACCATTGCAAAAAGGCTTTTACATGTGTGATATATTCTCAGAATTGAGTTTTTACGTCGTTTCAATTGTTCTGATTTTTTTAATGATTCCTTTCCTTATCAGCTATGTAGGCAACCAGATAATCAAATGAGACAAGCTTTTGTAACACCAGCAGCAACATAACAGCTACTGTCAGTGGAGTTTAAAATGTGCTGCGTTTAAAGCCCTGCCTTTTTATTCAGAAAGAGTTATTATAGCGAATAGAGTTGAATAGCTGGTATTCAGGACTAGTTGGGGCTTGTCAGACTGAAAATCAGCATTACAACTTTGCTATGGTAACGTTGCTTTACTGTATGAGTATTGTTGCTCCAAAGAAACTCCCACTTCATACCTTAAAATTGAAAACTAATGGGAAGAGTGCATCCGTAATTTTCACTTTGCAGTTGGATTATTTTTGTTAAAGATGTTCATGTTGTCGTATAATGTATCAAACATGTTCACTGTCAAAGTACTGATCTATGATTACTGTGAGCAAAACCTAGTCGCGTTGCAATGCATCTTGGGAAATGCTGTCTGCAGTTCAATCAAACAGTAGTCGAAGGGCGAGCCATGAGGCATACGGAAGAGGGAGGCACTCAATTAAGTCAAATCAGGAGAGATTACCAGAGCAAAACCGGAAATAAGGGAATTTTGGCTTCAAAATAAATTAGGAAGACATAATCACTAGTCTGTTTAGCAGGGCTGCCAATATTGAAGATTCTTATTGTCATTTTTTGTTTTCATGTGTTTTTTTTATTATTCAATCAATCATTCTGTCTTTTAAGTACAAGTTGTTGCACCATTGCCTCAGCAAAGGCCTCAGAAGGGGTGGGCACATGCAGAAATGTTGAGGGTCTGTTGGGTCTGTCCAACCAGAAAAAAGCTACCTGTCCACCCAGCAAATCATATGAATGCATCTGAAAGGTATTGTCATTTAATAGCATAATTTAACTTTTATTGAATTGTATTAATGTTTGTTTTAATTGTATGTATGTTTCTGTGTAATGTACATTGGGTTACATTCCAAATGGAGGTGATCTCAGTCTGCAGTTACTGCTGAAGCTTGCACAGGAAAATATTGGCACATTTGTAAAATAAGGAGACCAGCAGGTTGTTGCATTTGCAGAGCTTTATTGGATGGTTTAATCAGCAGGTAATCTTCTTTTTCAACAAAATGAGTGTACTTTAGATGCGGGGAGGCAGGTGTGAGTAAACAGAACTGTCTTAAATGCAGTTTTACAGCATTGTTTTAAAGGTACAGATATCTATATAACAGCATACTACACTTACCTTTACTCTCTTGTTTCCAACTCTGCAGGTCTGCAGTTAAAAGGAGTCCCAAGGGAAAGAACACCTTTTTATCTTATGGGAGGGTTCACAGAATAGAGTTAAGTAGGGGATGTTACATTTATATTAGATTTGTTTGGTAGCTTTGAAATATTGGTTTTTCATGTACTAATTTCAAATAATCAATTAATTACATATTAAGACTGTTGATGTAATGTTAATAATTGTTTGACTATGGCCCCCCTGTTGCACTAAGGGTGGGGACAATATAAGACTACTCTTTGTGCCATTGTTTGGTGGTCGTGCTGGCATGGTGGCACACATGTATATTATATTTGTAAATAAATGCTGTATCGCTTGACTCCTTACTTAAGATCTGGACCGCTTCATAGGTCAGTCAACACGACTAATACGTGTGAAGCTGACTCATTTGTTATAATTATTTAAATATTAATAAAACGATGTAGGTTTTAAACTGTTAATAATTTAACAGAAGCTCATGTCTAATGTACACCATGTCATTTGAAAAGGCACCACTTTTCTTCATTTATTCCATTAAGTGTTAAGCCCCCTTCAAATGCATGTTTTTATAAAACACTGTTAAGGTTTCACACTTGAAAAACTAACATACCAATTTATTCAAACGTGGGTCAACTCTATATTTTGTTCATTCTTATTTAAGAGAAACACTATAGACATTATATAAACCAAAGAGACAAATGGTTCCTGGGCATAGAAGGTACAAATTGAATTATACGTTGAGTTTTATTTTGAAAGGCTTGACCGGAAATAACGCTGCGTGTTCCTCTGGGCGCTTGAGGCTGTGGCTTCCCCTGGTGGAGCTTCAGTATTTACAACAACATTTGTCTGAAGACTTCACGACGCTGCTGTCCATCACAGACAGACAGACAGACAGGGAGGGAGTCAACCCATCAGTGAGACAGCTTTTGTATCCTTCCTCTGCTACACGATGGCTGTCGCGTCCAGTTCGGACTTCTTTTCTGCATTTTGGAGACATATTTCCCACAATGTTGGCGAGTGAAATCCGTCTACCTTGTGTACTGCAGTGGTGCGCAGCTTCGCCTGGAGAAACACCTGTACGCCTCTTCTCTCCACTGGCCCCACAGCCATGAATGTTGAATAGGTATGGATACAAGAAACCTGTGCACGAATCAAAGAAAAAAAAATATCTCTAGAGAATGTGGTTAGGTTACTGAGTTGAGCTTGTTTTCCACGTCGATTGAACGGTGGAGCCCATCAATGTGTTGGTCATCACTTTATGTGGCATCTTGGCCCTGGTGGTGAGATTGCATGGATACAGTGGATAAACTAGGCAGGGTGTGTGTGGTGTGGTTTGGTGTGGTGTGTGTGTGTGAGAGAGAGAGTGTGTGTTTTACATAATTTCATGGTTGGGTTGGATTGTCAGTCTACCCTAAAAGCATCGGGGGATGTGGGGACGTCTTGGTGCTGTCTGACAGGATGTAGGGGAGGATATATTGGAGCAGGATTACCCGACCATTTTTGGAGAGAGAGCATCGTGGAGTTCTGATCACAGTTGACGCATTGCACTCCTCGCGTTTGTCTGCTGGTCCATTATTATTATATAATCATGTAATTCAGTCCTAAAAAAAAAAAGAATTAAAGCTACATAGGTTTAAACAGAGCCCCCTCCCTTTTTACCTCCGAGGATCCATTTATACAGCTCCTGCTGAGCAACCTATGAATGCCAATTATACTGTACATGTGGTTGGGTTTTAAGTTTACATAATTCACTGTGTAGTGTGGGCTTCTGTATGCGTGGTGCACACAAATGTTAAATGGAGATTTCTGTGTTAAATGCAGCAATGTGCCAATGACTCATGGTTTTTTATACAGGAGTGTGTGAATTCCAAATTGTGCCCAAAGTGTGTGTGTGTTTGTGTGTGAACGGGGTGCAGTCATTTTGAAGTCCACAGTGTGTGGGTGAGTTTCAGCAGGTGTGCTGCATACAGGATGCCCAAACTCTGAGGAGGAAGACACAAAGCAAATTCTTACGATCCCTCATTCTGCATGCCAACTCATTAACAGTTAATAGGATACATCATATCAATTGCAGCGTTTCCCCCAATGCCACTTACAGTATCCTCCTCTCTCGCTCATCATCCCTCTGTCTCTGCCTCTGTCTTTTTGTTTTTCAGGCAACCGATTACCCCTAAGGCGCGGCGTCTGTCTGCATTTATCTAAGAGAAAGAAGCAGAGAGGGAGCAGCACAAATACCGCACAGCCAGACATCATGCAAGGTGAATCCTTCCCTCGCTGCAGAGTGCTGAAATGTTAGGACTGAAGAGCAAGAGTGTCAGATCGAATCAGCTGACTGTTTACCGTAGGGGGGGCAATAAGAGCTGCTTGACACTATACTCACTAACGCCCTGTGTGTGGTTTAATGCCCCTTTCAATCACAATCAAGAAAAGACGTGTTAACTGATCTTTCATCAGCACTTTTCCAGCCAACGTCAGGTTTAGCAATCCGAGCCGAGATGGAGTGGTCACTGGAGAACGTGAGAGAGATGGTGGCTGGAGGCATGCAGTCCATAAGGGAGTGTGAGATCTGTGCTTTTGCCATAGCCATGTGTGTGCTGCTGCTGTTTATGTGGTACTGTTACAGGGTGGGCCGCGAGCATGGCTCCAGCCCCTTGCGTGGGAGGTATCTGTCTGGGCCCAGTCGGATCGGAGGAGTGGTGGGGGGTTTCATGAGTTCAGACTGCCGAAACAGGGGCAAAGGGAAGCAGGGGTCGATGCTGGAGGAGCAGAACGGCTTCGCTTTCTGCCAGTCGTCAGACTGCTTCCGATGCACCAGCGCTGGAGAGAGTCTGAACCAGAAGCTCTATCACAGCCTGCAGGACTACGCCAAACGCTACACCTGGTCAGGAATGGGCAGGGTGCACAAAGGTGTCCGTGATCAAGGCCGATACCTAAACAGCCGACCCACCATCCAGCGGCCAGAGGTGTTCTTCCTCCCAGACCTCCCCTCAGCCCCGTTCTTTTCCAGAGAAGTGCAGAGACATGACGTGGAGCTGCTGGAGCAGAGCTTCCCCGCCCTCATGGCCGAGTTTGAGAGCATCTACCACCAGCCCCCGGCCCGCAGCGGCTCCTCCCTGCCACCAGGGTGGAAATCCAACAACACCCCACGTGGGCAGTGGTGGACCTACTACCTGGTCAACCAAGGCACCCCCCTGGTTCTCAACGTGAGGAGGTGTCCGCGGGCCTGGAGGGTGCTGGGCCAGCTGCGCACCTTCATCGCCAACAACGTGTTCGGAAACGCCTGCTTCTCCGTGCTGACTCCTGGAGCGTTGATCACCGAGCATTACGGTCCAACAAACGTCCGGCTGCGCTGCCACCTGGGTGAGAGAGAGATCTGTTTACTCGTTCAACCATGTGCTGTGAGGGGGTCTTTAACTACAGAGGAGGGGTGACCCAGCTGTTGTAGTGTTAAGGCTGAACATGTGGATCCTCTTGGGTCATAACGGCTGAAATGTAGTGGCTAATGTGATTGTTTTTATCATTTCGATTGCACCTGAGATTTGATTCTATTTACAAATGCACCCTGTGAGATGGCTATAAATATTGATGCTTATTCTTAAAGAAAGAGACTTAGTAGGATGATTTAAAAACGTAATAATACGGGACGCTCTTAGCAAAGAGCATTTTTCCTGGGATAAGTCACCTGGGAGATACCAAATTAGGTGTTGAAGGAACATTTCTCAAATTGTTTAAATTCAATTTTTGTATTTAAAGTTAATGCTATACTGTTATCTTAAAGGTGGGGTATGTAAGTTTGAGAAACCAGCTCGAGTGCGCTAGAATTTGAAAATACACAGCCGGAACAAATCTGCCACGTCCTTACAGAGCCCCTCCTCCAACACACACGAACGCGCACATGACCAATGAGGGCACAAGAGATAAATGTGTGCACAGATGGAAGGCTGGCAGGCAGGTAGGCCATCCAGTTATTTTAGCCGGGCCGGTTAAAATGATTGGTCGTGCTTTTTACAGTACTACGGCTTCCACAGATGACATTTTTTTTTATGTATTTATTGTCAAAGCACTTCAGATATTCATTGCTATCGGGATGTTAAGAGCATTCCATGGAATATAACAAAAAGTTTATCTCGAGCCGGTTTCTCAAACTTACCTACTCCACCTTTAACTTTCAACATTTATTTAATTTTTGCTTGTCCAACAACAGAACCACAATTTAAATAAAGGTTTTCCACCCCAATCAGATTTTCCTCGAGCACATCAATAAAGCTAAACTACTAGCCTCTTCAGATCTAGATTTCAGGTATAACTAGATTGAGACTTACAAAACATGAATGTGTGTAAATTAATAATAGAAATTATTCATATTCATTCCAATTTTCCCTAAACTTCTGCCTGCAAAATACAAACGGGTGTTACATTTTATTTATATGGTCGTAAAAAAAGTCTTAAATCTAACTAATTGAAACATTGAGTAACTAAGTTTGCTGTCCCATAATGACACATGGATTGACCTTTATTTTCCTCCTCTGGCAGGTCTCAGAGTGCCCCCCTCCTGCGAGCTGGTGGTTGGTGGAGAGCCGCAGTGCTGGTCTGAGGGCAGCTGTCTGCTATTCGATGACTCCTTCCTCCACAGGGCCTTCCACGAGGGTAAGAAGGGATTAAAAACATAATCTTTTATTGGATCCTGTCCATTTTTTATTTCCTTCTTCATAAAGGATTGCCCTAAAAACGTTATTATCAGCAAAGTGAATTGAGAGCCTTTTTAATATGAGTTTGACAGGGTTTTATATCAAAGATCATCACAAAATTCTTGTTTTTTCCTGTGTGTGCAGGCGGTGCAGAGGACGGCCCCCGGGTGGTCTTCATGGTGGACCTCTGGCACCCTAATGTGGCCGCTGCTGAGAGACAAGCCTTGGACTACATTTTTACTCCAGGTCGCTTAGAGGACAAAGAAGGGAAATAGGTGTGAGTGAGAAACCGTGTCTGACCGAGAGACAGATGGCGTTTTAGGGAGGTGTCTGTAGGATTGGGGAGCATCTCTTTTTCTGCCTCCAGACCAGCTCTCACATCCACTGTGTACATATTCTCCGTGTCCTATCTCATAACTCTCTTAGCAGAAGACCAAACATTGGGCCTCTTTTATCATTCATGTTTTTGCCTGTATAATAAAAGGCAGCCACAATTGAAAGTAGCTTTTTTGCTAAACTTAGCAGGAGCACGATTGTTCATGGAGCCATCTAAATAACATGGCAGGGACCTTTTGAATCTTTGAATGTTAACGCATTTGCATATAGATGAATGCTGTGACTGAACAGTTTATCAAATCTGTTCTGGACCCACTTTACCCATATAGGATTATTTGTAAATCTCAAATTAGTTTAATTTCTGCTTGAAACTGTTCAACAGTAACGAGCAAAGTACATTACAGATTTGATAAATGGCTCAAAGCAAGCCAAACAATAACCGTCACCATCTTACACTTCTGCTTTACAGTATGTATGGAGCCATAAGGCCACATATTCTGAATGAACTGAAGTCATCGAGTTAGCATTTATGGGTCCGGAGTTATCCCAACTTGTTGGTGGTATTACTTTGCACTTAACATTGATTGCTTTACACTTACTGTTACACCTATATCTTTGCAAGGGCTAAACATTTGATCGTTAGACTTTTTATATTACTCAACACATCCGGTCACACTTAAGATGCATTGTTTTTTTCACACAAATACGGTTGTCAGTGAGGTTACACATTTTTCTTTACTGTTACATACTTTTTAACTGTTTTCATGATGAGAGGGTAATTCTCTTCGTGGTAAAATAGTGACATTTTCAGTGATAGTAGTGCCTGTGTACATCAACTAAAATAAGTGAAGCTAAAGCAAAGCCATCATTGCTACATTGCTGGATGACTTAAAGCCTCCTGTTCAAACTATTGTCATAAACACGTTAAGCCATATAACAGGGAGGTGTAGCTTTCCTAAAACTGATTAATGGTAAAATAAGCAAATGCAGTGTCATTCTGTAAATGTCCGTTTAATCACATACAGGATGCACCATTGGGGCTCTAAATCAAAAGTGTATACTTAAACAAAAGAAATGCAGAACCTGCTATTTCATTGGGATTTGGTTACCTAAAGAAAGTTATCATTTTTGTAATCATCTATTCTATTCATATGTGCTTTGATAGATATTTGATAACTGAGGTCCAATGTTGATGATGTCATGAATGTTTACAGACGCAGCTAATGTCTTTGTCCTGACTTCTGCCGATGTGGTAGTTTATGGTTTATTGTGCTCCCCTTTGAAAAAATCAATCCTGCTTACTAAAGAGTCGGTTAGAAAAGCACATTTTTAGGTCAAATTGTGTGAGTCGGCCTGTGCTGGATAAGAAGCGTTTTTGGTAAATTTACTAAACTCTTGTAATTTGGTTGTATTTGATATCAGGTTTGTATTTCTGTAAATAGGGTTGAGGTAAAAAAAAAAAAAATGAGCGGTCTGAGATGATTTGAGATGATTGTCTTCAATGCTATAACTATTGTGTTGTCTTTATTTACAGCTACAGCGAATGCATTTCATTCTCCGTTCTCAAAAAGCCAGCCATGAGTCATTTTGATTACATTGGTAGATTCTGTAAAATGTTTATGAAGTACTATCTCTGTTGTTCTGTGAAGTATTTTTTTTTAAAACCACTTCTGCACATTTGCAGGAGTTGTGCGCCATAGTTAAAGCCACAATCCTTAATTCTTCAACAGCACTTCATGAATATATGTGCACTAAAGGTAGAGAAAATTCATTTTCAGCTTTACAGGTCCATAGCAATTCAAGATACCCATCTATTAAAATGTAATGTTTACAAAAAGATTTACACGCTGTTTACACGACGCCGACACTCACATTGAGCTGTCCATAATTAGGTTTAAAATCAACAGTGCTGTTTATCAAGAGTATGAAAAAGGTCATTCCCAAAGCATTTGCTTTACAAATATAGTGTATGATGGGGCAGCCATTTTGTTTACATTAGAATTAAGGATTTGTCCTCCAACACGTTCTTGTGTGGATTTTGAACAGTATTTCTGTACATTTAATAAATGGTTGAGTCTCTTATTTAACCAGCTGGTGTCACATGTGTCACTTTTACACAGACTTCTTTTGATCAGAGAAGTCACATGGCTTGAACTCGAGAGACACATTGGATGACTTTAGACCCGACTCGACTAAACCGAAAAAGACTTGAAACTCGACCAGTGCCATCAATGACTGGTAACTTCACTTGGAAGTGAGCCTTTTGACTTAAAGGTGACCTATCATGCAAAATGCACCGTTGTACGTCTTAGATACATGAATATGTGTCCTCGGTGTTCCAGGGAACTCACCAAGTGTCAGAAAACACAACCCTCTCTATTTTCCTCCATACCCAAATCTCTAAATAAGGGGCTGCAATGGATCTGATACAGACTGATCCAGATTTGAACACTTCTGTGACGTCACAGAAGTGGCGCTACGGCTATTGGGCCAACTCCACCAATCAGGAGGAGACAGCCACGGTTCAAAAGCGCTGGAGACGCTGTAGTACATATGCCAGGCCTGTAGATGGTGCTGTTCTCAAAGAATCAGCCCATAAAAAGACAGTGTTAAATTGAGCGAAATGAGGAATGGCTAAAATGCATGATCTGTTTGGTATTTTGAAAAATAAAAAGTATAAATATGCCTTATATAGGTATGGTCCTACACTATATTATTCAAATATAGCATGATAGGTTCACTTTAAATACTCATAACCTTCACCTCACTCAAACCCAAAAACTCAATTGTTTGTACTGTATATGCCACGAGTCGATTAACTTACTTTCATTTCCTAAATCTCCCTTCTCCTTCCCAGCAAGTCGACACTTCATTCCTTAGATCCACATTGACATCATCCAATCAAGGTGCAGTAGAGAAAAACTAACGCTACGTTACTGAGCTCCAATTGGAAAAAGTGTATACTAAAATCATTTCTTTTGAGTACAAGAACGACATGCTGGTAACCAAAAAAAACATTACGAATTAATTTAAACTTCCTCAAGTATAGGACTCAGGACTGGACTTAGCTACTATTGGTGTTGACATAAGAGTTAAAAGTCTTGATGAGTGACTTGACCTAAGAAGTAATTGCAAAAATGTGAGCCTTTCTTGGGACTTGCAGAACAATGACTCGGTCCCACCTCTGCATGTTCTGCTGAATCGACCATTTCATTAATTAAAATAACTGCTGCAACACTAAATAGGAAATACTGATTTCAATACACTGCAGGACCAATGTTGGAGATTATTGCCTTCTGCAGAATTGGCACTCTGGTAGTGATAAGACACGTAATGGGAAAACCAGGGGACAAATAGATCGTTTTGTCTTATTTCACTCAGATGCCGTTTTAAATAGGTGGCATAGGGAGGCGAATGCAATGATGTTGTCGCTGCTCTGATTCTACAGCAATTATTTCTTGTCAGACTCCCTCTGGAGAATTTGAAGCCAGAAGCATTCAAATGCTGTGGCAATATTACATGATGTGAAGGAGAGACACCACAACATGGGAAAAGATTTTAACGAATGGATATCACCATAAAAAACTCTAGTGGACTACAACTTTTTCTAAAAAGATATTTTTTAGAAAAAATAAATATACATATGACACATTATGTTATTGAGTAACTAAATACATTCACATGTAAGAGTCATAGGTTACCTATCGGGCAAATCACTCGGATAGTATTTAAAAATAAATCATTTTGAACATGCATACATGTTGCAAGACAGAACAGGGTAATGAAAAAATAACAAAAAGATGTACGGTTCAGTTTTTTAAAAGTTGACATGCAAATTAGGCAATACCTAATTCGATATTTTCTTTTCACTAGTCTGAAAGAACACATCTTAAGGCAGCAAAATAACCCAACCTCTCCAAAGGTTTCTAGTGTCTCTCTTTACATAAATATAGTTTCTTCATCACTCATACATTTTGGTTTCATGGGTTCATAAAGAATACATGGTTTATTAGGCCTTACACCTGCTTGTAATGAAAAGGATGCTGAATACAAGTCTGCATCCCTAACTGGGAAAATCTTTGCCTCTGCTGATCTCATTTGAGTTTAAAGATGTTCAAGTGTTGCGCCATCTGTAGGCCTGTAACTTCGGTGGATAGAGGCACATGCTGATGTGAGGTTGATGCCAATAATAGAAAGCCCTTACTGCTCGTATTTATAAAATGCATGTTTTATGGGAACATAATTGTTTTTGTTTCAGTGTCACAGCTCTTTAATTATTAAAGAAGGTAATAGTAGTTATTGTTACAATACTGCTCAGGATATTAAACACAGCAGCAGTGTAAGTGAAGCTCGTTTGAGAGAGAGCAGGACTGTAGCATTGTGCGAGGGGATAACAATATGAAGCGCATACAAGGATAGTATGCTCAAGGGTTATCCTTTGAGCAGTATGCTCTGACATCACTACATTTTTTCATAAACTTCTGTGTAATCTGACTTATTTTTGCAAGCGGAGGCGTCGCCCCCTCCTGGCCATAAGAAAGCATAAAGATTTAAGGCACAAGGCCAGGTTGCCACTTGACTTTTTCACAATCTTGAGGCCCTGTCATACAGGATGCCCTGTTTCAACAATATTATGCCCAAATAATGCATAACTTTGAACGCATTTGTGTAAAAGCAAAGGATCACAGAGACTAAGTTACCTGAGTCATTTCAGTGTATAACTAATGGTTGGTATGTACTGTATGGGGGTATGGGGAACCATGCCTCATTTTTGCACTGAGGCCCCAGAGCAGGTTAGTCTGGCTCTCGATAGACACAATACGGTTTACATTAAATGTTGTCCACTGGGAGAGCAAAGCCAACAGAACACACTTTATGTTTAAAAGCTTCACTCACATTTTGCTGCCATATCCTTAGCAATATATCATTAATGGCTTTACATATGAATTCATTATGAGTGGGAATTGTAGTATTTCTAGGATGTTGTCTCCACACCCAGAATTATACATGTTTGCATAATGTGAATCACCCCTATAGCAACAATACGTGTGCTTTGGAATATCTGGTTGGTCTGCCTTTGTCATGGGAAAGTTAGCTCACCTCTGATAGGTGTATATCTCACTATACATCCACACCCACGTCATTGCCAGGATGCCAGGGACCAGCATTCACATCAATGAAAGGGTGACGCGCTGCAGCGACGTGTGTGCCACTCTGTGTGCGCGCGCTGCCGCACAGCAATCAGGTGGTGAGATGTATCCTAACTTCACGCGGGCAGGCTCTGGCTGCTGTGCTATTATGGGTCGTCAATGGAGAGGAATCGGTGCATGATATCGACGATCAACCCACAGAGACAGACTAGAGCAGATCTGCAGCAATGAGCGCCTCCTTTCCAAAATCGGAATCCACCACCTCCTTACTGAAGTCCTCCTCTGCGGCGAGGAAACCGACACACCTCCCTGAACGCGCGGCAGAGAGCCGGAGAGGTCACCATCAGCAGCATCAGCACCAGCAACAACACCAGCATCACCACCGTCCCGCCGCGCTCCACAGCAGCAGCAGCAAAGCTGAGGAGTCTTTCCTGTCGGCCGAGTGCGAAATCAGTGCCCGGAGACCCCTGTGCCACCCTTCCCTCATCGGCAGCCCGGACAGTGGTAACGATGCAGCCACTCGGGGGAAGTGTAAGTCCCACAGCCACCACAGCCAAGTTCCCGACTCTCCGGAGCAAAACGATATGAAGGAGCACTGCAGGTCATCCAAGCCCACACACCGGCACCACCACCGCAGGAAGCAGCACCGGGACGACCTTCCACCGGCTGCATCCGCACCGCCTGAAGCTGAGCATCCCCGGCGCTCTCACACGCACATACGCACGGTCCCCAGGGTGCCCTCTCTGTCGGACAGCAACGATGACCGGGCTTCCCTCTGTGAGCCGAGGGACCATAAAGGGGTCAGCGTGGCTATTATCGGGGCTCAGATCAGCAGTCGGTCCCCGTCTTCCTGCTCCCTAGTGCCGCTCTCAAGCAGGTCCTCCCGCCACTCCCGGAGGTCAAGTGCTGCTTCTTCTGCATCCGATATACATTTACGCACTATCCTCAATTCACTGTTTGGACAGGTAAGACCATAACATGTATATATGCAAATGACTGGATCAGTAAATAGCTTTTTTGTATAAATGATATTAACTCTATTATTGTTCAAATGTCTTTTGTACGTTTGTGAAGTGCAAGAATGCTCCTGGACATTGAAGCCCAAAAAGATAAAGTCGCATCCTAAACCAAAAACCAAATGTGTGGTTAACTTCATAGTTAATTCACCACCATTTGAATGAATTAACAAATATGTCTCAGGCATATCTAAAAATAAAATGCATTAAAGTCCCTTAGTCTTGCCGTGCAGAAATAGTGCTTTGTTACAAGCATTTCTAGAAAAGTGCACACAGAAATAAAGTGGTTAAGTGTGGCCTCAGGCTACACTGACGTCCTGTTTACAATCAATATACGTTAATGTGCTCTGTGATGCATTCTGCAAACACTGTCATTACCGGACAGACTGGGCAGGGAAAAGCTTCTTCTACACATCCATTTATTATGTAACTGTTAAATACAGCACCACCTACAGACCCTCTCAATCAGGCAGGCCTTTCTTATTGAAGTGGATGTTCTGGAACAGAGGAAATCTAGAGAGGTGGAAATATCTCAATATGCTAATGTATTTGGTCAAAGGCAAAGATATATTCCAGTTCCTGCGTCATTCAAACATAAAACACTGCAGAGATCGGCGCGGTGTTTGAAGATAAACACTGTAATGTCTGTTGGTGATGGAGGCTCTATATTGAGCCTTAAATGTATTCTACCAAAGAAAAGAGCTCCGCTTAAGGATTCTTAGTGTGATTTGCATCATTGTCGGCTTACCAAGCTAAATCTGTCAAAGCAATCAGTTTTAGTTTTACATTGCAAATCCTCACAAAGCTCTGAGTTGCTGATTAAACTCCTGATAATTTGTTGTTGATTTCGACTTCTTTCCCAGTCACTTCCTTAGAAGTGACTTCCTTAGAAGTGACTGGGAAAGAAGTCAGAGCTTAGTTCTTGCCATGTAGGGTGTTTGTATTTTAATCTGATCTCAAATCAGGAAGTGATTTAAATTAGGAAGCACTCAGCCATGAAATTGACTCAGCATGGCAACACAGAGATCATCCTTTGTGGCTTCGAGAGAAAAAAACTCTAGTACTTATAGTATAAAAAACGATTCTACAAATAACCTGTGAGTCAGTCCGCGGGCAGCTCTGTGAAAACATTAGTGTGACCTCAAAAAGGTTATTTGATGAGACGATGAGCTAGATGGAGTTCAATAACAGGCATGGTGGTTGGAGAGATGCATGCACTATCTTTGGCATGTTGTATGAAACGATGCAATTAAAAGTAAAATGTTTTCTTTCTTTTTTTCGACAAGCCTTAATGGAAATGAACAGATTTTCAGCAGGAATGAGAATTGTCTGAAGCCATTCATGAAGAGAAACATCCTCACCAGTGTTCTGTGTAGAGAAAAGGATAACCTCATTCTCTGTGTTCTAATTTTCTGTAGATAAATACATGTAGCTGTAAATTATAGATGGACTGTATTCTTCACACATTCACAGTCTTAATGTGTTTTTCTTCGGTTCCACGTTGCTGCTTTAGGTCAAGGTGACCTTGGCTATGCCTGCAGAGGGCAGAGGATGATGTGTGGGGGTGTAAGAGTAGAAAGACAAAAGCGCATACAGAAATAGTGCAACATATGAATTGAAATGCAACCTCAAGGCTGCAAACTGGCGTATTATAGTCAATTACTTGAAAGTGCAGGTGAAGAGCCTGGAAACACATCCTTACAGGGTCTTCTTGTAAACTTGCATGGTACTGAAAAAACAAACATCTCTCAATTTGTTTGTGTGACCATGAAACAAATATCACTTGCTTGTAATACTATATTCTCCTGCAGGAAAGCAGACACCCTTTACCCCATTTCTCTTGTTTATTCTCATGTCAAGTGCCTGTGAATCCGTGCTGTCTGCGTCTGTGTTTGGTCGGTGTGACAGCTGGGTGAAATATCTTAAAGACAGTGGATCACCTTCTTTTCCTTTAATAGGCATAATTCTGTTTCCCTTCTTGGCCCACTTCCCTCTCATTTAGTTTCTCACCCACACTCTTACTTCTCTCTCGCTCTCTCACTGTATCATTGGCTGCTCTTACTATTGCTAAAGTCACTCTCTCCACATAGTACAGTGCAGTTCACAGTTTTTTCAACGAGCTGTAAGTTAGCACCCACGTCTTCATGGGTCTTGCGCTTGTTTGCACTTCTTCCAAAATCCAAACGGCAAACTTAACAGAGAAAAGGTCCTCATGGTCCTTTTTAGTCCCTCTTTTCTCCTCTGGAATGGGAAACTGCTTAGACTGGCCTCTGAGAACGGTAAGATTGTTTTTTTGTAGTGTGATGCCCTTTAACAATTTGACTTTCTCAATTTGTTTGGTTGGTTTAGAAATTGAAACTTGTGAAGTAAACTGGACAGTAGTGCAGTGTTTTTATGTATTTCTTCACAGCTGTTGCATTTGCTCTTTCTGCTCAAAAGTCAGATATCATTTTGCAAAAACCCTGGAAGATATGTGTATGTTTCTGTTTTTAAATGATATCCTTACAGAGTGTTTTTCTGTGATATCTTGACAAAAACAAGCATGTGTCCTGATTAGAGCAGACTTAGTTTAAGAGTTAGACGTTTATAATATCCTCACTGTTTAATGTTGGTGTTTGAAATAAAATGTCATTATAAACCGAAGGTTAATCTGCACTGGTGGTATAGTAGTTGGCTCTAGAGTGCATTGTGATAAAACAAGATAGATTAGTGGATTTAGACTTTGGCAGAACTTTGATGTGCAACAAGAACTATTTTCCAAAAAACAAGTACTGTATATCCCACGGGACAAAATGTGTCCTGATGTCTTCAAAGCATAATAAGTTATGTGATTACAACATCTGCAGCCTGTTCCCTGGGGCTTTAGCTTGTCTTTCCTCTGCTTCTGAGTATGTTTACTGTTCTTGTGACAGTGTATACCTGTGAAGTGCCAGTCCCTACAACGTGCCGAGTAAACAGTTATGAATGATGAGTGGAAAGTTGGCAGCATGCTGCTTTATTGATGCGTTTAGCCTTTCGAGAGATAGAGAGAGTGATTGACTTTCACATGTCCTATATCTTTATTGCATTGTGGTGTGAAGCTGCTCAGATCTCTAACACTGTCTCTGCGCCCCTCTGGAAAAGATGCTCCAGGATGCTGAGAGGAGGTTCAGAGGGGTGCTGTCCTGTGAGGATATGGGCCAGGCAGTGTTTCTGGGGCCTTATCAGGAGTCCATTGTTTCCATGACACAAAACTGCGTTCTGGTGAGCAACATACGGTTGCAAACCTTTGTCTTCCTGAGTAAAGGAGTGGCCACGTGCAGGCAGCCTGTACGTAAGTCTCGACAAACCTTTTTTAATCTGTCTGTTTGTACATCAGCATTATATCTAACTTGGATCCTATCTTTACCACACTCATGCCTCAACAACTATTAATTCCAGGGTGTAAACCCTTTCAATTCCTTTCTATCATAATTTCCTACTTTTTCCACTACTGCTGCTGCTGATTGGTATCTTGTCATATTTCAGTAGGGAAAACAAGGGTTTGGAAAATGACTGAGCGTGAAAGCTGACGACTGTCTAAAGGAGTGTTAAGGGGTTTGTGCATAAATGTAAGGCCTTGTTTACTTTCTTGCCAAGAGTTAGATAAGAAGATTGATTCACTCTCATGTCTGACAGTTGAATTAAATTGAAGCCAGCTGCAGGTTAGCTTGAACAACAAGGCATATGTGTTGTTTTAAAGGGGAGTTACATCATCATTTCTGACGTGCACATCCAAAATGATATGGCGTGTTTACTATTTGATTTTTGAAAAGGCTGATTTTGTAACTGTCCGACAAAGTTATGCTGTTTTCCTTGTTTCTACAGTATTTGTATGCGAAGCTAAGTTAACCAGCTGCTGGCCAGAACTTCTTTCACCTTGGAGATATGAACGTGGTATCAATACCCTTTCAACTCTCAGCATAAGCAAATAGTTACAACCCAATCTGCATTGCTCATTTCGTCTTTTTGTCCACACTTTAATACGATTTCTGATCACTCAATCTAGAGATAGGTAAACTGCACAAAAAGAGCAAGCTGGCTTAATGTTTTATATTTCATGTTTCACGAAAACTGTAATACAATGGAAGCCCCATTAGTTAAGTGATGAGGCCTGGAGCATGTCGATGTAAAAGATGAGGGTTGATGAACTGACAGTGATGGAGTGACAAATGAAAGCGTTGATGGAGCACACATGTAGGATCGGCTGCCCAAGTATCCATTTGCTCATGTATCTTCGATGTTTTCTGTAACAGTGTTTCCGGTCAGACAATTATTTGAAACCTGACGTCAACACTCAGTGTTGTGTTTAGACTTATTGTGCTCCTGCTGTTAACCCCTGAGGGCTCTGGGATATGTCTGCTTCTCTCTCTGCCCTTTAAAGGTTGTGTTCCTCATAAGCAAGCACTTGAAAAAAAAAAAAAGAAACAGTCACATTCTTCTGTGAATAGGGATCAAACTATTCATGTTTATCATCAAGATGTGAGCTCAGACTACTGTTAACACCTTTTACCGTAAGGCGTCTGAAGAAGAGGGTTGTTATGGAGAAGCTCGCTGATTTAGGTTCGGGTGTTACTCAAGTAACAGCATTGCCGACGGTATATTTGGATGCAGCTCATAGACAAGTTTTGTTTGTTATGATGTGTGATCATGATGAATGCTTTTGGTTTTGTACTGACCAATTATTAAATGTCATTTCTCAATAGGACAGAGAGCTGAGACCGGAGGAAATGGATGGCAAGTTCACCTTTTTTTAATTTATATTTCTTTAACAAAATGTATTTTAAGAGGATTAAATACCACGTTTTTCAAAGTTATTTTCAAAACCAACTCTGAAGTGAAATAAATAAAGGAATACAAAACGTATTTAAAATGACTGCACTACAACTCAAACGCTAATAATATTTCTGTTGTTGTTCTACAGAGTTGCGGGATGCTTTCAAGGAGTTCGACAAGAATAAGGATGGTTTTATCAGCTGTAAAGACCTTGGAAACTGTATGAGAACCATGGGATACATGCCGACTGAAATGGAGCTCATTGAGCTGAGTCAACAGATAAACATGAACTGTAAGTCTGAATTGTGTATTATTATGTAAAGCATATCATTGTGTATTGTGGTTCTGAAACTGTACCGAATACTTTTCTCTTTTTAAGTGGGAGGTCACGTGGATTTTGAGGATTTTGTAGAGTTGATGGGTCCAAAACTCCTCGCCGAAACTGCAGACATGATTGGAATAAAAGAGTTAAAAGAAGCTTTTAGAGAGGTAAGAGTCTTAATTGATGTCATGTTGGGATGTTTTTAAAAAAAATATTTTCCATTTCTAAAGTTGTTTCTTTTTGTTCTCAGTTTGACACCAATGGAGATGGGGCCATAAGCACATCTGAGCTCCGAGATGCAATGAGGAAGTTGTTAGGCCAACAAGTAAGGTTTAGATGCGAAAGAGAAAAAAGACCTCTACAGTATATCATTACTGCATGAATACCCATTGTTTGAGGTGCTGTGCTAAATGCTGCCAACATTTGTTCCTAGGTGGGACTAAAAGAGGTAGAAGATATCCTGAGAGATGTTGACCTTAATGGTGATGGGCTGGTTGACTTTGAAGGTAAATCCGCTTTAACAAACTATTCATTTATATTTAACCCCAAAATACAAATACACATTTCCCTCCTTCCTGCAGTGCTTTTAATTACTCTGTATTTTTTTAGTGAGCTGTTGAGTGTTGAAGATATTGATTTGTTTGTGGTGCTCAACACGCCAAAATATGCTTTAAAACAAACTCAACAGCAGTGTATTTTTTACAGAAATCATGATGCTGTTATTCAGGATAATCCGCAGACCTTTTGGGACCATGTAGGAACTTAATAGACAATCCAGGAAGTCTTGCTAAATATGAAGTGGTGCAGACAGCCTCCAAACCATCTTCGGGGCTAGTGATCAGTGTTTCACTGAGTCTATACATGTTGGTAGTTAAATAGAATAATACATTTATTTTACCTTAGGATAGTGTGCCTTTTTTCCCCACTGTTGTATACACCACTTAAGATTAGGCAACCTTTCCTGGATCATGTTTTTGGACCTGCACTTGCCTTTATAAAGAGCACATGGAAGAAAGCAGTGTGTGCATCTACTCATGCAGAGGCACATGCTTTTTGGCTCATATAGTTAGGTTACTCTGCAACTTACAAAACAATCTATATTCAAAAGTGACAACAGTTAATAAAGAAATGTAAGGAAGAATCGTCCCTTCAGGGTATGCTGCAGAGTTCACTGCAACCGTTCATTTTTATGATTGTACTCTTCTCTCCTCACAGAGTTTGTACGAATGATGTCTCGCTAAAATCAGAATATGATCGGTGCTGAATGTGAAGCCCCGTCCTTGTCTATAATTGACCAAGTACACCAGAGGACATGCTATGATCTCTGAGCCATCCTAATCTGAATGACACTGGAATTAAGACTCCTTGAATGTTAAGGAGTGAGGAGTCGCCTCACACTTTCAATCAATAAGTGTTCTTCCTGAAAAGTCTTAAGTTCAACTGAGGCCGAATTTGCTGTAGCCTAGATGATGAATGTCCGACTTGTGTTTTTGCACTTTAATTCTCACTAAATAACTTCCTGTGGATATATTGCTGGTGTCTTGTCTCATCTTCTATGTGGTCAAAAAAAGTGTTGCAAAATGTCACCTTCAATGTACAATAGTCTGAATGTAAGAAGGGATTCCTGTAGAGAGGATGTCAAAAATATGTGCATTGTTCAACAGTACGTTTTCACACAGTATTTGTTTTATTATAAATTGTAAGCGGAATGTCCTTTGTGACATCGGTGCTCCAACAGGAACCCATGTGGCAATATAACACCTGTGTTGTAACTGTATGATCATCTGTGATTTTTCACTGTGCCTGTATAGTCATCACTGTCTGAAAACTACAGAAGCAGATCTCTAATACAAAACCATAAATTACATGTAATATTGTATTTGCTTCAACCTTAGATCAATGGCAGTTAAAACTAATTTTCTAAGTTACAGAGCTCTGGTTTGCAGCATCCTTTGTCTTTCAATGCTCAGAGGTTGAACATTGCTTTGAACCTGGCTTTGGGGGCAAGTAAAAATCCATATTGCCCTGGTCTGCGAGCATACAGTTGGAATGACATATGTGAATTGTATTTACAGTGGATGTGATTATGTTGTTCCTGCTGTAATGTACGTCGATGTATTTGTGGAAACGTTCCACACCTTTGTGTTGTTGAAGCCATTTTTATGCATGCCAAAGAGATACATTTATTAAATTCAGTATGCACATTTGCATTTTTGTCTAACAAAGTAAGCAAAAATATTTTGCCAAGTTAACTGTAAAAATAAATAAAAGGTGTTTACATTTAAGAGGCTTTTTTCTGTGGTGATGTAAGCTCTACTATTTTATTAAGGCTATGTCAAATGTCAGTATGTTAGTAATGCACTGTGCACTGTCACTGCATGTCTTGGGGATAAACCTCCTTACAACATCTATTATTCATATAGGTCTCTAAGACTGCTGGTTGGAAAAGCTTTACCTGCAGAACCACTGTGCAAGCCATTAGATCAGAATAACTGTGCTGTGTCTCTGTGTGACCTTTGACTCGTTTGTTTTATACCATAAACATATAAGTAACATAAGTAACTCATATTGCTAAAAGCATATTCATTAGGTTATATTTGTATGCATTCATTTGGCAGTATTGATGAAAAAACCTTAATACAACACCCACATGTACAGAGGAATAATTAGTAGGCCTAGTAGCCTATGTAGGAAAAAAGAGGAGATTGTTGCAGGCACAGCAACACCCACGATACAACTGCACTAGGCTTCCCCTGGGCCACTTGTTTTAAGCAGAACAAGTGTTGCAAGCAGCAGCAAAATGCTGCCAGGAACTATTATTTGCACATTATGCTAAAGTAGCCAATGTTATTTGGTAGAAAATGACCTGACTTTGAAGTTTCTGTAATGCAAATGTATTGCAACATTTTAATCAAATATATATATATACTATATATAGTATACTGTGTGTGTGTGTGGTATGTATGTATGTATGTATGTATGTATGTATGTATGTATGTATATATATATATATATATATATATATATATATATATATATATATATATACACACACATATATACACACACATATATACATATATACATACATACCACACACACACACACACACACTAAAGGAACTAATTTAACTGTAGCCTACAAGATTATACAAATGTTTACCAAGATAAAAGCTCACGGAAACACCTGTCATGTGTGGCGGTGTGGTGATCGTATAAAATGCTCGGTTTGCTGACAACGCCACCTGGGGGAGTTTCGCCACCAGGAAATTACTGCAACTAAAGTTATCCAATTTAATAAAAGGCAATCAGGTTCGTTTGAACACCACAGGCAGAGACAGTGTAAAGGATATTACCACAATGGTTATTTTATTTATACATAATTACATTTCTAATAATAAACAATATAATTGTCTAAAAGTTCTCCAGGGAGAAGGGAGAAGGACAGTGCTGGGGCTTACCAAGGCGGCTATTAACAAAACGGGGAGGAAGGGGTCAAATCAAAATCACCCGTGACACTGCACACCAAACAAAACGGACACGTGAAGAACACCACCACCAGGGATTGGGTTTGCCGCCTCGAGCCCACAGCACCTGTCCGGCACAAGAGAAACAGTTAATAATCAGCAAGATTATAAAACTCGGTTGGAGAAAGATAAACAAAAAGGAAAACAACTCAAATAAACCTAATCTAAATAAACGTAAACGACAAAAAATAGTAAACTATTAAACCAAACGTTAACAAAAGAAAATAAATAAAATGACACAATTAACAAAATACTATAAATGTACTCAAAACATTAGATGCACAAAACAAACAGATAATCAAAATGAATCAACTAAAACAATAAGTGTCCTTGCTATTCCGTGATCTCAAAACGGCCCTGGTGACAGTCCAACACGGAGTAGTCAGGGCCGGTCAATTTTATGACACCACAGCTCGGTGCGAAAGCCCACCAAGAAAGGAGAATGTTTACAGCACCCCTGGAAAGAGGTTTAAAATGACTGAATACTTAAGTTTATTAAATGAAAAGTTATCTATGGGGGAACTCATACATACCAGCCTGTGTGGCCAGTCGCAGCCACAGAGCCCACAAGGAAGGGAGAGAGAGACTCAACAATCCCACTGGGACATGAATGACAGTCAATACACCAGAGGAACCAAGCTGAAGGTGAGAAAACGGCAGACAACGGCAACTCACCAATAGTTGCAACACTTCAAAACCAGGGAGCCTCCGGCGGAGCAAATCCTCCTCAAAAGCACCGAACGTCAGCTGCGCTAAGACAGTAGTGTCAAGCCGGGTGTTGCTTGTCGCCATGAATAAATGACAGAATGCAAGATGCTTTACCTGTCTGGTAGAGAGTGTGATGCGCGAGCTGCCACGCTAAACAATTTACGCTGCCACGCCAGGCTGCAGCCACAAGGGAGAAGCGGAGGGGAGGGAGCAGATTTGACACCTCCATTTAAATAGCAGGTGCGCTGCGCCAAGCAGCGTCACAGAGGAAGAAGACCTGCGGTCACACATGCATCGAGGCATCGAGGTATTCCTGTTGCCATAGCAACTTTCTTCATTCATTACTGGCTGGTCATATCTGGAGTGGAAGTGGACCGGGTGCGCGCTGCGTTGGACTCTTGTGATTGGACAAGGGCCGGACCATACCATACCGGAAGAAGGGGGGCGTGAATATTTCTTAAAGAACCCGTGTTCTTGTTATACATCCATGGTATTATTGTGGTTCTATATTTACAACGAAATACCTATTTATGCTTTTCAGTCACTCAAATAATATTGTAGGAAATATATCATTGAATATATTTGACCTTTGGTTGCCAGTGAGAGAAGAACTGGTAACCGACTAGGAATAGTCAAATTTAGGTTGATTATTTAATTTCGGTGCAAAGGCAAGGACTTTGCTACAACGTAAGACGACTATGAATAATTGAATTACAAATGTAAAAGACACTGTAAAATACCTTTCTTATTATCTTTATTTGCATATGGTGGTGGTTTCATTACGTTCAGTAAGTGTTTGGTCCTGGCATTAGTTCTTCATTTTTTTAAATTGTATTCAACATGTTTTATTAATCTAATTTAGATACACTATGTAAACGTTGTTTTTCGTTGTTTAGTCTCTTATTATTTGCTTGAAGGGATTGTGCACACAATTGATGACGATGCTGCCTGAGAGGCTAAACTCAGGGCTTTTAACTCATCAAATCATGGCTTGACGTGAAAAAAAGACACAGGGGGTTTCAGTCTTTACGCTTCTGTCGATCAATGTTATTATATATAAATATATTTGTATACCACCGTGCAAGTTACATCAAATGCATTTCTCTATTAAAGCCCTTAAGTCGTCATTTGTATAATTCACTAAGACGTAATTGGGCTGTGATATGATTATGTTTTAATGGTTCAGGAAATCTTAGCAGGAGGATGTGATTGGACAGAGTCCGTGTCACTCATCGGTCATGGGAAAGCTCAGGTTAGGTAGCACTGCTCCGCCTACTGTACACTTGCAGCATAGATGCATAAAAAGAGAAGTGGATACAGCGTTGGAGGCGGGACTCCGTTCAATCCTATGAGTTTCTCAGTGGCGCCTGAAGCCCATATGGCCTGCATCTCGAGAGCAAAAGTACCCGTATGTCGGCCCATAGAGCATGCGCAGTTTAGCTTTCCCTTAAACCCCGTCTCCGATCTCCAGCTCTCTGCTCAGTCAAATTAATGGGAAGGAGAAATAACAATGTGTTTGGCTTTAAACGCCTTTTAAAAATGCAAGACTCTAATGATTCAAAAGAGGTCAATACAATTGTTCCTACCGGGTCATGTATTAAGCTAAGGAAAAATCATCCACTAATTTAAAGACGTCTATTTCCCAATGTAAGTCAATGGGATAAAGTTATTTGGACGTCACTGACTGATACGGAAGTTGTAGTTCCGCCATTTGGCCACTACGAAAACCTGCTTTAAAAGTCCGGCGCACTTCCTGGGGGCTTGACTTGCAGTTGATGCTACAGAGCAAATGCTGGTCGGATGCACACATTGAATGAAAGTCAGTGTAGCAGGCTGTTGCCACCAGCAACTGAGAATATCTGCACACCGTAAAGTTACCTTACAGTGTCCAGGCTCCTGGTGAGACTGTAACAGAAGAGATAATTTCACACATTGGAACAGGAGAGGATCAAGGCATTTGTGGAAGGGGAAGGTGAGAGATATTTGATGAGCTGGGGTTTCACATAAGTATTTCTGGTTAGACAGGTAGGGTAGCTAGCTAGCCTAACCGATTCACGGTTATCGCTGCGAATGAATAATTTTATTGTAGTTTATCCAATTAAAATCAAAGCTGGTAAATCATGATTTTGTTAACAATAAGATCAGATACTTGTTTGTATATTCAGCGTTGTTTTATAGGTTTCTTTGTGTGTGTGTGCTACAGCCGGTATTGGTACTGTTAACGTTAGCATGCTGGCTAACTCAGATATCATGTTGCATGTCATCAAGACAAGCTTGCTAGCTCTTTACGCTAGCTAACCTTATGTGGTTAATGTTAAATGTGGAAGGATTACTTCCTTGATGAGTCTATGCTGCAGGCAAGCGGATACCGACACTGTCTTTCTCCGTGTCCAGGACCGGGCTGTGAGGGGCAATGCAGCGGGTCACGGCGCAGCTCGTCGCCGGGCTGGTTGCAGCGGTCCTGTCGCTACTGGCGGAGCCGTGCGGGGCGGACGGCGGGGGCCTCAGCCTGGCCGACCGGGTGATCTGGGCTGTGAATTCCGGGGGTGAATCGCATGTAGACGTGCACGGTATTCACTTCAAGAAGGACCCATTGGAAGGGAAACTTGGCAAAGGTTAGTTGGTGTTAACTGCTAATATAGGTATGCTTGTTTTGCTGTGCTTCACCTGTAAAGGTGTTGCTTAGAATGACATTGTGAAGGTAAAATATGTTCCTCCGAAACAAAAATGTCTAATAGAAACCTCTGCATGGTCTGGCTTCCGCAAATAACCACAAACTAACGAGGAGTCAGCATAAAGGAGTACGCTCCGCCCCTCTCAGCATGGAGAGGAAGCAGGTGATGATATGATATTGACTGCAGAGAGTCATTCCTAGCTCCAGTTATTAAGCTGAAATCCTATGAATGCAAGTTTAAGGGAACACAGTGTGGTAACTTGCCATTTGAGACAGAAGGGCACTGTGTTTCATTGAGTGCATGAAAAGGTCAGGGCTTGCACAATGTGGTGCTATGCTTGACTTAAAACATGATCCGTTTTCCAGTTATACAGATATTAATGTGACTTCGTGATCAAAGTGCACTATAACACTGATGCAATTCTTCTTTTTGTAGCGTCTGATTATGGGTTGCGCCTGCCAATACTGCGCTCCAGTCCAGAGGACCAGATTCTGTATCAGACAGAGCGCTACAATGAGGACACTTTTGGATATGAGATCCCCATTCGTGACGAAGGAGACTATATACTAGTAATGAAGTATGCTGAAGTTTACTTTGCCCAGTCACAGCAAAAGGTATGGGAATAAATGAATCGGTTTGTTTTGTGTTTAATACATTTGTCATTTTCATCTGCACAGTTTGAATGGAAAAGGTATGCATTGAACCTTTGAAGGCCTGTTATTATTTTCAGTTTTATACATTTCAATATAAGATGCAACGATAAATTAACAGATTAACAAGTGCCAAAGATTTAGATGATCAATTAGTCCTTAAAGTATTTTTTCTGTAGATGGATAATAATGCAGTTTATGTAAGTATTTATAAACATTTAAGACTCAATTGTGAAATATCAGGTGAATTTCAAGGCTGAGAGTTTTGTCACACCCCTGTACTCAAAAGGATTAGGTGTAATTTGTCCAACCTTCACAGGAGTGAGGGAGGTGTCAATCATGTATTGAAAAGAAGCCACATTAGGCATAAGTGAAATTACATGGGTGGTCGGATCAAATGGGGCCATTGAATTGACAATAAAACTTGAGATAGGAAGAGTGCAGGTGTTCCTATCCACATTAATAATGGCTCTATTGTTTAGTAGTCTCTGTAAGGCATGGCAGCGAGCCTGCATGCAATACTAGGACCCTGAAACTGAAGTAGCTGAATGTCACTAATCTGTTATTTATTTATTATTCACACCTGTCAAAATGTTTGCTGAGATAAAGCCCTATTTGTTTTGACATTACTTTGAAGGTGAAAAACCTTGAATACTAGTCGAGCTACAGTTTCAGTTGACTAACTTTACTCTATTGATGGCCAAATGATTAAGCTGTGTGTTTCCTTCCTGACTTGGGAAAATGTTTTTCCTAGGTGTTTGACGTCCGTCTAAACGGCCATGTGGTGGTGAAGGACCTGGACATCTTCGAGCGTGTGGGCCACAGTACGGCTCACGATGAAATAGTACCCTTCTCTATTAGACGTGGTAAACTGAGCGTACAAGGAGAGGTCTCCACTTTCAACGGCAAGCTCACTGCAGAGTTCGTAAAGGTGAGCTGTTTTTGTTTGGATTGGATGAGACATTTCTTGACTCCAGTGAAGGTCACAAGGGAGTGTCAGTTTGTTTATTTTACAATGACTCTTGTGAACAGCAGTATGATGACCCCAGTTGTGAGTCGTTTTACAAGTTCAAACAGGCCTGGCAGGTTAAACAGGAACGGGTCATTTGGAAGTGTATTCCATTTCCACTAATCTATAATAAACTTAAATGGTTGATTTACTGGTTTTGTCAGCCTTTCACAAAGTAAGATAGTCATTTAAAATGCAGTATTTCAAGTCAAAATGAAGACACTCGTTTGGTGTGGCATAAATATAATGTCATCTAGTCAATTTCTTTCAGTTGATGAACAGAACTAAATATATAAGTCACATTATATTTAAAAAAAAAAGATGGCATTCTCAAGAGTTTTGATAACGAATATAATATTATAAATAAGACTTTATTCAAGCCAACACCCAACATGTTTAAAGGGGGGTGGGGGTCAATTTGTTCAATTATTAACTTATATTCTCAACATGATCGGCAGCATTGCTTGATGAAAGGTCAGAAAGAACAAATAATGTGATTTTTATATTGAAATGACTTCAATCAAAGACAATCTAGTAATAAAAAGAACTCCAGTTATAATAAGAACATATCTAGGGACAAGATTTAAAGCAATAGTTGGACAATTTAGGGAATACAATTATTTCTAAAAGATAGATGACATGATTGAAGCATCTTTCCTGTCTGTTAAATATGAAGCTACCTCCAGCAGCAGGTTAGCTCATGGTGACATAGGTAGTGTAAACAGCTAACTGAGCTCTTTCCATAGATAACAATATCTGCTACCAGCAACTCTCAAACACACAAATTACAAACATGGTATCTTGTTTGTTTAATCTGTATAAAAACCAGCATGTGTGCAACAACAGCTTGTAGTTTTTCAGTATGTTGGACAAACGCGATAGTGAAGTTAATAAGTTACAATTTGGAGAATTTCCCCCAACTGCTCTTTTTTAGTGTGATGGCATTCATTTCAGATGTGTTAGATAAAACCATCCTCATAACCTGTATGGCTAAGGGACTGCAGCCCGACATGTAAAATCAACGGGACATTTACATAATGAGCTCCATGTCTGAAAGGGCTGCTGACAGCCGGTCTGAGTGTGTGTGGGCCATGCAAATGACTTAAAACAGCCTCACATCTGGCTGCCCTTTATCTGTTAACCTGTCAGGTAGTGCAACTATAACTATTCTCTCTAGCACTCATCAATCTTTGTGCCACTATTTATACCAGTTTCATTATTCAGCTATTTACCCATCCAGTGGTTGCTTGCCTTTGTTTCCATTCTTCATAGACAAGATTGCCGTTTACTGTGATTTAGGAAAGGCTTTAGTACATCGAGCACTAAACGCCTGACGTTTTCAGATACATTTCATATATTCAAGCAGGTTAAAACAGAAGAGAAACATATGCACACATATATATTAAGAAGCATGAGCTGTTGGTAAGTGGTGCAATTTTTGAGAAATAAAAAATAAGTCTTAAAGGTGAGGCAGGTAATTTTTGAGAAACCAGCTCGAGTGCGCTAGAATTTGAAAATACACAACCGGAACAAATCTGCCACTTCCTTACAGAGCCCCTCCTCCAACACACATTAACGCGCACATGACCAATGAGGGCACGGGATAAGCTTGTGCAGATGGAAGGCTGACAGGCAGGTAGGCCATCCAGTTATTTTAGCCGGGCCGGCTCAGATGATTGGTCGTGCTTTTTACAGTACTACGGCTTCCACAGATTTGTTTTCTTAAGATATTCATTGCTATCGGGATGTTAAGAGTATTCCATGGAATATAACAAAAGGTGTATCTCGAGCCGGTTTCTCAAACTTACCTACCACACCTTTAATTATCCAATGATAACAATTAAATGAATAAGGAACTAGTCCTCATGGCAGCATTTAAGTATATTTCGTTTTTATTGACAAATCCAGATGGAGCTGAATTGAGGATTTTGGTCTTATCTATAAATAAGTGAAATGCCCTCTTATCTATTGCTATCTTTGAAAAGAGGTTCGTGATTATGTTGTCACATTTTACTCAGTGGTAATATATCCAGCAGCTCCTGCCCTGGGACTTCAGGAGTGATTGAGTTTATGATTTGGTTCCTCCCATCTCGTGATGCATATTGCGCTTCCCTTGTTGTCCTCCTAGCCATCAATTCATCTCCATGTCACACTGTACGCCTGGGCTGTTTACATAACTCTGTATTGACCGGAAATCTATGTCAAGGGGAGGGAAGTATTTTTGAGTGGATGATCTTTAGTTTGATTTGTCCTGCTGTAAAAATAGACAAAAACACCCAAGATTAGATTCAATATACTTTATCAATTGCCCACAGAAAAAAACATGTTATATATATTTATTGCCACAGAAAGACTTTAATTTGGAAAGATCTTGTCAGCCTTTATTTGACACATAGTTGCACCTTTAATTCGAATATAGGAGTACATTACCTTTGTTCTTCTCTTTTTTTTTTATTCTGTTTCTTGGGAA
This sequence comes from Notothenia rossii, assembly GCF_949606895.1. Lineage (NCBI taxonomy): Eukaryota > Metazoa > Chordata > Actinopteri > Perciformes > Nototheniidae > Notothenia > Notothenia rossii. Next base: position 16,026,383 of record NC_136909.1, on the reverse strand, counting down.
CCTGCTGCAGGCCGCAGAAATGCGTATATTATTAGATTTCCCTTCAAGCTTTGGGTTCTGCAAATGAAAGTTTCTGTCTCTGGGTTAGTAGAACATCTAAATGTGCAGGGTGGCATACTTCAAAAAATGCTTTTTCTGCAGTGACCTGATTTTCCCTATTTTATTTTATTGTGCGCCATTGCTCTCTGTGCATTTTGTCCAGGACACGCTGTCCGCTCTTCCTGCAAAAGGACATTATTCCAACAATAAATAGACAGCATCGCTCAAGCACAGGCGTTTTTTGTTTTGCATTGTTCACTGCATTGTCCACACCAAATGTTGATTCTTATTTCACAGTGTGAGATACATTCAGAAGAAAAGGCAAGAGAGGAAGCCTTTCTATAGATTGTGTCAAAGTGAACACATTACTTAGATAAGGGTGCTCAGGCCTTTACTTTGTTGTTTCTTGAAAGCGAAAAACCTTATGGATCATTGTTAGAAACAAGCTGTGTGGTATTCAATTACTTTTCATTTTCTTACATCTGTTATTCTGTGTTTCAGGGTTATTATGACAACCCCAAGGTCTGCGCTCTCTATGTAATGAAGGGGACATCAGACGGTGAGTAATGAGACAAACATATTCTTCAAACATTTGTATTTAAGTACATTACATTGTCCAACCAGATGTATTCATTTTAGTACAGACGTTGAGGACTTAATGCTGCATTTCCACTGCTTGGTAAGATGCAGCTCTACTTATAGGTTGTCCATTAGCAAGAGATGTGGATCAGACTGGTACTTTTTTGGTACTGTTTGATGAAGGTTAAAAGCAAGCTGAGGATGAGTTAAAACACTGCAGACCACTGATTGGTCAGAGAGAATTACTACCAGTTCGGGATATCCTACACATTTCCCACTATTCTAAAATGGCCTCAGTCCCCATATTTAACCCATCGCAAAACAATGTACAATTGACAAGCGCTTCTGTCCATCGGTTTGGTTGCCAACAAAATAATCCAGAAAGTTTTGCATAGAAAATGATGTCCGTTAATGCCAACACTAAGGATGTCCTCTCTGCAGTGTAAGACAAAAGAGAAATGGACCTGATACCAAAAGTGGCTCTGAAAAATATCTGTTATTTTGGACTTCCCCTCACCCTTTTTATTTTCTGGACAGATGTGCCCAAACTTCAGCCGCACCCTGGCTTGGAGAAGCCTGAGGAGGAGGAGGAAGAAGAGGAGGAAAGTGAGCCAGGCGAGGAAGGTGGGAAGAAAAAGATTCCTGGAGGTTCCAAGCCCAGGGTCCAGTCCGGCCCCCGAACACCAAACCCATACGCCGCAGACAACAGCAGCCTCATGTTCCCCATCCTGGTGGCGTTCGGGGTCTTCATCCCCACACTGTTCTGCCTCTGTCGGCTGTGAGCTACAACTATCGGTGGAGGGGGCGTCAAACAGACAAGACGGCAAGAGACTATGGAGGGGGAGAAGGAGGGTGGGGGTTTGGGGGGGGGGGGGTCATCTGCAGAACAGGTAAAGGCATACACACAGGGAGAGAGCTTGGAGAAAATCTGGACGACGTAGGACAATAAGAGACAATAACTTTTCGGGACGCCACTTCGCCGTGGAGCAATGGCTGCTGTCCAATTCTACCGGAAGAAAAGGAAATGTTGGAAGTGTGTGCTGTGCGCTTCTTCGTGAATGTGTCTCGCATCCACTTCTGCTGACACTTTTGAACAATGTTAATCATTTCCACTCAGAGATCGTGCAGGATTTACAGATGCCAGTCTACACGGTTTGAAACCACATTTCAGCAGCTAAGAGATGCTCAGGAGGGATTTGTCTGGGCCCGTTTTATAAGCTAAAAAGCATCGTTTTTGTACTGGGTGTAGCAAGGAAGCACACTCTGTTTAACACGCATCTGGTCACACATCAAATTGGAAATGGTGCTGCTTAGAAATTGGTTAAATAGAATAGGTAAGAGGTAACACAGTTGGCATTTGAGAGGCTCCCATTTTTCTCAAAATGTTTACGTCTTTCCACTCAGATCTAGTTGGTCCTTTGTTGACGTGCCATCATTTACTTGCCATAAGTTGTTGGAGTAAGAATTAGGCGTTGAGCCAGCTCTGCAGTGGGTGGAATTATTTGCTGTCTAAATCAGCCTGCCTTTTTGCATACATTTAGGTTGGGTTACACAAATCTGTTGTTGACGTGTGGTGAAGCATGACTTACTTTGCATCGTTCCACCAAATACATATTTAGAGCCATTAAAGGTGTTCCTCAAAAGTTATCATAATTAAGTCCTGTTTTCTGGCAAGAATTCATTTTTAACGTTAACACATTAGAAAGTCCGAACGTGGAATAAAAAAATGTCAGTAAGAGACACCAGAGTCTAAGTTTATGCTGTAAAACGCTGTAGCTCAAGTGAGTGGGGGTCTTCAGATCTCTGCATTTACTGTGAGCTTCGCCTTTTCTCTGAAGTCATTTATTTTGCATGCCTGCCTTTTTTTGTTTCACCAAAGAATGTATTTTTTATTTTCTCAGAAAAAACAAAAACTGTGGCCTGTTTTTTTAATTTGTTAAATAGCTTTCATAATACCATTTTGTGAAGCCTCTTTGGTAAATTAGTTAAAAGGTATATAAGGACAAACATTACCCCAACATTGAACTGATTTGGAGAAATTGTGTTTTGCCACATTTTACATCAGTGGCTAACTGGAGGGCTGGTTGTAATCTCTCTTTGTCATAAATTTGGGTTTTTGACTTCAAACCGAATGCTGTGTTGAGTTTGGCCATGGACTTCTTCAGTCCTCCGTGTTTTTTTTAAACGTAGAGAACAGGCAGCTCCATGTTAATATAATAAACTCTGTGCTAGTCAATGCACTTATTTCATATAGCCCAAAAGTTGCTCTGTGTGGAACCACCTGCAGTCAGTGAAAAGGCAAACACATTTTTTTATTTCTCGTTTAAAGTGTCTCCAAAATTCTTACCATTTTGTTAATTCAGTGTCAACTTTTGAGTGCAATTGAGCTTCTGGTCCTTTTTTTAATTGATTGAACTGGGGACAAATCTTTATCTTCAACCCTTTTTCCTTTTTTAAATGGCCACATTATCAGTCCACTTCGTCTGTGTTTTCTCAGCTTTTGAAAAATGATATCCTTGTTTTGCTTTCCATGCAGGATGAAAAGCAGCTTTGTTCTCCATTTTTAGTGGAGTAGTGTTGTGAACCCTCCTATTTATGTATCTAGTTACCTCCCTTAAGTGCTTAGCTCTACTTCAAGGACAATTTTGTAACTTTACCTGTTTCACTAATGCGTCTTAAATGTCCCCCGACACCCCCTTGCTAGTATTGCTGTTGCCATATGCAGTACTTGAAAACGGTTAATAATTCAGGTGTTGTGGATCCCTCCTCACTCCTCGATTCTCCTTCTCATTTTGATTGATGGTGAGCCAGAAGTTGGCGTCAGAACATTTTTGGTCAGCTGTTGGCAATTTGGGATTTTTGTTGTTTTTCTTTCCTTTTTGAAGTTGTAAACTTAACTCATATTTCACCTTATTTCACTTCATTTTTCTACTGAAAGATGCAAACATTTCATTTAGTTCAGCACCAAAGTCACCGTGTTCTGTTCCTCTACAAGTCTACACAGTTGCGTGTGTATATAAAGTACAAAAATCACACATTTGATCGTGTGACAACCATTTTGTTCTCATCACTTTTGTGTTGTTGCTGAGGTGTTAGTTTTTTTTTTTTTTTTAGGAAGACTTTGTGGCCTTTCTTCTGGGGAGAACGGTTGTTGGTACAGTTTAAAGAAGATTTAACGGGCAGCCGGATGAACTGACTGTCAGTCAAATAAATGAGATTGTGTCTGAAAATATGGGATCTTCCATTCTATTATATATAATTTAAATCAGAGTAGGGCTGATCTGGAGATATTTTACAATACGCTTGGATCTGTATGTTTGAATTTTTTCCTCAGGATCTGTTTTGTTTTGAGTTTTTAAAACTTGATATTTTATTGGTGTGACATTTTGCACTGCCTCATGTATTTTAAAATCATGTCATTTTTGTGTGTGTATGTCTTTGTTGCCTTGAATTATTGAATACATTGTGCTTTACCATCATTTGCCTTGCGGTTGCTCTTTTGTTGGCTTGCATCAAGTTAGCCTCCTTTTGTTTCCCTCTTCTGTTAAAACACACTTTACTGGGCTAGATTTTCATTCCACACAAACGACAGAAGTCTCAGAATAATAATTATAACTAGTTAACTTTTATAGTAGCAAAGCCAGGCAGAAAAAAAGTTTAGTTAAAACTGAAAAGTATCTCCAACACATTTTTTTTAGTTCCTCGTCAACCATTTTCGAACCTGTTCTTGTTAAAACACCTCTGTATTGAATGAACTAGAGTGGAATGAAGATCTGCTCTGTTTTATTCACATGAGAACCAAAGAATAGCCGCCATTACATCAAAGCTCTCTGTGTCCTTATCTGACGCTAAAGGTTTTTCATTTCCATTCAACCTATTGTTTCTCTCATTGGTAAAGCAGTCCCTGGCCATGATTCCCAACTCCTTGAAATGTTCCTTTAAAAAAAAAAAAAAAAAAAAGTGTAATTAATGTTAATTTGTTTGAGATGAACATATCAGGCCTGTTGTTATTTCTCCTTTTTTTTCTTCCTCATTTTAAAAAGCAACTGAACATGTGAAATGATTTTAAACTGAGACAAATTTGAACAGCAAAACATCTGCCAACGTGTCCATCGTCCAGGCAGCAGACCACACACACAATGAGGTCTGACAGCCACGTTCACACAGTGCGAGTGTGTGAGACAGTGAGTGTGCGCTTAACAATGAGTTCTACTGTATAGATATACATGTGCTGGACGAATAAACGCCCCTCTGGGGGGGCTATAGGCAGCAGCAGCAGCAGGTGGACTGAGAAATGTATCCGAGACCCCTGATCTTACTCTGATGTGGCATATATCTGCAAAATGGGAAATGCTGTCTCTTTTTAATAAATGTGCTATTTTATCAGAATGTGGTGCTGCTGTTTTTCCACTCAACTTACCTTACTTTGGGTATTTAACAAACTTTTTGAGCTTAGATCTAAAAGTAACAATATTTCCTGACACATGTAGTGGTCACAGCACATGCACAGGCCCTCTGTTTGTCCAGGTGTTGTTTTTCCACCACCTGTGAAAACCTCTTGAAATAAACCTTCATATCTAACATGTGTTGGGACCAGAATATCCACAAGGGGAACACAGCTGAACAAAGTAGACTGTTTCATGCCCACAAACAGACACTTTTGTAACAACAAGCCATTGTTAGATTGAGCTTTAATAACCAAAGTATGACTCAGTTACAGTGTATCATATCCACTATTTACATATATATTTAGCAAGAAATAACATTAATAAATTAACATATTTGACATTGAAGTGCATAATGTCCTCGTGAGCTTTGACTCTGCATGTCTCTTAGTCCGAAAATAGAGTTTTTTAAACTTCAGTTTGACTTCATCTGTAGTACAGAGCCATGAAAGGTGTGTGTGAGGGGTGAACACCGCCCGTCCCACAGGACACCCCCGACCCAGCCTGACTGCAGCCCAGGACGAGGCTCCGCTCCAGGGCAGGCCGTGTGCTGCCGGCCCCCTCCCCCCACACATCACCAGCCGTGTCCTGCTGTGCACCAGAAGTGGGCTTTTCTCCTGGTGCATACCCCCTGGAAGAGAACACCACCCGCCGCATGTTCACCAGGCTTGGACCCCCTCCAGCACCACCTGCCGCCTCCTGAAGACTCTGGAAGAGGAAGAGCAGATCCACCCTCAGGTCCACCGTGTTGCCCCGAGACCACAAACTGTACCTGAAGGAGGCGAGAGACAACAAAGTTACAACCAGGCCTGACTTCCAGAGACAAACAGTCAGTGTGACTTTTAAAGGTCGTGGTGAGATGGTGAAAGAGGGCTGTGTATGAACAAAAAAATGAATATACAGTACAATCAAGTTTCCATTCAACATGTATATTATTTTAGGAAAACTATCATAGTATAAATAGCAGACCACTATGCGTAAATCTCAGTACGGTTTAATTTATATGCAATCAAAAGTCTAGGATTTTCATAGATGAATTATAGATCCTCCAACCTCTTAGGAATATCTTAAGAGGGCATACAAAGGATCCACTCTTCTTTGCATGTTGGTTTGTTTTGAGTCTGCAGTGTTTGGAAATCGTCATAGTATCAAAAAACATAATATCACTCCACAAGTTCTATATTTTCTTAGACCTCTGGATCATGTTTACCTTGTATTAAGGCCTCGCTTTGCCAATGATGGAAGCACAGGATGGATGTCCAGGTGTTGTGGGTTGGATAGTTGGAGGTGAAGCTCGGCTCTGATGACCGACAACGATAAAATCTCCCTGGTGAAGAAAAACTCCACATTTGTGCCTGAGGAGGAGGAGGAGGAGGAGGAGAGGGAGTCAGTCACTGAGAAGTTTAAGAGTATTTCATGTCACAGAGCAGCACATACACTCATGTCAGGCTCCATTTTAATAAATCCCAGGGATCAGAGTGAGATTTACACCACAGAGGTGATGTTTTCACTCCTAACACCATGTTAATCTGTCAGCAGGATGTCTCCACACCTCTCTGAGAGGACATTAAGCCAGCTAAGACTCATTTGTATGTAGATAACATCGTCTTCTATACAGATGCATTCATGGAGCCATTAATGTCCTTCGAGCTGCTTTTCAAGCACATCCGCTTTCACTTCTGCAATGGTGACATTCCCACAGTGTCACTTTTTGAACACAACATATGAATTATATGCCAGTTTGATGTTGCAACTTGTCCCCTGCTGACCCTCTCAATGCTGCATGTTAACACAAGGTGTAGAGAGAATTTAGTGAATTTGAAGACAAATGTCAATACTTTTATTGAGCAAAGATATTGAGAATATCTTCAGCCCAAATCTGATGAGCATGTGTCAATACGACAATACTCAACAAATACAATCAACAAGTAAAGTTTTTGCAGTTGAAGAACGTTTCACCACTGGTTGCCTTTATGACCCTCTTGATGGTGAGTGTCTACGGGCCTATAGTTTAATCCTGAATGCACCATTTCCCACCATATTTGTAATAATTAATTGACTAACCATTTGTGGAAGTAAAACACATGAAAACCAACCTGATCTCTACTTTTTCTTATCGAGCTCTGCAGCAAAGCAGGACCAACACTTTCAGTTCTAAAGTAGGCTTTGACAAGACATGCGTTTGAGCTGGATCTACTTTGTCTTACCTCCTCTCAGTCGACCTTGAATTCCTTTTACGCTCCTGCAGTCCCGTCCTTCTTGACAGCAGTGATAAACCGAACGCACAAAGCTGAAAAGGGATTTTCCTGGGAAAACCAGGCCATGGGATGCTCCAGGGGTTAAGGGTAGAGCACGGAGCTGCAACAGTGTGGCATTATCCTCGGGAGCTGACTGTGTGTTTTCCAGCCAAGGGGCCGCCCGCTCCGCGCACCGCTCCCGGTACGTCTCCGCCACCCCGCGCCTCCACCGCCTCAACACGTCTGCGCGTAAAGTTGTTCCGGATTCATCTGCAGTTTTATGAAATTCCAGCGTGTCTACTGGGCGGCTAAATACTCCAAAGAAACGTGTCACCCCCGATAGAAGAAATAGAGAAATCCAAATGCATCGCGAGGAGGCCATGGCGATTTCTAAATCCGGCCCTTTGGATCTTCACCGATGGATAGCAGGCAGCTTTTCTGTTGTGCCAACTCTCCCTCTCTCTGCTTGCTATATACCCCACTGACAATGGGGACATCTTTCCACTTAGAATTTGAATCCTTGCCCGCCTCATAGACCCTGCCCCTCTTTTTGTTCGAGCCCTTAACCACCCATTTGCCCCCCACTGCTTTCTTTCAATGCGCCTGCATAATGAGGCGCCCCTGAGAGCACCGACCCCAACCATTCAAATTCAGCTACTTAGCTAATTACTCTAATGACTCCATATCTGGAACATCAACAACGATCTTATTTATAACACATACAGCGCAGAATGATTTGGTAAAACCGTGAATAATAACATTTTATGAGCATGTGTTTGGCTTTTTTAAATAGCCGTGCGCACGTCCTTCTGCGGGCGAGTTGTTACCATTTTGAAAAAAAGGCATTAAGCCTGAAGTGGGAAACAATGGGGGCCGGACTGAAGGGTCACATGCAGGCCGCTGATGGCCCTAATCGCACCGTGTAGCCCCTGTGGTTTCAAACAAGCATTTACAAAAGTAGCTCACAAGACTCAACACTGAGAGGATCATGTATTCATTTAATTTCCACTAATAATGCACTTCAGTATATCACAGGGGAAGTCTTCTGGGCAAACTTAAGAAAACAGACATATCTGTACAGACACAGTAAATATAATAGCTCAATTGTTAAATAACACGTTTTTAATGGTACCAAGATTTGGTTTTGAAATAAATAGATATTTTATACAAACTTTTTTTAGATCATTTAATAAATTGTGCACTAAAACAACACAGTTTTGCAGTGTGTGCAGCAAGGAATGATGCATGATTAAATTGAATTAAGATGTCTAAATTGCATACTGATTAAATAAATAAAGTTTAGAGAAACTATTACTTACGGTGCATTGATGATTTGACTGAACGGAAACTATTTGTAGAGTAAAAATGCTGCATAATAATGTGTGCAAAGTGTAAACAGGTGCTTAATAAAGCGATTCTGCACTTCTAGAAAGGTAACATTTAAGACATACAGAAATAATATTTGGCAAAGAAACACAGAAACAACTGAAACAATGAATAAAACCTCATTGTAAACACATATTTCTCTACATTACCTCTACCAAACATCCTCTCTGTGATTAATAGCTACACAAATAAAAAAGTTCTGCTATGAATGTAAAAGTTTCATACATCTATCATTATACAATCTTCTGTGGGAACAATTGAACCACAGCAGCAAGGAAGCAGAGTAAACTTTAACTGAAATATTCTCCCTGCTTCTTCAGGTTACTCACAGGGCAGCTCTCCGCATGTTGACAGACCACAGCTCCTCAGAGCAGGTTAACCCCGTGTTTCAGCAGTCTGTGGCGGGCCTTGCCGGGCAGAGAGAAAGCACTGTCCTGGTGGTTAGGGATGCCGGAGTTCCTCAGCGATCCCCCGTGCTGCTGGAAGTAAGTTTCCTGAGCCACGCTGCGGGTCCCATACACAGCAGCTCCTGCACTCCTGCGGTGAGAATGTCACATTTACATTTCAAGCATGTAGGATGAGGACATGCAACACAAAGAGCAAAGTGACATAATAAAGACCTTAAACAAAGAACTTTTGGAGTGTGATGTAAAATACTTTTACAGGGGAACATTTCTCATTCATCATTGTAACACTGCTGAGTACCCTATCTACCATTTGTTCCGTTCTGTTTCGTACTCAAACAGAAACACATTTCAATTTGGATCGTGTTAATGTACTTTAAAATATTTAAATTGTATTTGAACTAGAGCTGCAATGATGATGATCCAAAAATTGCAGAAATATTGTTTTAAGCCCCTCAAATATGGAGATTTTCTACTTTTCTCTCTTATATATAATTTGAAAAGATGGAATTGATATCTTTCCATATTTTTCTGTTCTTTTATAGACTCATCCACTAAATTAGAGAATAATCGGGAGCTGTAATTTGGACTTGATTTGACAGCAAAAATATTAAGTGTCTGATTCATCAAATATATATGTATCAGAATCATATTGCAGTTTCTTTTGGCCCAAACATGATTAGTAGTAACGGACATTCTATTTGTTTTGCATATCTGTAGACTTATTTTAAAGATACAACATAATTGCTTTGAGATAAACTGACCTAGTGGAAGATCATGTAGGGATTGTTGTAATGTGATGAAAGACAAGATGAACTGACAGATCCAACCCCCCACCCCCGACTTCTACTTGAGGTCTCATGAAAAGTACAAGAACCCCCCCACCCCCCACCAAACCACCACCATCACATCGTTGCCGTACTGACCTGATAATAGCCTCCTGCAGAGTTTCAGTGTTACAGAAATGCGAGTGAAGGAGTGATGTGGCCCTCACAAAGGGCCGCTCCGGGGCTCCCCCCGGTCGACCAGACAGGTTGGCTGCAGACACACACACAACAACACACTCAGTACCACATTAACCTGGACAGTCTGCACAAAGGAATCGCAGTCTGACTAATCAGCCGTTAGATCATGCAAAGACAAATATAAACTACCAAACCCCCCTTTAGTCCCCAGGTAGAGATGGGGCAGAAGATACTTACTACTTACTGTAGAAGAAAAGACAACATACTCTGATTGCAAATAATCAGCAGAGTGAATACAAAACTATACAAAGAAGAGAGGAAATAGGTCAAAGTATTATAAGAGCCTTACATGTCAATGTGCTCTGAATGCAGTCAAAATGGGCAAAGATGTAGGGTCCTGGAGCGCCCGGGACCCCAGGGGAGACACTCCTCAAATGAGCCTCCAGTCCATTGAGTGACGCCAGGCTGCTGTGATACTGGATACAAGCCAGAAAGGAGGAGTCGGTTGTTAGCCTCACTAAGCTCACAAACTGAAAGGTCACCTATTATGCAAAATCCTCTTTTTCATGACTTTTACACATACACATGTGTCCCCTCTGTGTAAAGAGACTCTGAACGTTTCAGGAGCAAAGGACCCCTCTATTTTTGTCCTGATCCATTTATATAAAAACCTGTCTGAAAATTAGCCAATAACCAACCAAGGCAACCCCCCCCCCCCCCCCCCACCTTATCACCTGAATCACCTCCTAGAGCACCATTATGCTTTTTCTAACCAAATATCTCGCAGAGGGGCTTGGGGAGGGGACCTTATTTTCATCTAAAGTAACAGACACTTTTGAAACAGGGCTGAAAACAGAGGGGTTTATGGGATGCTACAATGGGTGATCTGTTTGGTATTTGGAGCCAAACACTTCAGAGACATGTTTTGTATATATCTGAGAACTATAATATATTGATATAATGGGGGACCTTTAAAGTAATTAATATGAGAGTTGCTTTTTTTTCATTTCTTACCACTTCCTCCATAGAAGCTTTGTCGCTTAAGAAGTGCGGCTCCACCAACAGAGCCAGCACCAGGCCTTTGACCCTGTGCAGGTACAGCGTCATGGGGATCAGTGGACTCTCCCCTCGGTGCTCGAAAGCATCGGAGTGAGGAGGATCTGGCCTCTCTACCTCGTGGCCCTGAACTCTCCCACAGCCACGTCCGCTGACCTCTTCAGAAACCTTGTTGTCATGTGACTCCTCAGCTACTCTGAAGTTAAACTCTTCCCCACAAGCTCCATCGACTCCACCTCCATTTAGATGGGAGTTTTCTCCAAACGCTGAGCTGTCTCCACCGTTATCTATCTGACTGCCTCCCTCTCCGTTGCTGTGAAAGCTGTGATAGTACGACTCTTCCAGCGACTCCTCCACAGGGGAGCGTTTCCCGTTTGAGAAAGGAGGCTCGAGAGGCTGCGGAGGGGGAGGATCGGGGGTGCTTTGTGATGGATCTGAGCTAAACACAGAGCTTGCTGACAGGTGAGGGCTGAGGAGCTTCTGGGGAGACTGGGAGGATCCTGGATCAGACGGCTCTGACTCTGTGGAGGAGGGAGTGTCGGATAACGTTCTTGACAGGCGGGTCTTCTTTAGGGGGGTGTTTTTGTGTGGAGTAGAGTGGGAACTGGTGGGTAGAAAACACTTTGAGACACTCAGAATTTGCTGGAAATATAACACATTTTAGAGAGCTGGTGTAAGGGTGTTTTCACAGTACATTTGGATAGTCCAAATGAGTAGATTTTGGTTTGTCTTTGTGTGGGTAACAAATTAAAGTAGACAGAATTACACACGTACAAAGGAACAGTGACAAAAAGCAACACACAGAAGCCTTTATCATCGGTCAGCTGTTAAGTGTTGGAAAACTAATTTGGGTGCAAGTGTCCAAATTCACAGAGATCCCAGACAGCCCAGAGTTCGATTAAAAGAGACACATACTTTATGTTATTCAAACTGAATCTCAGAGCAGACACTACCTGAAATCTTTGTCGACGGGGGTGGACTGCAGGTACTGAAGTTCAGACGGGGTCAGGAACACAGTGGTGGAGCTGACAGCGCTGCCAAATGAGCTGCTCTGTCCATTGGGTCTCTGAGACTGAAACCAAATCAAAACACCAACTTGAGACTTTTTCTAAAATAAATAGTTTGTAACATTTAGGTAAATACAATATTTGTATTGGTTGAGTTATATGACAAGATCAATACCACTATAATGACTCACAGAATGTTTGTGTAGCTGGAGCCATCAGCATGTTAGCTTAGCTATTGCAGTCCCAAATTGCAAAACATACCATTACATGTCTCGGAAAATGTGATTTACTAAAGCGGGTCTGAAGTTGGCCCTATAAATATATATTTTTTTAAATAAATGGCCACTTCTTAGGGGATTATTTTTCTATTTCAAGTGTTTTAAAGCCTTGATGAGAAAAGCTTAAGACTGTCCTACCTTTGTGTATGTCCCACTCTCATGAACCATCACCTTCATTGTGAGTTGGGGAGACATCTGTGTGCTTACAACTCTGTGGAGAGAAGTCAGATTTCAGGAACAAAAAATTACATATAAACAATTCGACTGACAGCTGGCAACAGTGGAAATGTCAGCTCACCTTCCTCTGAAAAGAATACAGCCTGCTAACACCAGAGGGCAGCGCTGACAGGCCTGAAGAATGAGGGCAGCTTTGAGCAGCAGAAGGGGGTCAACCTGGGGATAAGAATTAAAAATGTAAGTAAGTATCTTGTAAAAGCACAAAAACTGAAAGGTGACAAATATATTGTTTATAAGATAATAACTTTAACACATAGTGAATGTGTTACTTACAAAATGAGCACATTTTTACATTGTTTCAACCTTTCAATTTCGCATAGAGCTCAGAATATCCCGGATTTACTGGCATTTGGTTTCTAGCTTGTGAATGAATTTGCAAAAAACGTTGCTAAGACACACTGAAGAGACCACAGGACATTGTGACATTCACATCCTGTTTGAGGTTAGCTTTCTGCAGGAGGAGCTTGTGATACACTACTGCAGGTTACATTTAGAATGGTGTGCGTACATTAGTTGAGTCGATGGTCTTCAAGCAGCTGAAGATGTGCTGAAGCTCTGAGGATCCTGACTGCAGGTGGGACAGATACTGAGCCCAGCGAGACGCCAGGGTCTCCTGACTGTTCAGCTGCAGCGCAAAACAGACTTTCAATTACAAAAAGCATCTTTGAATATACACACATTTAAAAATAATTCTAACTAAAATGAAAAAGCAAATAAATAAATGAAAAGTACCTGCTAGTTGAGAATGAATAATAACCTTGTTTCCTGAGTTAAGTAACTTTTCGACAATTTTAACAGATGCTCTATTGTGCAAAGAATTCTGTCTTTTCATGTATGTATATTTAGCTTCTTATATTTTATATTATTTTACCTCTATTGTAAGCATATAGCACAAATGTATTTATATTAGAATAAAATCCTTATTTGTGTTGGTCTACAACTAGATGCAAGTCTTTCTTTAAAAAACAAACAAAACATCTCTGTGCCGCAAACCTAAACAAGACTTCTATAATATAAGACTACTAGACAACTGAAAAAGTGCACCTGGTAGCTGTGTCTGACGGAGCCGTTGTAGAAACAGAAAAGGTTTATGAGCTGATCCAGGAGCTCACAGACACTGGCGGTGGGGACTTCCACTGAGCAACCCAGAGCCTGCAAAACACACAAAAAATTTGCCTAAAATTAAAATCAAAGACTCAAAAGTGAGAAACATCTTGAAAATGTCCAGGATTGTGCTCACTCACCCAAAAGAAATCATCTTCCATGCGGATGGCAAACCTGTTGCGGTGCAGGTTCAGGATCCGCACAGGAGAGGACGAGAGTTCAGAGACACAGCGACCCGCGCCCGCCAGCTGACCACAGAGCAGCTCCTGCCGATCTAAAGGGGTCTGACAGAAACACACACAGGAATCAACCCCAAAAACAGGGACTTCAAAAACAAACATTATCATACTCAACAGTACAACCACAAATTAAAAGAGGACAAACCTCTTCAGGGTAGAAGTAGCAGATTCCCTCTCTTGTTTGGTCGCTCTCTCCTCTGACTTTGGATCCATCATAGAGGAAGAAATAATTACACCTTCGGAAAAAATACAGAAATAAAAAAGAGATCTTCAGTGAATGACTAGAGAGCAAACCGTGTGTCCAAGGTTTCCCTGGACACACTTTATACTAGAGAATAAATGAATGAAATCACTTTAATTTATAAGGTTATTAACAAACAGCTTTAGTGATGCTCATGCTTCAAATATTATGGCTAATGATTTTTATATTATTATTCTTCAGTTTGTTTTATTGCGAGTTGCATGGCAGGAGGAGAATGTGCAAGAACTGATTGTCTATTAAAAAAATAAATGGGAGGAATTGTTGTTTTTAATTGAACAAATAAACCATTAAGTTGAACGCAAATGCATTTAACATATCAGTCTATGGGTTGGATGTAACTATCTACAGGCACAGAGGGGACTGTTACTGGACCATTCTGCAGATTATGGTCAATAGAGCATAAAAAGTCAAATCAGAATCAAAGTTATAAATACATTTATTCTCATCCCCCAGATGGGGTAATTTGATGTTGTAATATTGTCTCCAATTTAGAATAAAATAAAACAAAAATATTGTACATAAACATGGAGAGGTTAAGAAAAATGTGAACACTGTAAAACTGTTTAATACCAAATATGAAAAACAGGATTTTAACAGTAGTGGAAAAAGTACTACTCTGGTCCTTTGCTTGGGTAAAAGTAGAATTACTATGGTCTTGAAATACTCCACTAAAGTCTTATTTAAGTGTTGATTAGGCCCACATTTCTCCTCTAGAATCCAAAGCTGAAAAGTAGAATACATGTTATGGAGTAAATGTACATGAACAACCTCTGAATTCTAGTGGGGTATAAGTACAAAGTAGCAACAGTAAATACTCAAGTAAATTACAAGTCCTTTAAAATGGTAAAGTACTTGAGTAAATGTACTTCGTTACTTTCCACCACTGCGTATTGCAGTTACCTTCTTGAGTCTGGCAGCACGAGTTCAGCCATCACCGACACGAAGCCCAGAGAAAGATAAATATTCCTCAGTCTTCAGTCATCTTGTATCCATGTATTTCCAACCCGACAGCCTGGAGATGAAAACGGAAGAAAGAAGTGAATACTTCAGCTGCGAGTCCGAGAGAGATGTTTACTAATCCTCCAAAGTTACTAAAAACATCTGTTACAAGTCGTACAGGCGCCGGAGGAAAATGTGCACAATGGGATGGTGGATAAATATCTTTTCTTCCACTGTTTATGTTGTATTCGCCACGAAAATTAGCCACTTTGACAGAGTAGTGCTGCCAATTGAGGAATGCGGGTCAGTCACGTAGTGGAAGTCATGTGAAAGTATGGCGAGCTTCAAGGGACAAACAAGTGCGCCATTTAGAATCGACAGAACATTCAACGAGCCGTACATTGTGGTACAAGAAATACAACTTACTTTTTAACTTGATTTTAATATTCTGTATCGGCAGCATTTACACAAGTTAAAATATTTGTTATTTAAAGTATATATCATTATTTATGAATTACATTATGTCTACTCGTAGCTAATGTGTATTTACTTTTAGGCATATTAATTGTAAAACGTGTATTAGCCCTTTTTATGATGAGATTATGCATTCTATGTCAAATCTTGTAGCCAGGCGATCCTTGGCCCTCATTACCAAACAATATTTTTCAGTCAAATGTAGGCTAACTGAAGTAGGTATATGCAATTGTATTCATAAAATGTTTGAACTTTTCTTAAATATGCTTACAATTCGAGTCTCATAAAAGGGGCTTTGCCTTGAGCGAGTGTAAAATGTGGCCAATTTTATTGCATGTATGTATGGTATATCATATTAAATGCAATGTCTTCATTATGACACCAACCATAACAAAAATGAACAATTTGAAACAAGTAAAGCTCTATTTTCCATCCTACAGCATGTGCTCAAGTTGAACGTTGTATTTACTTTTTCAGTTGGACCTTGAACACATATTTAAAGGAAACTGGAAATGATTTTATAAACTACAGGGGGCTTTGTCAGAACAATGACACTTTTATTCACAGTAAGATTAAGGTTTTTTCAAAGAATAATAAGAAAACAAATGACTTAAAATGGGATAAACGGTATGTGTAATTGCTCTGAACAACTATGTAATGCGACATGCATATTTTAAATACACATGAACCAGTAATCCTGCTTCACATGGTCAGTAGAATACATTGATCTTTACCATGGGCCGAGCTCTAGAAATATGAATCCTGTTTTCAGAGCTCGATAGAGGATGTCTTCAGATGTTGAGCGTGCACGCGCAGCTCAGTCAGACAATTACTGCATTTAAGTCAAAGTTGAGTGAGCTGCTCTCGAGAGGAATCTGCAGATATGCAGCAACTAAGTCGGGTCAGATTTGTACCCTAAATCGACTTTTAAATTGTTGCAGGGTAAATGCTGTTCTTAAAGTGTCGCTAAGCACTCCGCCATCTTGAAAATTGCGCTAACATCCGTGAAGTCTCGGAGAGAACGTGCATGATTTCAAGAGGAAGTAAAATAAAACAGTACGACCGGGCAGCCTTTCAGCCTCTTGTTTTTGTAGCTGGGCCCACTCTTTAACTACAGACTTATAACAAAACTGCAAAAAAAAGTTAACTTAACTGTTTAACATTAAAGACAAGCAACAGACTTGTCCTACCAAAATAACATTAATAAGTGCAAGGCTGCCCAACATTCAACATTGTCTCCCTAACCATTTCCTGGATAGCGAAAATAAATTGTTACTTATAGATTAGTCCGACGATTTAATGAGGTTACACTGAAGCTCTCTAATGTTGACCAGTCAAATACATCATTAAATCCCACAGGAAATGTGTATGAAAGGTAATGAACATTTTGTCTTGAGTTAATGTAATGTGTTGTTATGTTAAATGTTTGTTCCCTTGTTTATTGTCCCCAATATTTTTCTGTTGATGTTGCAAATGAAGTTGAAAAAAAATGTCAGAAGACTTGATTAGACAATAAATCATAAAGCAAACATAAAATAATAAAATTGGCAGTGTTCAGTAACAGTGCATTCAGACAAAGGCAATTTATTACTTTCTCCGACCTGAAATATTGTTTTTACATATAATAATAGTAAGAAGAAAAAAAAGACCATGGTCACATAAGCTGCTTATCAAGTAATAACATTTCTTTCTCTATTTTCCTCATCTTCAGTGCTCTGTATGCCATCTGATGGTCCCGGTTATCCATCTCCTTCTTTAGGTAGTTGCAGTAAAGCGCCCGTATGTCTTCTGTATGCCTCTGAAAGCAAAAGGAAACAACACATGAGCTCATATTGGTTTTGGTTTTCTCTAACTGTTATCGTACCAAAGCCCAGTATTGACACTTAACTCACCGCTTCTCTTCTGCCACCGGTTGTAGCACATGCTGAATTAGCCTTCTCCTGGAAGCTGCTATTATGCAAAACCTATAAGAAAAACAAACATTAAATCAATTACTCAAGTCCTGTAGTTATACTAAACTTGAGCCTAATCTTGTCGTGCCACGTTCTTCTTTTCCTCCGCTATATTTAAGAGGTAGCTACATTTTGTACTTTTTGCTCCACTGCCTTTGTCTAAAAGCCTTAACAAATAAAGATATTTGCAATTGAAGAGTATGTTAAAGAAAGCACATTGTTGCACAAAAACATTTCATGGTTGCAAGATCTCAAATGTGGGCTGTGGGAAGTTATCCATAGTAAGATTAATCCTTATTAACAGTTCTGTAAAACATGGTTAAACATGCTTCACCTCAACAAACAGTAAAATCCTGCTTTTATACTAAGGTATAAGTAATGATAATCTTAAGGGGACAGTTTTTTATGCTTTAATTTTCTTTAAGCACATTAAATTGATTTTACTTACAAGCTTTATCTTCAGTAACATCTTCAGTGTGTAGATCTTTAACTTGTGGTATAAGTGGTTTTACTCAAAGTTGGTATCTGAACAGTTCTTTCACTAATGTTTAGAAGTACTTACCCCTTCAAACTGAGAGTCACTGACGTCGGTCTCGTCACTGCTCACACTCTCTGGTTCTGTCTTAGTTATCGGCAGGAGGAGGACGGGATGGCCTGAGACTACAGGGGTGGGGCACAATATTGAGTTAGATAATAGAAAATACTTCACCAAGTCTTAATCAGACATGAAATACACCTACCACTGATAAAAGAGCTTTCAGACCCCGTCAGTGGCTCAATAAAGGCACCCCCAGGAAGGACCTCCACTCTCAGCCGGCCGTCTTTGTGCTGCAGCACGTCCTCCTCTGCAGAGGTCAGCGACGGGGTCCCTGGTTCCCCCTGGTTCCTCAGCACCTCCACCTGTCTTCTTTTTGCTTCACAAGAACATTTGGAGAGGCAAAACTGTTGGTGGAAGAAGCACTAAGACCTTTACCTCCGATAAATTACTCGCTGTAGATATTCCTACTACAAGTAAAAAATACTAAATTTAAAGCCATACTCATGTCAATATTATCAGCAAAATGTCCTTAAAATACTAGTACAATTTTTCCTCTGAGTGTTTTACTATAATATAAGATACTTCTGGGTTATTTGAGCTTTCTTGGACTTGCAATTGCATATACATAAAAAAATATATATTTTTATACTGTTGCATACATGTATTTATTTATTCTTATTATCATGTGTTTCTCTGTAATTGTTATTCACACTTATATTAATACTGCGTTAATGTGTATGTTGGATTTTACTTTAGATGTTTAGGGGTGTGCAAATGTGAACTTCTTTAGACACTATTGGTTAGTTAAATCTGCAGCAGCAATAAATCATATTCCATAAGGCAAACCATTGTAAATGAAGACTTGCAATAAAGTTACCTGTTTGCACGATATTCTTATGTTTGACTTTCACTTGCTGCCACGTTCTTTTGAAGCCACTGTCCGAAACCCTAAGAAGTCATGAAAAATAATAATAAGATTATATATTAATGGAAAGGTGAAGTATGAGTAATATTTCAAATTAAACTAATTCATTCAATTAATTTCAAATGATTTTAACTCATGTTAAGTAGGCTAAACTTACAAAAAAAGAGAAGAGAATGAAAATATATAAAGTGTATCAATCATTAAATTTAAAAACGACATTCTACATTTAATTATTAACCCATTTAGATAATTATGTCTTACGTGTTTATTTGATCAGCTATTCTCTGCCAGGATTCCTCTCTCTGTTTGGAGGCGGTGGTGGTGTTAGATTTGGCTGTCAATATTTCTCTCTCTTCTTCATACAACTTCAATATTAGTTCCTGCTCTTTGGAGCTGAAGAAATGTGCCCTCTCGTTTCTTCTCATCTGTAAATCTGAAAATAAAAACATATACACAAAGGAAGTGTGAAGATGCATTTATGAGAATGAAAAGAGTATTATTTATATATAGTTTGATGCTATGAGATGATCCTCACCTCTTTCTGTATTCATGAGTCTTGATTCGGTTTTCGATTGCTCTCCCCTATGAGGCTGAGCGGTTACGCGCAGTTATCCGAGATGTTTCAATGCTAGATTTAGTAATCAAAACGTAACCGTGTCTAACCCTACGGTGATTAAAAGGAACAAATCCGATGTTATTAGAGATGACGGTTCGTCACGGGACTCTTCACATTATTAAATAAGTGTCTAAGCAAAGGAAATGGAGAAACATTACCCGAGTTATGAAGCTGGATATCTGCGAGCTTTGTTAACCCAGGATTTTCTAATTCGGCTTAACGCGCGTTCACGTGAAAGAGGTGGAGTCTGTAAGAAAGATCCAGTAAGGTGAAACAGGGACATTTCGTTTAAATGCAATAAATGTATTATATTAAAAAAACATAAGGGGAATTCAAGGATTGCAGATGGAAAGTAGCGTTTAGCTATAATCTGGCATATAGCATCCCTTCTCTTTATGAGATTAATATATGTATATGCATGGTCCTTGTTCAATACAAATATAGGCCTAAGGTCATTAAATTGTCGGTTGTGAAAATAATATATGGTTTAAATGTATTGGTTTTCGTTTATGATGTAGTATTTTATGTACAACGTAGTTTATGTATAAGTGAAATAATTATAAATAATGCCCAGAGTGGCACAATCCACAAATGTTATTCAACTGCTTTTGGGTTACCTGAATTGCACATTTGTACAAAAGCTGATATACGATGCATTGTGTAATGTAAAGTAATTAAAACAAATCTAAAAGGGTGAGGATTATGGCACATCACTGTACTGCATTTTCTTTTGAATAACGACCTGAAATCAGGTTTGGATCGACCTAGGATCTGAAGGGTCATTAAACAGCACATAAATAAAAAAGGTTTTTGTAAAGGGGAAAGTGATACGATAAAAAAACAATGGCTTCATTAAAACTGAAGTAGCTGACCGGATTCCACACATTATTTATACCTTTTAAATTATTACTGTAGAAAAATAATGTGTTCTTAAAAAAAAAAGAGCAATTAGTTAATTGATGGGACAGAAAAGTATTCAGCTATTTTGATAGCTGAATAATCAATATGGGGAATTTCTCATCAAAAGATGCAGCATGAGCCTCTCAAATATAGAGATTTACTGATGCGCATTTCTATCATGTTAAAGTAGATTTATTAGTTTTTTGTGCTGAAGAAACAAGAAATGTACCATCTTGGTCTTTGAGAAACTGGGATGGACATTATTCAGTATGTTCTGACACTATATAGACCAAAACATGAATCTACAATGTACAAAATAATCGTTAGTTGCAGCCCTTAACACAACATCAACAAAAACAAGACATAAGACAGGAATTGAGGTAATAGTTACTTTAATAATGTTCATTCAGTATCAGGCTGACATTTTGCTTAATGGTCCAGAGTAAAATTAAATGTTGGTTCAGGTGCCCCATGTTGAGAGCACAGCGGTAAACACAACAGAAGAAGAAGAGTAAACTGAGAGTGGAAGTGTGGTCCAGTAACGCTGAAGGAGGTCTGGTCCCCAGAGAGTCAGGAGGTCTGGAGGAGGGTTTACTATTCGTCGCCCTCATAGCCGCCAGGAAGGGCGTTCAACTCCCGATTGTGGAAAAGGGATTTGGAGCCATCTCCCCAGGGGAAACGCTGCAAGAAAACAAATTGAGATAATAAATCATATATCATATCCATACATCTGATGTATAGTGTATATAGCATATTTCTAATGTATTATCTACACTACTTCATTATCTCTTACCCCATGCAGTTCTATATATCCAACCATTTATTTACAGAGGCAGAAGAAGTAATCAGATTTTTATTAGTAAACGTAGCACTATTAAAATGCAAAAATAACCTGTTACAAGTAAAATTCTTGCTTTTAAAATCTTACTTAAGTAAAGCTACAAAATATTGGCATCAAAATAGACTTTAAGAACCAAAAGTAAAAGAACTTCAAGCACAATGGGTCATCCCAATTTAGTGCATTTCTTATTATAATTATTGATGCGTTAATGAGTTCATTGCAGCTGGTAAAAGATTGAGCTAATTTTATTTTTTAGCTTTAATTTGAATGACTAATTCATATTTTACATTAGCTAATAATCTGACTATCAACTGAATAATGGAGAGAAAGAACAATATTGGCGTCTAAAACTACTAGTGGAGTAGAAGTATAAAGCGACATAATATGAAAAAGACTAGAGTTAATGTACTTCATTAAATTCCACCACTGTTTTATTTCTATACGTGAAAAATACACTTCACTGCTTTTATCTGGTTGGATTCTAAACTGCATATTGTTGTCTCTGTAATTTTACTCTGTGCAATGACAAATAAACTAGACTCCAAAATCATTTTTTTTAAAGTAACATAGAGTCAGACCTTGGTGCGAATCCGAAGGTGGGAATAAGGGATGAACTCTGGCTTTTCATAATGCGCCGCATGGTGCTGCATTTTCAGGTACATGTTCAACATGCACACAGCAACACCCGGGAGTGCGACAAGATAAGTGAGGCGCTTCCATAACTTGGCTGGAAGACAAAAAGACAATAATAATTAGTTTGATCAAATATAGCAATTAGAAGTGCAAACATACTGAGATTGTTAAGAAATTAATGTGCTTTGGAAACAAGAAAAATGGAGGTTCAGTCAATTGTTTCTACACCCAACAAGTGTGACATTATGAAATGTTAAGACAACTTATTGTTGGCCAGGAAACCCCTAATGTGTGCTGTTTACCATAACTAAAATGTTGAATAACTTATATTAATTAAAGTGTTGTTTGATGATCAAGTTAGTCAGGGGCAACATCTAAGCTATGAGAGCAGTTATGTTAAAGACACCTGTTAACTTAGGTTACTAGTCTCTAACTAGCTGGGTATTATACACATGATACTTTTATCAGTACCGTTTATTTGAGTGTTTTAGTCTTCACACTAATAACAAATAATATAAAAACATAATATTCATATGTAAAAGTCATTATTGAACCTTTCTTTTTTACTTTTCCCAATCTAGCTCAAATCCTCTGCACAAACTATTTAAACTTGACAATTCTTCAATCCCTTTCAATGGTTGTTAACTGTTTTGTATAACTTAATACAAGTTGGGGGAATAAAGATAACCTTAGATAGTTATGTATCTCCAATGACCTGACGTTTCACTGTTGTTGCTCTTGAGCTTCAGGCCGTAACTTTACATAATCACTTCTCCACTTTTTAGCTTCGTAATTAGAGCAAAGTAAATAAAAAAACATTAAATGTATGAGTTTAAAGGTTTTAAAGGAGGTGACAGGCTGAAATGAATACGTCTTCAGGATGAAAATCTCATGTTTTTGGCATTTCCGCTCAAGGATGTTGTGCTAATGCTAATGCTAAAAGGGCAACGTTAGCTCAGCAAGGTCACTGTTAGTTGGCGTTAAAATACATGACATTATATAAAACCAGATAACTAAAATGAGGAGCTTCACTCACATGCATCATGGCCTTGTTCAGCGGTAGCAGAAAGCTGACGCCGGCTCTGGGTCAGAGAAGACTTGAGCAAAGCCTGAGACAAGCGTCCGAGAGCCATTTTCCTTTCAATGAGAAGCAGAGAGACCGGAAGGACTTTATAATGAGTGGTCACGTGGACGCCGACAGCGCTGCTGGGTGACCACGTGGTGAGACTGGGAACTACAGAGACTCCGGATAAAAACTTCAAACTCCAGGTAACTGTTATTGTTCCTGTAGCAGTGAAGTTCTCAGATCATTTAATCATTTACTTATTTATTTTAGTAAAAGTACCAAAAGATTGTTGTAAAAATACTTAATTATTAGTAAAAAACCTGAATTCAAAATGTTTCTTTAGTAAGAGTAGAAAAGTATTATCAGCAATCATTGTGCAGAGAAATTGCCTGTGACATTTCTAGATAGTATTGTTGCATCGCATAGCCTTTTACTGTTTAACACATTTCTGATTGACTTAATTTATTGATTAATTTTGTATTATTCATTTTGTTAAATGTATCTAAAGCTGTTAAATAAATGTAATGGATTAAAAAATTTGTATATTTTCCTCTGGAATTTAGTGGTCGTAGAAGTATAAAGTAGCATTAAACGGAAAGAATCAAGTACAGTTCAATTATGTCCAAATAGTATTTAATACAATACTTGTACTTTGAACTGTCTGAAATGAATTGTTGCAGGAGCCTGGGATTTAGGATTTTCATTGCCAAAACAACGCTGTATTTATTGTGCATATGAAAATAAAAACTTTGTATCTTTGTATCAAGTGTAGCCTGAATCCGGAAGATTATTTGGGGTCAGGAACAAGGCAACACAATGAGAAGAGGAAGATGGGTTTTATTTTGCAGGTAGAGATTAAAGTGGAATAATGGTGAATTACTAGAATATTCAGTAATGCCTATTTCGCAAATGGTTATTCTTGATAATTTGCCTTTATTCATGATGTTTCAACCTCATTCTCTTTACGTTATTCTAAACATTTTATTGTTTACTGTATTGTTAACATTTCGACTTAATCCTGGTAAGGATATTTCACTTTATTTTACACATTTTGACTTTATTTCATAGTTTACTTTATAGTTGATTTCCCCATATGCTTGGCCTTAATACGCACATTTATGAATGTAAATATAAGTAGAAATGTAATAGTCACTGTAAATAAAATAAATGTGTCACTTCACCAGAGGTACAAGGACAGATGTGAGGTAAACTGAATAGAGAGGGAACCTTACAAAGAATTCTTACACAATCTTCAACGAAACCTTGCATTATGTTTCTAGTATATACTTTAAACAAATGAAGCATGAAAATGTTGAAAAAATACATTGTCAATGATTCAAACATACAATGATACCAAGAAAGAAATTAATGTGTGCAGTGTGACAAAGTTGTTCTATCACCTAATTTCTCTTTCCCCCCTCTGTGTGCATTTTGGGTAAAAGACTCAGTAATATATGGAACAGAGCAAACTCTTACTTGTGTTTGATTTCATGGTCAGAGTCCAACAGTGAGATCCAGAGAGATTCTGTCTGATGGAGGTAAGCCATGAATCTTTACTTTGTTGTTTGTTTGTTTGTTTGTTTGTTTGTTTGTTTTTTTGTTTGTTCTTGAAATTACTTGCGATCATTCATTTCAAAATTCATACAAATCCATCACTATATTATGTGCATTAATGTACCAATAACACAAATAATTAAATACTTAATATACAGATATCAATAAAGACAATACTTTTATATCATACATTACAATAACATACAAATAAATGTATCTGTATGTATTTGAGCACTTTTATTATACAGTATAAAGTCGAGAATTTTCTTTTATTTATTGAGCCGTTAATAGTTAAAATGCGGCTTGAAAACAAACATGAAGTTTTAGGTGACCTCTTATTTTCGGAAAGTTTCAAACGACTACAGACTGAACATTTGTATTAACACTAACACATCAATAAACTTTGATTTGAACTTTGAAATGACAGCAACATAGGTAGAAATATCAGTTTTGTATTCACTTCATAAGAAGTATTTTTAATAAAGTATTTTCTGAGTTATTTAAGTAATGGAGTCTCAGTATCACCAGTTTGGATCGTCTGGTAACAGCCCTGTCCATGGAGAGACACAAATGACTGGACCAACGGGTAAAATGTGTAAATGTTTTATTTTATTTGTATGAAATAAAGTCACAATCAACTGTTAAAACAAATGTGTTGGTAGGCATGAAGAGGATCCTGATGTGGGTCCTCTATGGAGTGCTGGTGCCGCTGCTGCTGATCCTGCTGTGGTCACTGGGATCAAATGTAACACCTCCAGCTGATTCATTATTCATGAAGCTAATTCACTCTCGTCTTATCATGTAACTATTTCTGTTTGTGTCTCAAAGTCTCCCGGCTAAACAAGGAAGTCACTGATGTCAACCTCAACCTCAAGAGGATCATCAATGGAGGAGCAGCTTTATCACCCAGTTCTGGTTAGGGGACGTTTTTCATTTCTGGATCAAATAAATTACAATAATAGTGTAATGGTAATGAGTGGCAGTTACTGAGAAAAATATAAATAAATCGCAGTTACAAATCAAAATGTTTGTCATTACAAATGGGTGTGGTAAACAGCTTAAATGCAGAATATAATGTCATGTTTGTCATGTAGTCCAACTTTAGTTTAAGTTCTATTGAGTACATTTTAATAAAGTGTATCAGTCATCAGTGTTAAGTGATGCTGTGAGGTTTGTACTGCTTTGTTTGAGTTTGTTTTTAGGACCTTTAATCTTAATTGCCCAGTTTAATTTATCATATTAAATAAATTACATTACTTTCATGAAGTAATTTAAATCGCTTATTACTTTACTTAATAACACCATTTGATATAAATCTGTAACCTATTACATTTAGAGAGTGACATATAATGATGTCAAATTGCTGCCCTTGATTTAACTTTGTATTTTTCGGTTTCCAAACAAAGTTGAAGCAACTGAGCAGGAGGTCTCTTTACCGACACCAGTTCGAGGTAAACACTGCCTAAAATCAGATTTCAGTGTTGTTGTGGTTTAGAAATAAGACTTGTACTAATCTTCATGAAACCAGGAGCCTGCAGGGAGGGATGGGTTTCTTACGAGAGGAGCTGCTACCAACTCACTGACCTGGAGCAAAGCGGAGGACCAGTGTCGAGCACAGGAGGGACACCTGGTGGTTCTGAATACTGCGGAGGAACTGGTGAGGTTTATTTATTTCAAGTGGAGCTTTCTTTTGTTTTGCTGATGTATTCCTTCACTGAATGATGGAAGAAGTACTCAGATTATTTTAATAAATGAAAGTATAAATACAAAGGTTTAAAAACACTCCATTACAAGTAAAACGCGTGGATGCAAAATGTTTCTTAAAGGGGCCCTGTTATGCTCATTTTCAGGTTCATATGTTTACATTACATGTTACTTGTTAGACGCTTTTATCCAAAGCGACTTACATACTCAATACGGTGGGCAATCCCCACTGGAGCAATTTGGGATGATGTGTCTTGCCCAGGGACACAATGACATGCTGACTGCAGTGGGGTTTGAACCTGTGTTCCCCTGATCCGAACACCAACGCACTAGTCCACTGCTCCACACACCTCCATATTTGTATTTGGTGCCTCTACTGTGACATGTTTACTTTAATGATCAAAATGTCTTTATTTGGTTCTCATACTGCGCTGCAGCACCTATGTTCACCCTCTGTCTAAAACCAGAGCCAAGTCTGCTCTGATTGGTTAGCTGGCCGGCTCTGTTGTGATTGGTCAACCGCTTAGAGATGTCCTGCCCCTAAGCCTGTTGGAGTGTGTGTGAGACAAACTCCCTCTGGAGGGAACTTTGGGATTTCAGTCTTTGCAGACCATTTACATGCACCAAAACCAAAAACTATATAACACACTACAGAGAAGGGAAAACCCTAAAAAGCATAAAGGTACTGCATCAGATCAGATAAGCATCTGTTTTAACATGTTGAAAGTGCAAGTGTTAAATATTTGTAGTGAAGTACAATAACTACGTCAGAAATGTAGTGGTGTAAAAGTATATATAGAATAGATTGGAAAGTATTTTAGAAAAGAAAGTATTACTTGAGTGATTGTACTTTGTTACGTTCAACCAGGGACTGTTTGAATGTGCAAATGCAGGCTCTGATAAGGAGCACACAAAAACAGCAAAGGCCTCAATTAACCTTTTGGTGTTCTCTTTTTTTTGTTTTTATAGGACTACATTTCAAAAGTTGTTGAAATTAGATATAATTATTGGATTGGATTTGTGGAGCGAGAGAACGAGGGACACTGGAGCTGGGTGGATGGAACGGACATCAACTCAACCCCAACGTAAGAGAAACGTGTAGCAACAATAAAAACCCAAAGTAAAATTGACCAAATGATGCACAACTTGATTTGACCGGGTCCACTTTTGCAAAATGACAGGAGGCGAGTACTTTTTTCAGGAACACAACTCATTTTGCTTTGAATATCTTTATTTTCAAATAATAAATAACTGAATTACTAATTTAACTTGTGAACTAAATTATTTATATGGGTTTTAATTTAATGTCATTTAATGATAATCACTTGGCCTATATGACAGATAAAGCACATATTTAGATTTACTTAAAGGTCACCTATTATGCAAAATCCACTTTTTCATGTCTTTTATACATAAACATGTCTCCCCTCTTTGAAAAGAGATTCAGAAAGTTTCAGGAAAAAAGATTCTCTCTCTTTTTGTCCTGATGATATAAAAACCTTTCTGAAAATGAGCTGATCAGATTTTGGCCACTTTATGATGTCATAATGTTTTTTTGGTCATGTAACCATTAGCCAATCACCAAGGTAATGTAAAGAGACATCCTCTATATAATTTATATCTCAATGCCTAATACAAATCTAATGAAAAATGACTGATGGAAAGTATGTGTTTCCTTGGGCACTGAAACAACACAATCTTTATAACCCAGATTATCAACAAAACAAAACGAAAATTAAAAAAAAGTTTTTCATTCATAATGTCACTTTGACAGTACGTGGTTAAATCATATAATACATACATTATAATAGGTACTGTATATCAAAGTATCTATATCTGCACAGTACTAATTGTTACAGACATGTGGAGAGGTATGACCGGATCTGCCACACAGAGCAGTTAAAAGGCACTGTGGACACTTTGGAGAACTCTCAGATAAAGCCAGAGTCAGCTCTAGAATAAATCGAATGGGGGGGGCAATCATATACCCTGGGGGTATATATATTTTTTAATATTGAAGTTAAATGCATCAATCTGGTGCACAAAATTAAGAGATCTATGGATACATATCTCAACATCCATATGGAACAGAACTGTAAACAGATGTGCTTGTTCTTTATGGATATTTTACAAATCACTCCCCTTTTAAACAGTATTCTTGTTTTCTGTCATATAGTATTTCATACCTGTTTTTCATTTATTCTCTTATTTTTTAATAACTATAATGATCATATAAAGGTGTTCCTCTGAAATAATTGTTTACAGAAATGGTAACCAAACCGTTTGAGACCCAGATAACTTAAAGGGGACCTATAATGCAAAATGCACTTTTGTACGTCTTTTATACATAAATATGTGTCCCCGCCCCGGTGTGTCAGGGAACTCACCAAGTGTCAGAAAACCAACCCGATATCACAGCAAGACGTCACGATTTCGTCCCTTCAAACGTGACAGTTACACGGTATTGTTAACCCATGTTAACCAGTTGAGAAATAACCGGAAATGCCAAGCAAGTGCTACCCCGACGGTCGGTTGTTATTGTCAATATTAATATAATAATGATTTATTTTTTAATAGTCACACTCGATTACGCCGATTTTCTTGCTGCCCCAGCTGGTCGACACCTCTTTTAGCAGAAACAAAGGCTACATTAATGTATTAAATCGATGTTAATCCATGTGTGTGGATCTGGAATTAACGGACGTGACGTTGTGCGATTGAGTTGCCAGGTAACATTTTCGGTTCATGTTCATTTACAAACTCTTCAACTACAACCGTAGTTATATTTAAAAACATGTTAGAAGGCCTCACGAAATACTTTAATACAAATTAAAATGTACATGTGTAGGAATGTGTGTATAACAAAATACATCGGTGATAAACAAAACCGGAAACTGACGTAGGCAAGATCCTCAGCTCAATAATTGGATGGTTTAGCCGTAATGCTGGGATTTGGTGTTTATTTGATGTGAAATCTGAAAACGTTTTTTAAAAATAAAATAATACTTTATTCCGAGTGTGCTTGCTTTTCTCTTTGAAATTAATCATATAACGGCATTGTAATACACGGTTCGGCTGCATTAAATATTACATATCTGCCGTAGTTATCTATTTATAGAGTCCTGCTGAGAAGACTTCTAGACAAACAGGAAGAACTGACGCCAAAACTGAAAACGTGACGTGGATCATAAATATATAAGCAATTAAACAACATCTTACATTTCTTTTCACACAATACGTCTCCTTGCAGTATCAACACTAATTCGGCTGACTTTTATATTTGATCCAATTGGTAGGCTGTATTTACACCATAACGGTGCACCTGGTGGTTAAAGCACATTATTGAATTGTATTATTTTATTATTAGATATTAATGGGAGGATGTGCAAAACAGACAAACTAATAAGGCTTAATTTAAACATTAAAGAGTACTTTAGGTTAAGGTCTTCTTTTGAATAAGAAAAAAGCTTTGGGGGTATAGAAGAAGAATATGGAGGGATGAAACCCTCTTTAATGGTCACACATGCAGAGCACACAGCACACACAGTGACATTTGTATCTACAGATAAATATTGAGCCAGACAAAGTACTTAACGTCTAATATATTGCTTTCCTGCAATGTTAACTGTGTTAAATAACTTATTTGTATATTATTTGTTTATTATTAAACTGATATTATACATATGTATTATACTCTTAGATGTATAGATAGTATAAGAAATCTGCAGAATGACAGTTTAATGGTCGAGGTATACACACATATTGATAGATTTCTTGTAATGCACTGTTGAGGAACCTGCGACCCAAGTCTTTCATTCATTGCATAACTACACCGTAGTTGATATATATGTATATATATATATATATAGATATGTCAATAAAACTTAGCTTAGAAAATCTTGAAATCTTGAAAGGGATGTGCAAACTAGTCATTATATACAGTCTTTAATTAACTATTAGTAGAGAATAACGAGTAATGAATATATTTTATAGGAATCCTATTAATATCTAATTATAAAATAATAAAATTCAATAACGTTCTTCAACCACCAGGTGTCCCTTTCTATCAGCTCTGCACCGTTATGGTGTGAATACAGCCTATCTACCAATTGGATCAAATATAAAAGTCAGCCGAATTAGTGTTGATACTGCAAGGAGACGTATTGTGTGAAAAGAAATGTAAGATGTTGTTTAATTGCTTATATATTTATGATCCACGTCACGTTTTCAGTTTTGGCGTCAGTTCTTCCTGTTTGTCTAGAAGTCTTCTCAGCAGGGCTCTATAAATAGAGAATTACGGAAGATATGTCATATTTAATGCAGCCGAACCGTGTATTACAATGCTGTTATGTGATGACTTTCAAAGAGAAAAGCAAGCACACTCGGAATAAAGTATTACTTTATTTTTTTTAAATGTTTTCAAATTTCACATCACATAAACACCAAATCCCAGCATTACGGCTAAACCAATCCAATCATCGAGCTGAGGATCTTGCCTACGTCTGTTTCCGGTTTAGTTTATGACCGATGTATTTTGTTATACACACATTCCTTCACATTTACATTTTATTTGCATTAAAGTATTTCATGAGGCCTTCGTGTTTTTAAATATAACTACGGTTGTAGTTGAAGAGTTTGTAAATGAACATGAACCGAAGCTGTTGCCTGGCAACTCAATCTTACAATGTCACGTCCGTTAATTCCACATCCACACGCATGGATTAACATCGATTTAATACATTAATGTAGCCTTTGTTTCTGCTAAAAGAGGTTTCGACCAGCTGGGGCAACAAGAAAATCGGCGTAATCGAGTGTGACTATTACAAAATAAATCATTACGTCGGGGTGCTTGGCACTTCCGGTTATTTCTCCATTGGTTAACATGGGTTAACAATACCGTGTAACTGTCACGTTTGAAGGGACGAAATCGTGACATCTTCACGTCTCCCAGCATGGTAAATCGTCACATGTTCACGTCTTGCCGTGATACCGGGTTGCAAAAAACACAAACCTCTGTCTTTTCCTCCATACCCTAATCTCTAAAAACGGGGCTGCAACGGATCTGATACAGACTGATACAGATTTGAAATATCTCTGACGTCAGAAACAAGGAGCTCCGCCTATATGGGCAACTCTCCACCTATCAGGGGAATGGGGGGTTGCTGTGGCATGGTAACAGCATGGTAAAAGCATGGTAACATGACGCTCGTGCCTCGCCCCCCTCCTTTGCAGGGGGGCGTGGTCAGCTGCAGCTCATTTGCCACAGAATCAGCCCTTGCAAAAACAGGGCCTGAAAAGAGCAAATAGAGCAAAATGAGGCATGACTAAAATGCATGATCTATTTGGTATTTTGAAAAAAAGACTTCCCAGACATGTTATATATTGGTATGGCCCTACAATATATTATTCAAATATAGCATGATAGGTCCACTTTAAGTTAACTATTTAAACACTGACAGAGATCTGACCTTACCTCACTGAGCTGTAGTTATCTGAGCCTCTCAGTCTGACAGGAGAGGACTCTCCTCCACACTTGTTGTAGAAACAGCTCTTTATACCCGTTAGTATAGCTAGCTAACCAGATGCTAACAACAACAAAAGGCGCTTGTGCCACACACAGAGAGCCGAGCTTGAATGAAACACAGAGACCCAGAAGTACTTGTACTGTACTGTCTGTATCATATTATTTTCGATGGCTTTACTGTATAATCAGTATAACAGATGAACAGATCGCCAATGGGCTTACAACTAAACAGACAGCCACGTAATGACAACAAAACAAAGGTTGGGGGTCATTGGTCAAGCAACACACCAATCAACGAGCAGCAGTGAGCACACATCAGGCTGTGTTTTTTATTTGTATTCTTTATGTCTGATTTATTTCACACAAAAAACAATTAGTGGAAACGTTTTCACTTATATGATAAAAAAAACCAGCAAAGTGGCAGGGCTTACCTGCCCTGCGTTGGGGGGGCACAGTGACGGCTCCTGAGGATGAAAACATGTATTAGTTTTCTATTTCTAAATATTCACAGTCTGGGAGGCTGCGGATTAGGATGAATGGGTCGGGTTCCTCTTGCAGCTAAAGATGTGCAGTGCAGAGCTAAAGCCTTACATTAACCCTGACCTGGTTGGTCCCTTTTCGGCCAATTCCCAAGAGTCACCTATCTCTTATTCTACATTATGCAACATGTATGCACACAGGAGTGTAGTCATTGGTGGACACAGATTGTTGACACTGTAACAAATATATTTTCCTTTATTCAAAGTTTAAGTTAAAGTTTGATGTTTCAATAGCCAAAGTGATTTTATGAATTAATAATGATTTACATTTTACAAAGAGCACTAGAATATATTGTTTCTTTCTGTGACACTTCCAGTGGAAAGTCGTGGGAACTCTGCTGAAAGTGACAGCTATTTACACAGCTGTGTGTTGCAAGGTTATCTTAAATTAACTTCTATGTAAAGAAGGAAAAGGAACACTTGAGTAAGGACAGAGTAAACAGAGAGAACAGAAATAGATCCTTTGATCAGGAAATGTGTAGAATATGGGGATGGATCGAAGATAAATTGTAAATATAATCTGCAGGTTAACCTGGGAAGGGAGAATAGGTCCTTTAATAATAATAATAATAATAATAATAAACACCTTTTTTTCTCCTCAATCTTTTCCTTAGAAATAGCTGGGTTTGAACTTGCCCATAACTTGCATTAAAACGTTACATAATTACAGAAGCATTGTTCTTGTATATGCTAATATGAATTAGCAAGTTTTGGTATCTGTTTTCATCACTTCATAAATCAGAAAAATACTGAAATTAGTCATTTAAAAAAATCAAATTTTGCCATGTTATTTGGAATAAATGTTTTCTAAAATGTTATGAGGCATTATCTGCACAAATTGTGTTTGACAGAAACAAACATTTAGAAGATACAGCCCTAAATGTGTATTGTTGATGTTTTCTTTACACAGGTCTCAAGGAAGACATTTCATGGAGGTCTGAGAGACTGATTATAATTATGTACTATTTGCAAACTGTCACACTTGTTATTGAATGTGTTAAATACATGTTCAGGTACACAGAGCAGTCATGTTCAAACCTTAGAAAGTAATTCCTATTTAAAGCTGCTGCCTTCTTATCTGCTTTTCTAGTTTTTCTCACCTCCTGATATTTCAATCAGGAGAGACTTCATTTTGTTTAAAGAAAATGTATTGACACATGTCATATGATAAATGTTAAGTCTTTGGCGATTAGACCCCGATCCTGAAATCGTATATCTAAAGGGGGAAATGCAGCTGTGAGCATATACTGTAGGGAAGTTGGGAACCCCCTTTGGGTTTAGACACTGGTGATGATGCTGAAGATCTGGATTTGATGAGGAGATGGGATGAAGAGGAGGTGTGATGAGGTCTTTGGATTAGCTCTCCTGGCACTGGATGTGATGAAAGGAGGACGATGGGGAGGAGGCGGGCGGCCCTCTGGAGACTGACTGCAGCCTGACATATCAATATATCTGTGAGAGCAGAGTGTGAGAGGTTCCTCCTTTCAAAGGAGAACGTTTGAAACATGGGGGAGAGTTGCAAGAGGGAGTAGGTTGTGGTTGTAATTTGTTTGATTCCGTCAATTTGCGTCTTTCCATTTATTTAATTGTTTTGAAATTGATGACCACGATGGAAATTAATGTTTTTAGTATGATGTAAAGAGACATCCTCAATATAATTTATATCTCAATGCCTAATAAAAATCAAATGAAAAATGACTGATGGAAAGTATGTGTTTCCTTGGGCACTAAAACAACACAATCATTATAACCCAGATTATCAACAAAACGAAATAAAATAAAAAGTGTTTTCATTCATAATGTCACTTCGACAGTACGTGGTTAAATCATACAATACATACATCATAATAGGTATATCAAAGTATCTATATCTGCATAGTACTACTTGTTACAGACATGTGGAGAGGTATGACCGGACCTGCCACACAGAGCAGTTAAAAGGCACTGTGGACACTTTGGAGAACTCTCAGATAAAGCCACCATGAAATCTAAATGGCTCCTGAGGATGAAAACATGTATTAGTTTTCTATTTCTAAATATTCACAGTCTGGTAGGCTGCGGATTAGGATGAATGGGTCGGATTCCTCTTGCAGCTAAAGATGTGCAGTGCAGAGCTAAAGCCTTACATTAACCCTGACCTGGTTGGTCCCTTTTCGGCCAATTCCCAAGAGTCACCTATCTCTTATTCTACATTATGCAACATGCACACAGGAGTGTAGTCATTGGTGGACACAGATTGTTGACACTGTAACAAATATATTTTCCGTTATTCAAAGTTTAAGTTAAAGTTTGATGTTTCAATAGCCAAAGTGATTTTATGAATTAATAATGACTCACATTTTACAAAGAGCACTAGAATATATTGTTTCTTTCTGTGACACTTCCAGTGGAAAGTCGTGGGAACTCTGCTGAAAGTGACAGCTATTTACACAGCTGTGTGTTGCAAGGTTATCTTAAATTAACTTCTATGTAAAGAAGGAAAAGGAACACTTGAGTAAGGACAGAGTAAACAGAGAGAACAGAAATAGATCATTTGATCAGGAAATGTGTAGAATATGGGGATGGATCGAAGATCAATTGTAAATATAATCTACAGGTTAACCTGGGAGGGGAGAATAGGTCCTTTAATAATAATAATAATAATAATAATAATAATAATCATAATAATAATAATAATAATAATAATAATAAAAATAATAATAATAATAATAATAATAATAATAATAATAATAATAATAATAATAATAATAATAATAATAATAATAATAAAGACTCCTCAACCTTTTCCTTAGAAATAGCTGGGCTTGAACTTCCCCATAACTTGCATTAAAACATTACATAATTACAGAAGCATTGTTCTTGTATATGCTAATATGCATTAGCAAGTTTTGGTATCTCTTTTCATCACTTCATAAATCAGAAAAATACTGAAATTAGTCATTTAAAAAAATCAAATTTTGCCATGTTATTTGGAATAAATGTTTTCTAAAATGTTATGAGGCATTATCTGCACTAATTGTGTTTGACAGAAACAAACATTAAAGATACACCCCTAAATGTGTATTGTTGATGTTTTCTTTACATAGGTCTCAAGGAAGACATTTCATGGAGGTCTGAGAGACTGTGCTGATTATATGTACTATTTGCAAACTGTTACGCTTGTTATTGAATGTGTTAAATACATGTTCAGGTACACAGAGCACTCATGTTCAAACCTTAGAAAGTAAGTCCTATTTAAAGCTGCCGCCTTCTTATCTCCTTCTCTAGTTTTTCTCACCTCCTGATATTTCAATCAGGAGAGACTTCATTTTGTTTAAAGAACATTTATTGACACATGTCATAAATGTTAAGTCTTTGGCGATTAGACCCCGATCCTGAAATCGTATATTTAAAGGGGGAAATGCAGCCGTGAGCATAGGGAAACCCCTCGGGGTTTAGACACTGGTGATGATGCTGAAGATCTGGATGTGATGAGGAGATGGCAGGGGCGGACTGAGACTAAAAATCAGCCCGAAAGAACTTGAGCTGAGCTTCATATAAATAACCGGCTGCACCAAAGTTGACGTTCTTCTGACTGCAGCCATGAAGCTGATGGCTCTTCTGCTGCTTCTCACCGGTAAGACACTTAGTACCACTCTTTAAAATAACACTTATTGTAAATAGGCTTGTGTAAATATCTATAGTAGCATACTCTTTTTTGTATTTTTTGTATTCTACTGAGGAATCTTGGAGCCCCTTTCCAAATATATCCAAAACAAGATTGTAACAAGAGCATGTTAGACGCCGGCAACTTTAAAGCCCCACATTGTAGAGACACATTTGTACGTGCATTACCTTATTTTAGTGTCTGTACAATGTATTACTACATTGTAGTGTATTGTAATGTTATAAAATAGAAACCTGTATATTGTAATTGCACTGCACATGTAGCCCAACCATGGACAAGAGTTGAACATTAGCTATAGTTAATAACTAATCGCGCAGCACCTAATTTCTTTTATTA
Source organism: Notothenia rossii (assembly GCF_949606895.1). Classification (NCBI taxonomy): domain Eukaryota; kingdom Metazoa; phylum Chordata; class Actinopteri; order Perciformes; family Nototheniidae; genus Notothenia; species Notothenia rossii. The sequence continues at coordinate 15,989,937 of NC_136909.1, read as the reverse complement.
AATAATAATTTAACAACAGTCCTTCGGCGGCACTCAATGACGTAGTATCCTTGAAATGGTGGCTCTAGAGCAGCTTTCCTCGACATTGAAAAGCACCCACACATAGCCACACCCAGGCTCTCACAGGAGGAGGGAACATATCCTTACACAAATGACCTAATGACCCAGGGTCATAACAACACTATACATTAAAGTACTATTATTGTGGTCTTTATTGGATCTATGTGAAATTGCATCTTTCCTCTAAAAAAAAATAGATTAATTAAATATTTATGGATATCTGGTTTTCACATTAGTTTATTAATTTTAAAAGTCACAAAAAGGGGGGGGGGGAACGTGCATTTTCGGTACAGAAAGGCATGTCAAGCCTTTGTTGGTGGATCAATTATTTGAATACAAAATGAATTCTGTATCACTGTTGTAAATCTCTTCTAAGGACAGTAATTTGTTCATCTGTGAGGGAAACTTCTGAAGCAATTGGAAACAGGACTCAGAGAGACACGAGGAGAGCTGGAGCTTTGATGGCAAACACTGACGGTTTATTTGGAGCTTAGGCCGGAAAATTCACAAGACATGTCAAGAGCCACGAGTTGACACAGGTTGAGATGCCAGATCAATTCTGAAGAACCCTCCTGTAGTTCGAGGTTTGAACTAGTTTGGAGTGTAATAATCAACATTCTTCAATAGATGGACTAAAAAGCTGAGGACACTGAATCAACTTTAGTTGTCGGTTATGGCTCGGGGTCATCTACACCCCGAGAACGAAGGATGTGTTCCAGGTGTCCCACAATAATAACTATCTCTGACCGAGAGTTGCCCGGTCGCTCATAAACTGGTAACCACAACAAAATGCGAGTACAGCCCCTCCTTAAGGGAGATAGCGGCTGTCCAAGGCTGGGCATCTGCGTCACAGGGCAAATTATTTCCTGACAATCATGTGTATTTGTTTTTCTGTCTCTCGTCTCTCGTAGCTTGTGTCGCCAGTGGCGCGCTGCTGCCCAGAGCCATTTGGCAGTTTGGGAATATGATCAGCTGCGCTCAGCCCGGCACGAGCGCCTTGAAGTACAACGACTACGGCTGCTGGTGCGGCCTTGGAGGGACGGGAGCCCCTATAGATGAAGTGGATGCGTAAGCAAGCAGCAGCCGTTTTGTCTTCCACTCATAATTTTAATTTTAAAAAGTCATTTTGGTTAGGATTAATGTTTTCTCCTTTCCTTCTGTGTTCTCAGCTGCTGTAAAGTTCATGACAACTGTTATAAATCCAGCAGAAAGGCTCCTGGATGCACGGCGTTAGCTGACCTTCCCTATGTTCTTCCTTATGATTTCACCTGCTCAAAAAAGGCGGTGACCTGCTCAGGTAAGATCAGACTAAACAACGAACACAGCGATTAGACCAAGGATGTTCAAATAATTGCCTACTGTTTTGATAAGCGAACAATTGTTACGTGCAAAGATGTCAAGAGTAGATGTTTTCTATTAAACACTGGTTATTTGGTTTTCTTTAAAGATATCACTTCGGACTTTCAGAATCTGAGTTGGACATTTATCTCCAAAACAATTAACCCAACAAATAATTGGCTAATTCAACTATAATTACATTATTGCAGCCCTAACTCAACTTCAGTAAGGCTCAACACTTGTTTGGATAGGACATTTGACAGTATGCAATCAGAAAATGATGTGTGTGTTTGTGAGCGTGTTTGTGAAAAAACTGTATTTAAACAGCTATATTTAGGTATTACACAGCCGTGGAATCCCTACACTGCAAACAAATGCCCTCCCATTTTACAGCACTTTCAGAGAGAGTCAGTGATAAAGTTTGAGTGATTGAGCTTTATGTTTTGTTATGTTTGAGAAGCTATTTGTCAGTTTCATGACTTTTTCTTTCTCTGCAGCGTCCAACAACAAGTGCCAGGCTGCGGTGTGTGGGTGCGACCAGGTGGCGGCTCACTGCTTTGCGCAGAGCAAGTACAACCCTGAGAACAAGAACCTGGACTCCAAAGCCCACTGTGTCAACTGAGTTATACAACACACAAACACACACACACACACACACACACACACACACACACACACACACACACACACACACACACACACACACACACACACACACACACACACACACACACACACACACACACACACACAAACACACGAGAACATGTATGATTTATTATTATTTTATAAGGCTTTACACACAAATTGGAGTAAAAGGAGCTTGATTTTGTACAAAAGTTCAGTATGAAATAAAACATTTAAGTGAAATTCTCAGTGTGGGAACATCAACCCCTTTATATCCTGGTGTCTGTTTGCACTCGTTATATGTTGCTTATCGCATCGTTAGCGTTTCCATTTCTACAGTCACAGTTTTATTTAACAATTCCAGGTGAGTTTAATTTGTACTAACAATTCAGTTTTCCACTTATGCATTAAGTGTTTGGTCTCTTTATCAACTAAAAATCTATTGACATATCTAGGTCAATTGAGGTAAGAATGAAAAAAATATATAATATCTATAAGAACATCCACTTGCTGCTCTATTGTCTTTCGGCGTTGTTGGTTTATAGTGATACTTCGGTCTTCATAAAGGAAGCTGTAGGTTGTTACTGCTAGATCATACATTGACAAACATTGAGCATCAAGTTCAACTTTAAAATATTTTCCAAATTTGAGAGTAGAGCAAGGTAAAAGTAGATTAAGCAAATGCTTTAAATCGATATCAGGAAGGTATTTAAAAAAAAATACAACAATCAAAACAGCAGCTGTGAACAACAACAGCTTAATTATGAGCATTTCAAAATAAGAGTCTGGATCACGGCTCTGTGGGTTATATGGGCTTGTATCGGTGCGTTGCACTGAGGACCATCACCCCGTCCTAAGAGACAAGGACAACAAGGGTTTTTGAATGAGGCTTAAACAAAAACAAAAATTAATTGACTTTAGATTAAATTGTATAATTGTACGATTATTGGCAATGAAAATGCGACCCACAGCAAAAACAGTTTATATGATGGTGAGGAAATACATTATGGTTTGCTTGACAACAGAAAATAAGGGAAATCCAATAGATATAACGTTTTAGATTCAAATTAAGATATAGATAGAGCACTCATGTTCAAACCTTAGAAAGTAAGTCCTATTTAAAGCTGCCGCCTTTTTCTCACCTCCTGTCGTTTCAATCAGGAGAGACTTCATTTTGTTTAAAGAACATTTATTGACACATGTCATATGATAAATGTTAAGTCTTTGGCGATTAGACCCCGATCTTGAAATCTTAAAGGGGAAATGCAGCCGTGAGCATAGGGAAACCCCTCGGGGTCTAGACACTGGTGATGATGCTGAAGATCTGGATTTGATGAGGAGATGGGATGAAGAGGAGGTCTGATGAGGGCTTTGGATTAACTCTCCTGGCACTGGATATGATGAAAGGAGGTGGATGGGGAGGAGGCGGGCAGCAGCATGAAAACCTGAAATCACAAACTGCAGGAGAGAGGAGAACCATTTTAACGTTTGGCTGCAGCACAGTGATTGGCTGCTGGAGAATGAGGTGAATGAAATAGGTTAAAAACAACGCCCGTGATGTGCTGATTATATGCAGCTGCGGAGTGAATATACCATGGATATAGGCTACCCAGTCTTCCTGAAATAACTTCTGCTGAGCTTCATATAAATAACCGGGTGCACCAAAGTTGACGTTCTTCTGACTGCAGCCATGAAGCTGACGGCTCTTCTGCTGCATCTCACCGGTAAGACACTTTGTACCGCTCTTTAAAAAATAACGCTTATTGTGAATAGGCTTGTGTAAATATCTATAGTACTCTTGTATGTATTTTTTTTATTCTACTGAGGAATCTTGGAGCCTCTTTCCAAATATATCCAAAACAAGATTGTAACAAGAGCATGGTAGACGCCGGCAACTGTCAAACCCCACATTGTAGAGACACATTTGTACGTGTACCTTATTTTAGTGTCAATGTATTTCTATTCACATTGTAGTGTATTGTAATGTTATAAAATAGAAACCTGTATATTGTAATTGCACTGCACATGTAGCCCAACCATGGACAAGAGTTTATCATTAGCTAACTAATCGTGCAGCACCTAATTTCTTTTATTAAATAATAATTGAACGTGTATTTATGGAGTGCATTTCATGGGCCTCAAACTTAACATTTACAGGTTAGAATCAAGCAGATTTGAAATGGTGAGTTTGTATGTCTTGTTGAACATGGACACATTTTTGTTTTATTTTTCATTCATTTAAAAATAATCTTTGGGTATTTTGGGAAAAACACTGTTCGTCTAGGGAACCTAGGCGCATGCGCGCACAACATTGCACTCCCCCACTCTCCCAACTCCAAAGAAAGGGACAATGAGACAGAAAAATGCCTTTGGTAATTTTGATAACCTGTTTGTTTTTAAAGGAGGCGAGACAACCCACATAAACAAATAACAAAATAAGTAAAATAAAATACAGGCTTCTTACCTAACCTAACGAAAAAACAGGAGAAAACAGGATTTGAACCAAAGAAAAGGGTTTCGCACTCCTGATAGCTGTATATGGATAAGATGGCCAGATAACTGGTTCACAAAGGCTTTATAACAGGTTGTAAATATTCTATACAAGTAGGCAAAATATTTATTTTGACATGAATGACTAGATATAACCTTCTCCAATCTAAAATGTAACTGACTGCACTAGTATTCAGTTGTCTTTGTATGTTTTTATAGCAGTAAAGAATTAAGTGTATATGTTACTTAATTCTGTTTCTAATAATTATGTTTAAGAATACGAATATATGTAAAATGTTTCTTTTGGAGACAGCTCCATCTTTGAACTCCTTTTATAGTGTGAAAAAGAGATCACAACAATAATAATGCTTTAATTATTTGAACACTTAGCAACAATGCTTTATAAAGAGCTCTAAAACATTCTCTTAATTGTATTTGATAGATGGTGAGCCTGAGACAAAACACAATGATGCCCAGAACAGTTCAGACACAGAGAATGAAGAAAGGATAGAGACAGAATCTGAAAATGAGGAGAAAGAGACAGGAATTGAGAATGAAGTGAGGACAAGGAGACAGGAATTGAGAATGAAGTGAGGATAAAGAGACAGAAAGTGAGGACAAGGAGACAGGAATTGAGAATGAAGAGATAAGAAATGAGGACAAAGAGACAAAGTGAGGACAAGGAGACAGGAATTGAGAATGAAGAGATAGGAAGTGAGGACAAGGAGACAGGAATTGAGAATGAAGAGATAGGAAGTGAGGAAAAGGAGACAGGAATTGAGATAGAAAGTGAGGACAAGGAGACAGGAATTGAGATAAGAAGTGAGGACAAAGAGACAGAAAGTGAGGATAAGGAGACAAGAATTGAGAATGAAGAGATAAGAAGTGAGCACAAAGTGAGGACAAGGACACAGGAAGTGAGGACAAGGAGACAGGAAGTGAGGACAAAGAGACAGAAAGTGAGGACAAGGAGACAGGAATTGAGAATGAAGAGATAGGAAGTGAGGACAAGGAGACAGGAATTGAGGACAAAGAGACAGAAAGTGAGGACAAGGAGACAGGAATTGAGAATGAAGAGATAGGAAGTGAGGACAAAGAGACAGAAAGTGAGGAGAAGGAGACAGGAATTGAGAATTAAGAGACAGGAATTGAGAATGAAGAGACAGGAACTGAGGACAAAGAGATGGAAGGGGAGGATATGGAGATTGAGAGGGAAGAGATGGAGAATGAGGCAGTAACATCAGAGTCCACAAGAGTGAAAGTACCTTCAGAGTTTGTTTTTTTGCTACAGCTACCAAACCCCACCGATCCAGCTCATGTTCAGAAGAACAATATCAAGTACAATGAGGCCTTCTTCAAATGTTCAAACTCAATTGGACCCTGTCGTCCTCTGGTCCAGTTCCCAAAAAATCAAGATGGGGGGGGGGTCTTTTCAGGGCCACTGGTATGATGAAAACCCTCTGGTTGGAGTATTTTCCACAGAATGATGCTATGTACTGCTTCAGCTGTTGCATTTTTATGAAGTACAAGAGTAGATCTACATGGAAGTCTGGAGGTGTAAACAGATGGAGGCAGGCAAAAGTAAGAATGAAGGAGCACTGCTGCAGTGAATCACACATGATTGGCATGACCAGGTGGAATAAATACAAGATAAAGCCATTGGACATGGCTTTTGCAGTAGCAGATTCACAGATGCAAGCAGCAAAAGAAAGGGAGAGGCAGAAAAACTGAGAGATCATCTTCCGGTTAATAGAGATCACATTATATCTTGCAAGACAAGGCTTGGCCCTCAGGGGTAGAGATGAAAGCTGTCTCTACTTTCCAATAGAACACAGAATGACCTTATTAGAGCTCTGAGCGTTTATGTGAAAAGCGTCATCCAGAAGGAAGTGAAGGAAGCATCAATATTCTCTATTATGCTTGATGAGACCACTGATGTGTCGCACGTTGAGCAGGCGTCATTTGTTGTTCGATATGTGCATGCCATGAGTCACATGACCATAACGGAGCGCTTTCTTCAGCTTTGTGACGTACAGTCAACAACTGGTGAAGCCCTTGAAAACCTGGTTATGAAGCTACTGGAGGAGAATCAGCTCAAAGTAGAGGACATCCGTGGACAGGGATATGATGGGGCAGCTAACATGAGCGGGCCTTACAAAGGGCTACAGTCCAGAATACAGAGGCAGAATAAAAAGGCACTGTACGTACATTGCCACGCAGACGGTTTGAATCTGGTCTTAGTGGAGAGTGCAAAGTCAAACATACATTTTGTGGATTTTTTTCACAGTGGTTGAAAAACTTTACACCTTCATTGCAAATTCTACAAAGCACCATGCAGCATTTGTGGAGACACAGAAAGCCATCAACCCAGGTCAGCGCCCCCTTGAGCTACAGAAGCTCTCAGACACCCGCTGGACCTGCAGGGAAAATGCCTTGAAAACAATCCGGAAGATCCTCCCTGCTGCCATGCAATACCTGGAGGATCTGAGAAAGTGTGAGCCAGCATACATTTTGAATTCCTGCTCTGTTTGGAGATTACAACACCAGTTTTCCTGGAAACATCAATGGTTTCCAACGCTCTCCAACAGAAAGACCTAGACATGGCAGCTGCATTCACTGTTGTTGATGGTGTCCTAAGGCGAGTTCAGGAGCTGAGGACGGATGAGCAATTCACAGAGATTTTTATGAAAGCCACAACACCAGCAGCGGGACTGGACATTGAAATTCCAGTACAAATTCCAGGCCAAGGAAGACGCCGGAAAGTCCCCGAAAAATTCCTCGGCAAACGAGGACCACCATGTCCTGACACTGGAGGAGTACTACAGGGGAAAGCTGTACTTCACCCTCCTAGACATATTGAGGCAGGAGCTTAAGAGGCATTTCAGAGGTGAGGGAAAAAACAGCAGTGACATCCTTAGGTCTCTTCAGTCTCACTGACCCAGCTCAGTGGAAGAATATTGACCAGGGTCTCAACACTGTGCATTCACTTTGTGAGTTCTATGGCTTCCAGGGAGAGGAGATCCATCTCAAAACAGAGCTAAGAGTCTTCCATGCAACCTACACATGTCCAGAGAGGACTGCAAAGGCAATGCTGGATGTTCTCAAAGAATTTGATGCTCACACCATATTTCCCACACTGTTCAAGCTCATCAAAACCTATGCCACTCTGCCTGTCTCAACGGCAACTGTAGAACGCACGTTTTCAAAGCTGAAAATAATCAAAACAAGGCTGAGAAATCTATGTAGTCAAGAGCGTCTGTCTGATCTTCTCCTACTGGCTGTAGAAAGCCTTTTTTCCAGTTTAGAGCAATAGCCCCTCCAAATGTCTGTGCACGACGTCCCTGATTCCAAGTATCCTGGACATTGGAACAGTCCTTCGGCGGCACTCGATGACGTAGTATCCTTGAAATGGTGGCTCTGGAGCAGCTTTCCTCGACATTGAGAAACACCCACATAGCCATACACACTCTCACAGGAAGACGGAAAATATCCATACATAAATGACCTAATGACCCAGGGTCATAACAATATAATATAACTATATACATTAAGTACTATTATTATGGTCTTTATTGGATCTATGTGAAATTGCATCTTTCCTATCAAAAAAATAGATACATTACATATTTATGGATATCTGGTTTTCACATTAGTTTATTAATTTTAAAAGTCACAAAAAGGGGGGGGGGACGTGCATTTTCGGTACAGAAAGGCATGTCAAGCCTTTGTTGGTGGATCAATTATTTGAATACAAAATGAATTCTGTATCACTGTTGTAAATCTCTTCTAAGGACAGTAATTTGTTCATCTGTGAGGGAAACTTCTGAAGCAACTGGAAACAGGACTCAGAGACACGAGGAGAGCTGCAGCTTTGATGGCAAACACTGACGGTTTATTTGGAGCTTAGGCCGGAGAATTCACAAGATATGTCAAGAGCCACGAGTTGACACAGGTTGAGATGCCAGATCAATTCTGAAGAACCCTCCTGTAGTTCGAGGTTTGAACTAGTTTGGAGTGTAATAATCAACATTCTTCAATAGATGGACTAAAAAGCTGAGGACACTGAATCAACTTTAGTTGTCGGTTATGGCTCGGGGTCATCTACACCCCGAGAACGAAGGATGTGTTCCAGGTGTCCCACAATAAGAACTATCTCTGACCGAGAGTTGCCCGGTCGCTCATAAACTGGTAACCACAACAAAATGCTAGTACAGCCCCTCCTTAAGGAAGATAGCGGCTGGGCATCTGCGTCACAGGGCAAATCATGACGATCATGTGTATTTGTTTTCCTGTCTCTCGTAGCTTGTGTCGCCAGTGGCGCGCTGCTGCCCAGAGCCTTATGGCATTTTGGGAATATGGTCCGCTGCGCTCAGCTCGGCACGAGCCCCTTGAAGTACAACGACTACGGCTGCTGGTGCGGCTTCGGGGGGACGGGAGCCCCTATAGATGAAGTGGATGCGTAAGCAAGCAGCAGCCGTTTTGTCTTCCACTCATAATTTTTAATTTTAAAAAGTCATTTTGGTTAGGATTAATGTTTTCTCCTTTCCTTCTGTGTTCTCAGCTGCTGTAAAGTTCATGACAACTGCTATGCATCCAGCAGAAAGGCTCCTGGATGCACGGCGTTAGCTGACCTTCCCTATGTTCTTGCTTATGAATTCACCTGCTCAAATGAGGCGGTGACCTGCTCAGGTAAGATCAGACTAAACAATGAACACAGCGATTAGACCAAGGATGTTCAAATAATTGCCTACTGTTTTGATAAGCGAACAATTGTTACGTGCAAAGATGTCAAGAGTAGATGTTTTCTTTTAAACACTGGTTATTTGGTTTTCTTTAAAGATATCACTTCGGACTTTCAGAATCTGAGTTGGACATTTATCTCAAACAATTAACCCAACAAATAATTGGCCAATTCAACTATAATTACATTATTGCAGCCCTACCTCAACTTCAGTAAGGCTCAACACTTGTTTGGATAGGACATTTGACAGTATGCAATCAGAAAATGATGTGTGAGCGTGAGCGTGTGTGTGAAAAAACTGTATTTAAACAGCTATATTTACTGTAGGTATTACACAGCCGTGGAATCCCTACACTGCAAACAAATGCCCTCCCATTTTACAGCACTTTCAGAGAGAGTCAGTGATAAAGTTTGAGTGATTGAGCTTTATGTTTTGTTATGTTTGAGAAGCTATTTGTCAGTTTCATGACTTTTTCTTTCTCTGCAGCGTCCAACAACAAGTGCCAGGCTGCGGTGTGTGGGTGCGACCAGGTGGCGGCTCACTGCTTTGCGCAGAGCAAGTACAACCCTGAGAACAAGAACCTGGACTCCAAAGTCCACTGTGTCAACTGAGTTATACAACACACACACACACACACACACACACACACACACACACACACACACACACACACACACACACACACACACACGAGAACATGTAGGATTTATTATTATTTTATAAGGCTTTACACACAAATTGGAGTAAAAGGAGCTTGATTTTGTACAAAAGTTCAGTATGAAATAAAAAATTCAAGTGAGATTCTCAGTGTGGGAACGTCAACCCCTTTATATCCTGGTGTCTGTTTGCACTCGTTATATGTTGCTTATCGCATCGTTAGCGTTTCCATGTCTACAGTCACAGTTTTATTTAACAATTCCAGGTTAGTTTAATTTGTAAAGCACACTAACACTTCAGTTTTCCACTTATGCATTAAGTGTTTGGTCTCTTTATCAACTAAAAATCTATTGACATATCTAGGTCAATTGAGGTAAGAATGAAAAAAATATATAATATCTATAAGAACATCCACTTGCTGCTCTATTGTCTTTTGGCGTTGTTGGTTTATAGTGATACTTCGGTCTTCATAAAGGAAGCTGTAGGTTGTTGCTGCTAGATCATACATTGACAAACATTCAGCATCAAGTTCAACTTTAAAATATTTTCCAAATTTGAGAGTACAGCAAGGTAAAAGTAGATTAAGCAAATGCTTTAAATCGATATCAGGAAGGTATTTAAAAAAAAAAAAACAATAATCAAAGCAGCAGCTGTGAACAACAACAGCTTAATTATGAGCATTTCAAAATAAGAGTCTGGATCACGGCTCTGTGGGTTATATGGGCTTGTAAAGAAGAGTGGTCACATACTTCTTCTTGTATCGGTGCGTTGCACTGAGGACCATCACCCCGTCCTAAGAGACAAGGACAACAAGGGTTTTTGAATGAGGCTTAAACAAAAACACAAATTAATTGACTTTACATATAGATTAAATTGTATAATTGTACGATTATTGGCAATGAAAATGCGACCCACAGCAAAAACAGTTTATATGATGGTGAGGAAATACATTATAGTTTGCTTGACAACAGAAAATAAGGGAAATCCAATAGATATAACGTTTTAGATTCAAATTAAGATATTATAGCATACAATCACTGATTTTGGTCCTTTCAAAATAAAGTCATACACTTATTTGTTGTATGACAAATGCTTGAAATGCAGGATCAAATATTAGGGTCTCTTTATGGTGACCAATAACATGTATATGACAGTTTGATTAAAACCATCGGGAGTTCATGCATAATTTCCCCTTGGTCTTGCTGTGAGGGAGGAGGGAATCTTTAATTATTATTTAACTACTTTAAAGCAGCTTTGCATTCAGAGGTTGGGGTCACATCATGGAATTCTCTACAATATCATTTAAAGGGTTGTTTGAATATTTTTTCCAGGTAAAAAATATGGATAAAGGAAGAATAAACAGATGTGAGGAAGGTAATGCGGGTCTTTGACGGTGAATTATGTAGTTGTATTTGCATTCCTTTATTTCTCTTGTTACTGTAGGTATTTGTTGTAAGTAACTGATTTACGGACCATCTATTTCAATTGTTTATTTATGTTTTGAGTCAAATGGCAGTACATTTGATTGTACTCCCTTCTAATTGTTGCTCATTGAACATTAATAAAGTTACATTTTAAATGAGGAAAACTTATAAGTAATAATAAACAAGCCACAGCAGGATGTGTTACCTTGATGGAGAGGGCATACAGGTGATTGAGCATCACGTGGTTTGGCTCCGGAAGCAGCGTCGGGTCACACTGAGGGAGATTCAGAAAGAGGAACAATTTGACTTAAAGGTCCCATGACATGCTTTTCCGGTTATTACCCGTCCCCTTGTGTGTTATGTAGCTTTTTCTGCATGTAAAAGGTCTGCAGAGTCACAAACACTCAAAGTACACCCTGTAGCGAGTAGGAGCTCCAACAAGGCGTTTAGGACAGAGAGTGAATACACATACTATACAGAGATGCTGTATGAGAAAACCAATGTGATTTTGGAACAATGTAAATCTATTCTAGTAGACCTCAACAATGGAATTATGATCAGTAGAAATGGCCATGACATGGGACCTTTAATCTCAAAGTATCGTTACAAGAGAGAAACGTGTCCTTCTTCATGGAGCGTGTACTCACAGAGATGCTTGTGTCCTTGTTGAGCAGCACCTGCAGCAGGTGGGGGGGTAAGATGGGAGGATGTTTGATCTTGTCTTCGGGCTTTATCACATATGCTTCCTGTAGGTACGGGCCAGGAGGAGAACTGGACAAGTCTGGGGAAGGAGTCACACACAAAACTGATTAAACCCAGCCATAGATACAAAATAATAATATATAATCAATTTCAATTCAACTTTATTTCCCACTCATTGGTCCATTTCAGTACAAAAATGATTAAAGGGGCCATCTTGTGCTTTTCTATAATGCTTCTCTGTGTGTTGTATAGATTTTTGTGCATGTAAACGGTCTGCAAAGGCTAAAATCCCAAAGTATACCAACAAAAAGGAGTTTCTCTCCCACACAAAAACATAAAAAGATGATTAAGGTAACAATAGCAATACCTTGCGTCACTTTGTATTGGCTCAGTTATGAGAGCATTATTTAAAAACAATGATTGACACATACATTTGTACATAACATTTCTCATGACAGCATACAAAAAATAGAAACAATAAAAGTCAAACATTTTACTTGCACTTACACAACATGGGAGCTAGAACTTGATTCTGAAATATAAAAAATGGTTATCTAAATCTTCATTTAAGTATTTAATATACCTGCACTAGATCTGTGCTATATAGAGTGGAGTACATTAGCTTTAAAGAGGGCTGTTTTAAACCCATCTGACCCACTTCAAATTAACGTGTCAGCATACTAGCTTCTGCATACATTTTGCAACAAATCATCATGATCCCATCGATCAATATTGATGTTGTGACCTTGATGTCTTGCTTTGTTCACCACATTTCGGTCTGCCATTTAAAATAAAGGAAAGGTTTGCTTAGCCAGTACAAATTCATTGTTCAAGGTTTACTGCAGCAGATTAAGAGTAACACAATGTATTTGTTCTCTAATGGCATACTTTCTATATTTAAAGCAAATGAAATAACTTTTTAATAGTATCTGAACAGTCTAAAAGTAGTTATAAATGAATTTATACCTGAAATATCTTCAGTGTCCTCTGAGTCGATCCTGAGGGCGTCAAAGACTTCAAAGTCAGTCGTCTTCACCTGGATGACATTATTCACTGTGCCAGTTTTAGACGTCGTCACGGCCTATAGAAAAAGAGTGTAATGTGATACAGACCCTTTAGATAGTGGAAAGGGCATTTCTACAAACATGGAAAAGTACAAGTAAAACGGTTATTTATAATGTAGGGCTGGGCAATTTATTGATATTGTGATGTGGGAAAAAGCTATCAACTTACAATATCAAAAATCTAAGATATGTTTTTTCTGGTTTTGAAGGTGAAGTGATGTCATTTTCATGATTTATCTGCATTTTCTAGCAGTTCTATTATTTACTAGTCAATAAATCCCAATTACTCATGAGTATTTATACAAAATATCATTGTGATCTATGATTTCTTCATGTTGTATTATTATATATTAAACAAAAAGGTGGGCTACTTTAAAACCTCCACTCACCCCAGTAGGGTCCAGGGTCCACTGCCCGTCTACAGAGAACTTGTACTGGTGCTCTCCCTCCGGTAGATCCACAATAGCCACAAAGTTTTTTTGACTGCGTTTAAAAAGGAAACCATATGTTATATTTCCATCATAACAAACAAATCCAGGATTTACAAAGCCAGAGTCACACTACCTCTTGTTGAGAGGGATCTTGGTGGCCCAGTTGTTGAAGGATCCCGACACAAAGACCTCCTTGGCGGCCCCCGTCCACCTGAACACAGTCGGTCTGGCCTGAGTTGGACTCTTGCTTTCGCTCTCCAGGTCGTGCTGCCAGGCCAGAAACTCCTGGATTTCCTCTGGAGCCTGGACGGCATGATATCAATGTATTTTTGCCATGTTAATAATGAGATCACATGGACCATAACAACATTTCCTCTCTGAACAGAGGCAGCTGAAGAAGCAGTTTAGTGGTGTGTGTGTGTGTGTTTTTAATGCAATAAAAATGTTTATTTCTTGCGAACTCTTTGACTTTCAGCTAGTTTTGTGCACAATCCTCACAAGAGATAATTGGAACCATTATGGGAACATAATTGAAAGTGGAAAAGATGTGCAGATATAAAATAGGTAGCATGGAACTGAAATCTGCAAAACACAAAGACGTCCAATGTTATAGATATTTGAAAATGTGTTATTTATTTAAAGGTTTAATAACATACAGCCAGGTTGTTACAGGCACAACACATTTGCAGTGGTGTAAAGTAACTAAGTACATATACTCAAGTGCTGTACTTAAGTACAATTGTCAGGGATTTGTACTTTACTGGTATTTAATTTGTATTCTACTTCTTCCCCATTAGTTTTCAGCAATGAAGTGTATCTGCAAAAATACTCCTCAACAATTATTTAACACCTATAGATACTTTAATTTGGATTAATGATATGAAATATAAACACTTAAATAGGACCTTAGTTACATCTGGAGTCAAATGTACAAGCTACCCTGCAGTATACAAAGTCATTAAAACTAGCTGCACCATTACCAGCTTTGATAAACACAACATCAATAAGTATAATAAAACATATCATATATTATTTTTGGGATGGGCCGATCTGCATAATGATTAGACTGTTGCTACTTTAAGTATATTTTGATGCTAATACGTTTGTACTTTTACCTGAGTAACATACATGCAGGAATTGTACTTGTAACAAAGTATTCCTACACTCTGGTGCTTCTACTTAAGATCTGAGTACTTCTTCCACCTGTGTACCTTTGTATCTTCTCGCTGGAACAGGTCTGCGTCCTCTGAGCTGTCCATCAGGATGTTGGGACGGGCCTCCTTGCCTCCCTGCTCCCTGTCTGACCTCTCACCCTGACTCCCGGACCTGTCGCTGCTGCTGTTCCCCATCCTGCTGGCATCAGACACTGAACACAACACAACACAACACAACACAACACAACACAACACAACACAACACACACACACACACACACACACACACACACACACACACACACACACACACACACACACACACACACACACACACACACACACACACACACACACACACACACACACACACACACACACAGCTGAGGAGGACCACTAGGTGTCAAATGACCACTTGAAACAAATGTTAGCAGCATATTTTGCTGTATCTATTTATAATAATCAGACAATGCAAATACTTACCTAAATCTTAACAGATGAGGTTTGATTGCATGTATTTTATCAAACAGAGGTCTTTGGTGTCATTGATTTCTGGTTGTAAACGCGTTTGTTGTCGCTGTTCCTGTCTTTTAACTGCAGAAGTTTCATCAACAGCATTCAGGCGGAGGTGCGTTCACGGTCCCGCAGACACAAAAAGTCACTCGAGTTTTATTTGCGCTCTTCCCTTTTCCTTATTCCCTACCTTTACTTTTCCTGCTAATCTCCTTAGGTCTACTGCTCTTTGTGTGTTTTCGCCATTTAGAGGCAACCTCGCTTTGTTGTGTGTTTAGTGGAGAAAACACACCTCTTCCGCCTCCTGTCGTTCGAGACGACGCTGAAGTTGGCTTCCGATTCAGAGAATCCGATTCGGCAGTTAAGGGGAAAGTTAAGGGACATTTAATTTACAGAGCTGAGCGAACAATCCTCCGTGTTTGAAACTCTTAAATAGCTGCATAGCCGATTTATTTGGACTGGATTATCCCAGAGAGTCTAAAGATTCTTTATAACACGGTTTGAGATTTGTGAAACCTTAATTCTATTTGTGAAATACAAAAAAGGGAGATTTCAGTGCTTTGTGCGAAAAAAGCACTGAAATCTCCCTTTTTACATTTTTTACAAATAGAATAAAGGTTTCACAAATCTCAAACTGTGTTATAAAGAATCTTTAGACTCTCTGGGATAATCCAGTCCAAATAAATCGGCTATGCAGCTATTTAAGAGGTTCAAACACGGAGGATTGTTCGCTCAGCGCTGTAAATGAAATGTCCCTTAACTTTCCCCTTAACTGCCGAATCGGATTCTCTGAATCGGAAGCCAACTTCAGCGTCGTGTCCTACAGCTCAGGGGGAGTTAAAGTTTAACCCGAGTGTCGCCAAATACTAGGCCTACTTGAAACATGATTTCGCAAAACAGATTGTTGATCATAAAATAACAGCAAAATGGTTGGTTGTGTTTTTGTTGGTTACTTTGAAAAAAGACAGATAAGAACTGTAGCTTGGAAAGCAATCATTCCAGGGGCGGACCTACAGGGGGACAGTATAGAGCATAGAGAGGTGAAGTCCCTCCCTTTCCGGGGGAGCTCCATGGGACCTTATTTCGGAAAAAGTATGTATTGAAGTCAATGGAGAGACAAAGATTATCTTTCGATCCCGTTTGAATTGTGCCACGAACTAATGTTCGTCAATTTAAAAGATAATTTTGCAAGTCAAAAAAATAAGTAACACTTTTTTGTGTGAAACCGCTCAATGAACTACACCTCCCGTCTCGCACCACACACCAAGGCGCCGTCACATTGGCACACTTCACTTCTTTCTTTCAGAATGAGGCATGTTTTTGACATGGAAATAATTTTTTAAGATTGACAAACATATGTGTAATTCATGGCACAATTCAAACGGGATCGAAAGATACGTTTTCTCTCTCCATTGACTTCAATACATAATTTTTCCGAAATAAGGTCTCATGGACGGGCGTGACTTTGCCTCTCTATTGACCATAACAATACCAGAGCCGAAGTCCCTCCCTTTCCGGTGGACCTCATGGGGGCTTATTTAAATGATGTATTGATGCCAACGTGCTTGCTACTACAGTAGCTAGGTAGCTAACTTGATCCAGAAAGTCCTGGTCCTTTCATCAGACGGGAAGCAAAAGAACGAGCAAAACCCCATTGCTGGTATGATTACAACCTGGTACAAAGCACACAGGCATCTTGTTAAAGTTATCTTATCTTAGCTATCTCTTATATTTAGTGGAGGAAAAAAATATATATATATATGACATCACATATATATCAGTTATGACGAGTGAAATCAGGCGACTCTGGGATTTGTAGTCTTTGTAGTGTATTTTTCATAGTCTTATATTTCAACAGTTTTACGACAAACTGTGACTTTTTTGAAATGGAAATGATTTTTTAAGATTGACAAACATCATATAGCCTATGTGTAATCCGTGGCACAATTCAAACGGGATTAAATGATAAATTTTCTCTCGCCATTGACTTCAATACATAATTTTTCAGAAATAAGGTCCCATGTGTTCGACCGGAAAGGGAGGAACTTCGCCTCTCTATACAATCCCACGTAGGCTACTGTCCGCCCTCCCATGCCATGCAGACATTACCTCTTGCCCCCCTTTTCCACCCAATTAAAATGTTTTGGAACCCCCACTGGATCCCTCTGGTTTATTTCAGAATCAAGAGAAACAAAAGACATCTGTAAACACACTTATCCTTTTAAATAATAATAAAAAAAAGGCAGCAGCTTGAATCAGTGATCACAAAATAAGGGTCTGCAGCTCCACAATGGGTCACACTGTAAATACATATTATCAGGATAGAACAAATCAAAAAACCTTTCCTTTACAAAATAAAATGTATGTTTTTTTAATTCTCCTCTTATCTTTGCTTCTGTGTCTTTTTGGATAATTTGACATCTTTAGGACTCCAACAAAATGAAATCAAATACTTAACTTAACTTTTTTGGCAGTGAAAAGGGCAATTACCCAAAACACTTGGGCCACACCAAGATTTGCTTTTGGTAGTTTAAAAGTGTTTTGGCTTTTGTTTTTTTGATTCATAAAATGTAATGTATGTGTAAGAGGCAGGTAAAGCTGAAGTCAGCATAGTTTCTCAGTAGGAGAGCGTCCTCCTGCCATATCACACTGATTTCTCAGAGGTGTTCTCACGGCTCTCCTGTTTCATGTGATTATAGAGCCTGTAACTGTAAACACTCATGATAAAGAGTCAGCAGTATTTCAGTGTAAGGAATGGTCACTCTTTCCCTTTTTGATTGATGATTACCAGTAATAATAATACATGTAATGACATCTACTGACTTTTGATGATCTTTAGCCCTTATAATTATTGTTTTGAGATACAACTCAATGTTTCTGATGTCTTCCCAATGCATGAAATGAAAATTGTGCATCATTTAAATAAATCCCCAAATTAACTATTTGGTATCTTTCGAAACCCTGTCATTTAGAATAGAATAGAATAAGTCTGTGTATCTTTGTTTCAATTGTTCTTCTTTCTTGAACAAGTGAACAGATAAGCAACACATATATTTTATTCTACGATGTGCAGTGACATTGGGATGTTAACAGTACAGTTGCAAAAAACTGTTTCCAGAAACAGGTGAACATGGTGAGGCAGAGGCAGTTCCTCAGAGGGGGGGATCATCGGAGCCTCCCCGTATTTCACATGGTTAGCGCACCCGTACAGCGAGGACCTCATGACCGGCCGCCGGGACAGTGAGAGCAGGGAGGCGAGGCACGGGGTGAGGCACCAGGGGTGAGACACTGGGGGAGAGGAGGTGGAGGCAGTGGAGCAGTGATGATGGAAGAGAGAAATCAGCCTGCAGAGAGACTGAGGGAGTCCTGCTGGTGCTTAGAAACAGTGTCAGAAAAAAGGGGAACAAATTACAAATGGAAAATATATCTAATGGGTTTTATATCGTAGAAAATATATGATTATAATTTAGTACATAATAATTCCTTTATTTAGTTCTCTTTTATAATGTGGAAAATTAGTATTTTGATAGAAAATGTAATTTAGGAAACGTTTTCAATAATTTATTAACATTTTATTTAAGTTTTAAAATGTACTTTTCTTTTTACAAATAAGTATTTTTTCATTTTTAGTACATTTTATTTTAATTATAAATATATAAATAATTCATAGACATTATTTATAATTTTGCACCAATATGTGAGATATGTTTTATTTAGTATAGTTTGAATATATATCGAGTACACATTAAGAGCAAAAAAGTTCAAAAAGTTCAAACAGTACGCATGAATGGAATGTTTTAAAATAATTTATTAGGAATTTTAAAAAGGTTTTTTTTTCAAAGGAATAAACATGACAGGAAAAAGAAAATCAAAAAATGTTACAGTGTTGACAAGATTGTTATTTTTCAGTGAAAACAGCATCAAAGTATGAACTACCGTGGTAGCCCGCAGCAGTGAGAGCGAGTGTATCAAAATGAGAAACCTGGTACTTCGTAGATCGAGAGTGCTTTGTTCTTACGCTTCTAACGTTCGAAGGAAAACATGTATCGTGATTGGCCAGTGCAAAGTCCTAGTAGCTCTGAACATAATGGTTTTGGTCTAAAAAAAGCTGTCACATTGCTACAGTCTGTGACATCCAGTGGATATGCAGTGATTGATTTGAGGCTGGATGAGTTAATTAGACCCCCCTCCTTTCCTGTAGGAAAGCCACCTTCTAAAAAGGTGCAACCATCCACACTTGATGTTAATGTAATAATACAAAAAGTCAGATTAAAATTTCACATTTGAAACTGAGGTACCATCCGCCCCAATAAAACAGCACATGGCACATTGGAAACCAATGTGTATAAGACCATATGTCACGCAAACATCAACACAACCTGCAGAGCGGAGCAGTCATTACAGATTTCGCTCTGCTCGACCGCTCCTGCACACTACTCCTTCATTTTCATTGACAAACAATCATCACATATTGAAAATCACAGTTAAAACAGCAATATGACAAAGTAAGAAATCAGCACGTTTTAATCTCCCCTTCTGAAAGAAGAGCATTTTCACACGCATTTATCCCCAAAAAGTAAAAGTGTTGTTGCAGCCTCTCTCCTGCTGAACTCAAGGTGTTTTAACACAGATTGAAATGACACATCCTTTATAAAATGCCTGGAGAGAAATACAGTATGTGGCTGGTTTAATATTGACAAACATACTGACATGTTTTTGACCTTCATGTGAAACTATGATACGTAACAGTCAAGCTTTCCAACACATACGCTTTGATGAAAAAAGCAATCGTATTATTATTCCTCAAAAAGCCTCCCACCTCCCACAAAACAAACTTTAGCGGAGCCCCCACCCCCCCCAAAACCAGAGTCGTATTTACAATATTTTACAATTGTACAGCTCAAGTAGGCCTAATATGTAACTGCAACTAATGACATTTGACCATTATTAGTGTAACAAGTCTTTGTTAAAAAACTACCAAGATATACACTTTGTGACACATTTTCAAGAAATAGTATTAATCACAAATGTTTTGTTAAATTCAGTATGAACTACTGACAAATATACAGTTTTTCCAGTACAAATTACAGATCCTGGAGATTTCTTTTTTCTCCTCTTATCTCAGATAGATCAGGTTCAAATACAACCCAATAAAACAAAACAGATAAAGAAACAACCATCACAACAACAACAAAAACATTAAGGTGAAACATAACAACAGAAAAAAAAAGACTAAAAAAATACAGCATCTGTATGTGTTGCTATTACATGAAGTGACTTTTCGCTCCTTTTATGAACTTTTTTTCCCTCAGGAGGTGGAGTTTAGTGAGGCGTCAGCAGGGTGGCAGGCTGACACCGGGTGGAAGTTCAGCTGCTCCGCCCGACAGGGGGGCAGAGACCTGGGCAGATCAGCTCCAGAGCAGCTTCAACTCCCACCAGCTCTTTGTCTGCAGCTCTGCACACACAAAAACACTCCAATTACTCCCAGGGAGCGCTGCGCATTACATCACTGTTATACAAATGTCTTGATATGAGACAGACTAGATGTCTGATAATGAAAAAAAATTCACAAAAATGTTGACAAAATACCTCTATATCGAGGTATAGGGTAGACTATTGATGCTTTCTTAAAATATTTAGTTTTTAATAAAAAATGATCAGCGATGTGAATGTAAATGCTTAGTGTGGAATGATCACTTTACTGAAATGTCCCACTTTAATTGAGAAAAAGAAAACAGTAATGCTGTATTGAGACACTGACAACCAAAATATAAGATGGTATCTCGTCTCATATCAGAATATCGACGTTATCATATTTTATAGCCCTAAGCACTATGGCTCAAACCTACAATATCGTTGCAATACACATATCGAGATATTTGATCAGGAATATTGTGGCAATTGATTTTCTCCATATTGCCCCGCCCTAATCCCAGGTGAGTCTCGATAGGGCAGTCTTATATGTTTTAAATAAGTCTTATTTTATGTAATGAGCTACACATTGATATCAGAACAGCAAAAAGAGTTTACACATCCTCTGTCCCAGACTGCAAACAGAGATGTTTCGACCACAACTTGGAAATAAAATCTAAAGGACCTTCTGATATCTGTCTGTAGCACTACAAAATATTTGGGTTACTTGAATGCAACAAAACTTTAATCATTGGGCTAATTTCAATCTTATGTGCATACTGGATTTTTGCTTTCCTGAATATGTGTCCTAATGGTTGATTGCACCTACCCTAAGCCGCTTTGGGTAAATGAAATGTAATGTAAGAACAAGATGATGACTCACGTCTCAGTGATAGCCGTTAGTGAAGGCCGTAGCGATCAAAGGGCCCTGTGGGAGCAAGAATACAAGTTTTAAAATGTTGTTCTCAGACTACAGTTTCAACTTTTTTTTTTTAGGAAAATCTGAATTTACTGAAGTGAGCTGCTACAGTGTTTTGTTGAAAGAATAACTGCACACACCCGGAGTCATGACGGCACACAGCTGAGAAACACAGGTACATCAATATATGAGTTTTCATCCACTATTTCTCATGCAACTTTAGAACAAGGTCACACATTTGACAAATACAAATAAGTCACACGAATGCAAACATAGTTAATGGGTAAAATATGCAGGTAATGTTCTTTTTTTTCACATAGCGTTAGATACAAAAACAAAGACAGTATTAATGCTGACGACAACTTTAGAGCTAATATTTTGGGAAATAAAGGGATTAAAAGTGTACTCATCATGTTTAAACTCAGTATTGCTGCACAGCTACAGATAAATGTTAGGCTACACTAATATCATAGTATTCTACTATTTGTATTATATATATTTCAGTGGTGTTGGGATGAGCTGTTTATATACAACAAAATACTCTGCTTTAATTCAGATTTGTTGGCGTTGAGCCTTTGAAAAACACCTATTTCACTTTTTTGTCTCCTGGTTGCTGCACACAAAGGGAGACAAACCCCTGTATTAACAGGGTGGTTTGAAGCAATCTAGAAGCACCTACAATTGCATTTATATAAACCCAACAACAAATAATTTATCTCAGCTCTGACGTCATAAAAAATCTTCATTTGATGGCACTTCATCACTTTAATCCTAACTACAACTATAGAGAAATGCCAAGAAAAGGCCAGTTTGGAAGCATTCAATGTCAACTTAAAAAAGAGAGTTAAAATGTTATTTGATTAAACCACTTTTTGTTTGAAGATGTATTTGTTGTTATTTCAAAGCTTCACTAAAAATCTTTAAAAGAAGCTTTGAATGTAAAACTAAAAAAGCTATTTTAGTATAGCTTACTTCTTACTTTTACATTTAGCAAGAAAGCAAACAAGTCTATTTCCCATCATGTTAAACAATTGCCTTTAGATACTTAAATATAATATTAAAGGTGAGCAGCAACGTGGCATGATGTACCAGTACTACATAATAACCTATAATATGTAATCTTATGCCCTAAACAATTTGAAAAAGGGACAGAAACGTGTCTAACACAAAGCTTGAAGTTCCTAGACTAAACATCAGAGAGGTTTTCTTGTCTTACCCCCAAACCGTGGCCGAATCCAGCGTTGGGGGCGGGGCTTGCGGCGCTGAGGTAACTGCTGACTGCCGACTCCTGACCGCTCCCATAAAGGTCGGCCATCGGCCCCGGGCTGCTCGTACCTAAAAATCCAGCTGTGCGAGACGGGGTAGAGCCTAAAAGTCAAATAAAACAACTTTCAGATTTTCTTGACAGGTGTGTGTATGTGACCATCTTTTTAAATGGTAGTACATATGAACATGTAGAAAAATAGTTAATATTTTCTACTGTGCATTTTTCTATTTGATATTAGAGGAGGCTGTGGTTCAGGGGTCAAATGCGCTCATCTCCAAATCAGAGGGTCAGTGGTTTGATCCCACAGGGCAAGGTACTGAACCCCAGATTGCTCCTGTAGGCATGTATTATACGCTGTTAAAGTGTATGTAAGTTGCTTTGGATGAAACACCAGCTAAATAACATGTAATGTTTTATAATAACCTTATGTGTCACGACTTATTCGCTGTGTTATGTTATGTGTTATTAAAACCCAATTAGGGTTGACACAACATCAGATTTTCACCAGACCACGGCCAAAATAATTCCCCTTAACAATCTTATTGCGATTTTCAGTAGTGTTTCAGTAGTGTTTCATGAAAGAAAAATAAATTATTCAAGAGGCCCCTAATTATTTGTATGTGTCCATTATTATTGCATACCTCTAACTACTGCTGCTGCTGCTGCTGCTGCTGCCATTGGTCCATATGCTGTCAGAGGAATGGCTAAAGAGACAGAGGGGCAAAGATCTGAGTTAGATGTCTTGCGGTACAAACACATAAAAACTAACTAATAACACAACTTAGTTCAGTGACCTCATTCAGATGTTGATCATAAGATAAGGTAAGATAAGATGTATTTATTCCCAAGGAAAGTCTTGTGCCAGAGTTACAAAAGATACAATAAACATAGTTATACTAACAGTGCAGGTTAAACAATAAACTACATGAAACAAAGATGGACAAATAATGAATGTAAAAACTGTAGAGTTAGGAGTGGTATTGTAATGTAGTGCCAGATACGTCACAGCATATGTTATTATTGCACATGATATAAAGCAGAGAGTGTTTGTTATGATGACAAAGAAAGTTGAGGTCACTGCCGCGAGGCGTTAAAGTGAAACCTTCCTCATTACTGTCAGCCCTCCTGCCTTCAGAGAGCGAGAAGGACTGTCAAACACAAACATGCAGACCGGAGAGTGAAGTGTAGCAGACTGACAACATGCTGCTTGTAAAGTCCAGAGGAGGGACGGACTGACCTGTGAGCTCAGGGGGATGGGGTGAAGTCAGAAGGGGAGTCCTCTCTAAGTGGAACTCTAAAACAGAAACATCAGAGCGCTGTTGAGACACACACCAACCAAACACACACATAGAGGGAGGAAATCACCTCGACACGCCGTATGGAGAGAGCACATATTGGAATACACAAGCTTTAAGGGATGCAAACAGGAATTAAAGGATGGAAAAATACTTTATATTCAATAAAGTGGTGTTAAAAAAATCTGTATTAAATGGCAAGAAATACAACAAATGTTACAATTGTGTCTTACAATCAAAATCAATATGCAAAACATCTACTTTTGGATTAACTGAAAGATTCATAACATGCATACGAAACACACACACACACACACACACACACACACACACACACACACACACACACACACACACACACACACACACACACACACACACACACACACACACACACACACACACACACACACACACACACACACACACACACACACACACACACACACACACACACACACACACACACACACACACACACACACACACACACACACACACACACACACACACTTCTTACTTCCTTCATATACTGGGATATACTTGGATCCTCCATCACTAATTTGAACCAGATCGATAGCAAATATAAGCATGCTAACATACTAAACCGTGATGGTGATCTTTTTAAATATTACCCGCTAGCGTGTAGCTGTTAGCATTTAACTCAAAACATCGCAGTGCCTAAAAGTGCTGGTGATGCAAGGCTGATGACTTTTTTTTTTAATGTGTGCATGGGTTTAAAAGACATGGGATGTCACTTCTAGCTTACAAGAGTATGTGTTTTTTAACATCAGTATTTGTTAGATTCTGCAGCAAAGAAAAAAAGACATTGATGCATGTCATTTAGGATTATTTACCTACAACAAGCACAACTTTCATTCCTTTCTATACCCTTAACACAGTGTATGTATGGGTATGTATAATGTTCGTTTCAAGGGACACAAGGAGGATTTCAGGCAAACTGAATCCAAATCTAGCACCTTTATGTACCTTTAAGTCTTAATAATCAACTTGCACCTGCTAACTAAATGTGGCTGTGTTTCTGTTTCTTAAATCATCTGATAAAAACATGTGAATGAGGAGCAGAAAGTGTGTGTTTACCCGGATACTGGAAGGTATATCCAGGAGTGATGCCAGCGTAGCTCCGGCTGGTGTAGGTGGCCGTCTGGAAACCTGGATAACCTGAGAAAGAAAAAAAAAGAAAACACTGTTAGACATCACAACATCAAGAACTGAAAGAGAAAGAAAGAGCAACATTCAAAAAAACATGAACATATCTATTGAAAGCAATGCAATGCTAAAGAGAAAGGTGCCATTCTCAGATTGAACAGTAGGTGGTACCATGATCCTGGTTTGGGAAAGAAACCAAGATATAAGATAACAGAAAAGCCTGCTACAAACAGGAATAAGGGGGTTTGAGGATTGCATTATGGGAAATGTAAGTACTTGTTGTCACTTGTGGGAGCCAAAATGTTATGGAAGTAGAATACTTAATTACTGATCAAAAGGAGAAATGTAAACTTTCATAACAAAAAGATAATTTGATGGGGAAAGTATTTTAAATTCTGTCAGCAATATTTTTTTTGTTAACATTTTAGTTTATTTTTAAGATTTAGTTGACTAAAGTATGGGACATTTTAGTTTTATCGTCGTCAAGTGAACCCTTGACTATTTAAGTTATCAGAAAACTGTTGATATTTTAGGATTTATTTGAGTGGTTAGATTATATGGAACTTTTCAGTTTATCTTAGTTATTGAAACAAATATTTTGAAGAACATATTTTGTTTTATTGATATTAACCCTGCTATAATGTATCCAACTACTGAATAGTTTCAAGATAGTATGTTTAGCAGCAAGTAATTAAAAGTATAAATCACTACGTATATCAGTTTTTATTTCTACGTCACTGAGGTCTTAATAATCGGGGCTGCATGGCGGAGGGTGGGAGCGGTCAGCTTCCCCCCCATGAGGCCCCGTGTGACCTTTGAGACAGCTGCGGCCTTAGTGCAGGAATACTTATTGTCATGTCATGCATGCAGCCGCTCATCCTTCCTGTGACGATCAATACTAGCTTACCTAGCATACCGATGCCCAGCATGAAGGCGTCCATCCCATAGGGCATCACACGAGAGCGCCCCCTGGCTGAGCCCGTAGGGGACATCACCTCCTTGGGCTGAGCTTTCTTACACTCCACCTGTTTCCAAACAAAAACAGAAATCAGTGCCTCTAGCATCTACACAATATGGTGCTATTAGAGTGCTTGTTCTTGTAATATGCTAACCATTTTGTTGTTGATCTCATGGAAGTGGATCTCACAGACTTTCTCGACCACATCCTCGTTTTCAAACGTCACAAATCCGAACCCTAGCGAGGAAAAGGAGATTTTTTGAATATGGTGAAGCAATAAAGAGAACATCTAACATTACGATACATATGATGAAATACCTCTACCCACATATTGTTCAGTTGACTTTTGAGGCCTTCACAAAATATTTACACAATGAAATTCTTGATACATAATCTTATGTGAATATATTGTCCAAATAACTAATAATAAAACAGCTAGCACAGTATGGGCAGCTAAATCAGTTTACTGAAATGCATGTCATTTAAAATCAGGGAAAGATACTAATGCGACCTAACGATATAAAAAAATCCAAGGTTATGGCAAGTTTATTTATAAAGCTCATCTCAAACACAAGGGCAATTAAGAGTTCATTTTAAAAGCACTAACACACAAAACAAATGAAATGGTTATAAAAAAGAGAGTTTTAAAACGACATTGGAAATACGGCAGATTTTGCAAGAAGTGCAGAAGTATAGCAGTGAAATGCCTTTAAAGGACTTCGGAAAAGCAGTAGGGGAAGTTGGGGCGGATTTCAGATGCTTTAGAAGTGTATTCTAGATTTGTGGAGCATAGAAGCTGAAAGCTGCTTCCACATGTTTGTTTATAAACCCTCGGGACAATGACAATATCTAATCTCAAATGCATTGCCCTTCTGAGTTTATTAGTAAGAGAACTTGACTCAGTACAGTGGATTTAGACAGTAGGGCCTTTCTGTGCAGCAGTACAGCTAATAGTCTCTAGTAATCAGCGCTTTAATAGCCGCTTAACACGTTTGCCCCCCTTTACCCTATTTCAATTCTGCTACTCTGCACTCATCCTTGCTTCCTCCCCTTCTTGGCCAGAAGGCCGGGGCAAAGCTGGTAGGCTGTCATAATCGATCAGTCCCAGGGTGGGGAGGAGGTGCTTAAGGAGGCTTTATCCTGATCCAGATTAACCGACTGGCTAATTAGACTAGCCCCGTTCCTCTCCTCCAGCTCAGCCCACAGGAAGGAGGCCTGCAGGGGGTGGAGGGGGATCAATAGATACCCTGGAAGGACTGGAGGAAGAAGAGCAAATCGACGAAGAGAGAAGGACAGACGCAGGTAACAGGAAGTCGGGTCCCCCTGACTCACCTCTGTGTCTGTTGGTGGTCTTGTCGAACATGAGCATGGCATCGTCGACCTGAGAGGAGATAAACAACAGTTTTTTTTAAAAGCGGCACTCTGTCTCTTGCCACACGGCATATTGCCTGACCTCAGCCCTTCTCAAGTTCTGCAGGGAGGCTCAGCAACAGATGGACCGAAAGGAGGGGGAGGAGGAAGGGAGGGAGGGGGCTGAGCGACAGGTTACAAGGAGGAGGGAAATATGAAGAAATACTTTACAACAAGCCCTGCAGCTGTATAAGACTAACAGACATAATGGGTGGTATGAAAAGTTGGAAATTGTGTTTGCTGCCCTGGTCAAAATCCCTCTCACAGTGAGCCTTTCTCCACTCCAAAGTTTGACATTCCCATGGCAACTGTACAAAAAGTCCATATAAAAGAGCCAACATCAAATATGGTTTATGAATAGTGGGAGAGTGCCAGTGAGACAAAGAGTGCCGCAAAGAGAGAAAAGGCACAGAAAAAGAAAAAAAGGAGCCAGTCACGAGCGGGAAGGTGAATCCTGTGTGGGCAGGTGGAGACTCGATGAGAGGGGAGAGCTGATAGCGAGAGGAATAGCGACAGGTGGAGATATGGTGAAAGAGAGAGCACAGAGAGTCCTGTAAGAGAGGAGAGGAGGAAGAAAAAAAAGATTGGGTCAAAGTGGAAAGGGAGGAGAAAGAAGAGAGACAAAAGAAGAGGGAGAACAAAGAAGCCTGCAGGCTTTGTTTGTTGGCACAGTCAGCCATAATTCCTCCTCCTCTTCTCCCTTTGACCTCTCCCTCCGGCCCAGCCTCCCTTTATAGAGCGAAGACACAGGTGTCTATTCCTCACAAACACACACAGTTTCTTATGTCAAAGTTGACCTACTATCGGCAGTTATTTTATTCTCTTCTCCCCCCTTTCTCTCTTGTAAAAAGCAGACATGTTTATGCTCCAGTCCGCACACAGAGGTCCCGAAAAAACATTTGGTAAATTAATCTGTGCTCTCGGTCTATAATAAGTTTACTGGATATAGTCCACTGAATAATTTGTCATAGTAACAGAGCGTGAGTGTGCGAGTGTGGACCCCCTAGGGCAGTGTTCCTACAGAAAGGTCAAAGGTGAGTGAGGAGTGTCAGTGTGAAAGGGGACCTGTTACTCTGATGCCTCTCAAGTCACTGCTTCCTCCGAGCCTGACATTTGAACAAGACCTGCAAAATGGTCGGCTCTATCTCTGCAGAAACGCTTTAAAACGTTCTAAGGTTGCCACATTTTTAAACAGTCAATTGTAAGGAGCAAAGGTGAAGAATGCACTTTGTGATTCATGCTAGAGATTTAAATTTGAGCTGACAGAGGAAACTCAATCCCATCCTGAACAACCTATCCCCCTGGAGGATGCAATCAAAACATCCCAACAACGCCCGTGGTTTGCATTAAACACTGCGCATTGAGTTAATTGCACATCATTGGTTGATATTTCAAACACTGGGACAATACCGCCGGACAATATTCCCTCTTATCCTTTTTTTTCCCACCTCTCATCTTCCCTGTTATCCCCTGCCCATCCCTCTCCGCGCTCCTTTGTCCTCCCCAGGACGGGACACAAAAGGTCCAGTGAGGCAGTCTAATCAGGAACTTCCATGGATGGCTGGAGCCCACATTTCACCGTCCATCCCTCGATATCTCTCTCGGCAAAATTCATCTAGACGTTATGATTGAGGAGGGAGCACGGGGAAACTCAAGGCCAAACCTTTGGCACTGAAAATAAAGTGTCACAGCAGTCGGTAACGCGGCGGCTAACACTGAACATTATCGTTTGACTTTGAAAAGTTTCAAGAGCTCGAGGTGAAGATTGTGCACCTGCGTTATACTGTAAAACGTTTTAGGATGTATTTATATGTATCATTTGTTTCCTACAAGATCAACCAAACCTCACTTGTAGAGTGCAAAGAATAATCAACATGGTTGTGAACTATTATACTGCAACTTTGCTTTGAGAGTCTAGTAGTAGTTTACATAATAATATATTTTTTTAAAACAGGCTAAATATGGTTTACAGTTCTATTACAGAAAATTCACATACTATTAAGTTGTGAACAAAACAACACATTCAATTAAGTCGTTGTGGGGTTTGGAGAATCAATGATCAGCCTCTGATTTCAGTGTCTTAAATGTATTTGTTCCTGTCTATGTACTCCTATATGACAGTAATGTGAATATACTTAAGATGTGGTCATAAAAACCCATTTGATAATGCTACTAGGGCTTGGAAAAACACCTGTTTCTGACATTTTATAAACCAAGAAACTAACCAGTTAATCGACAATATAAATAGTATTTAGGTGCAGCACTACTCCCCTTGCACACATATTATCATTGATGTTTATTTTTACGTTTAAAGACACATTTAGGAGCGTGTGAACAATCCAGAAACTTCCAGTATGCAGATAACTTCTGAACAAACTAACAAAATATTTGCCCAGCTTTGTACAGAGGCATAATGGCCCCCGTAACCCCCCTCCCTCAAAACCCCATCTTTGCCCCAGTTCCCTCTCGTACGCCTCCGCAAGCCTCTCTCAATCAGGCCTCCCTCGCATGTCGGAGCCTTTGTAAGCCCATCATCTATTCTCTGCCTCAAAAACTTGGAAAAAAAACTTTATTTAGAAATGTAAAAAAAAATATATAAAATGCATGAAGATGAGATGAAGGAGTTTACAGGTTTTGGAGCTTAAGTCGCAGTTATTGGTGGTGAGTTTGACCCCCACCCGACACACACACACACACTTGTGCTAACACCCCCAAACACCACCTCATCCCTCCTCCTTCAGAACAAAAACCCCTTACCCGCAGAATTACTCGGGGACAATGGGCGAGCCGGGTCACCACGGTAACGGGCCAGGAGGGGGTTGTGGGTAGGAGCAGCTGTTACATCAGATTAATTCAGATTCTGATAATCCCTCCTCCTTCCTCACCATCACCACACACTCACTACAAAACTTTTCTCCCCCCCTCCCCTCTCGTCCCCCTAACTTCGCCTGCTGCTCCCGGAGCCTCTCAGCCTCGTTATTTTTCCCTTCCCTCTCCAAGCCTTTTTCTCTCCCTCCTCCTCCTCCTCCTCCTCCTCCTCCTCCTCCTCCTCCTCCTCCTCGCAGTAACCCCTTCACTTCAAGGCGGTCGCCCGACTACAAAGTTTTTCTCAGAGAATTTCTGATGAATAACTCGCTTGAGCCGGTGGGATGTGGTACCATTTTGTGTGTTTCTAAGCTGTTTGTTTGTAATTGTCTGTTATAACCCGACAAACATTATCCTCATCCACTCGGATCAATATTGCTCTCCTTTCCCACCGCAGTGTGGCAGTTTTACCTCAGCTTTACCTCTTCTAAACATCACTCACCTTCCCAAACTGGTCGAAGTACTGTTTCACGTCCTCGATGGTCGTGTTCACGGACAGACCGCCCACAAATATCTTCTTGGTTCGAGTCACTAACTGTAAGAGGAAAGGCACACATGTTACATTTCTTTTCCTACTGTATTCTAGTTTTAAAAATGTTGGTTTAATAATATATCTACTAGGATAGAAGCTCAAAATGGTCTGAAATGCAATTTATATCCTTAAAGACACTGTAAAGGATACACTAATTATACACAGTTGTAAGTCACATACACAGTCTCATGGGGGTGAAACAATCGATCAAATAATCAGCAACTATTTCTATAATGGATTAATGATAGAAGTATTTGTTTATGCAAAACTTGAGAACATTTTGTTTTCAGCCTTAAATATGGAAACATCCTGCTTTTCTCTTTTTGTTTAATACTAAACAGAATATCTTTGGGTGTTGCGCTGACAAAACAAGACGCCAACTTGGACTTTTTTGACTTTTTGACATTTTATCGATCAAATGATTTATTGGTATATGAATGGATAATGAACATTATTGTAAGTTATAACCCTACAGAGCACTACTCTAATACTTTGGAATAAATATGTTGTATTATAAGTTTCAAATGTCTATGACTGAGTGACACAGTAGTGCTCACTGTTGCTGTAATTTTTACTACACTTCAACAACACTGCCCCTAGAAGTACAAAAGTAATTATCTTCTCATTAGAACCTCGCATAGATGAGGAAAAACTTCACCTTATTAGCTATAATTCAATAAAAGGAGATAATAAAAGCTTTATTACTTTTTATTAATTTTGTTTTATTATTAATTAAGTTTGTTTTCAAAGGAGATGCTTGAAAAAAAATCCTAAAAGTTTTCAATGATTGTAATTATGTTTAATATAAAACAGACACATTTAATGATTACGTGTGTCCCTTCATTTTTTTTAAATCAGGAATCAATAAGGATATCGGTTAGAATTTCGGACCAATAAGAAGTATCAATAATCGGCATTGATGACAATTAATCACTTCCCATCCTTATGCACTAGCTGTATTGCTTCAAGCTGTAAGATATCCTTTTTTATTTCACACTGTTATTGTTGTTATTGGAGACTAAACAGACAAAGATCAGCACACAGTGTACTTGAAACATAATACAGATGTTTGAGAAGTTTAAAATAATCAGTGTCCCTTTAAAGTTATGAATGTTTTACACAACGGTTTAGTGATTCGTGTTCAGATTACGAGGCATATCAGCCTACAAGAGGTTGAAATAAAACTAGCTAAGACAAGAAGAATCTTTCTTAGACTCACCTTGGGCTGAGCTCTGCGAGGGAAAGCCACCTTTGGGTCGATCTGCGGGGAGAATACAGAGAAAGAGAGGACGGGTTAGTGTTGTTTCATGAAAGAGAAGCCTTCCTTAGGTGTGATCAGACATCACACACTCATCTTTCATTCTTTAACATCTCAATAATGAAGGTGTCCTATATCCATGCTATCCTCCTCCAGGCCTCGCACCAATCCTAAATCAAAGCAACAGGATTTCTGCAGGTTTAGAAAACGTCAATTTAAGCGAACAAATAGTAAATATTTCACAGTAATACTGGCATAAATGAAAATGTGTTTACAATCAGTTCAATAATACTGTCAGTAGGGACAGATTAACATGTCACTATCACATTGAACAATACAGTATAATGTTCTAGTAAATGCACCTGCTAAACCAGTGGCTGGCTGCTTTGGTACCAAAACAAAAACACTTTTGGATCATAACATCTGATGCAAAGTTAGTTTGAGATTACATTTCAGAAATGTACATTTGAAACTTTTTAAGGACCCACAGAAACCCTGCAGCACCGATGTTACGACGTTCAGGCCTTGTTGCGCTGGAAAACAGAATGACACCACTTTTTATTGTGAACGAAAATCTGAAGGACATCAAATCCACATTCTATTCTCCATCGGGTAAAGAATTAGAAAACCTTTTGTGTGTGTGCACCAATCTGAATGTGTGCACTATCCCCCCCCCCCCCCGAGATTATTTATAAGTATGCTTGCTTTGTGTTTGTAGTTCAGTATATGAAGGAAGTAAGAAATGTACATGTCAACTTGTGTGTCTGTGTGTGTGTGTGTGTGTGTGTGTGTGTGTGTGTGTGTGTGTGTGTGTGTGTGTGTGTGTGTGTGTGTGTGTGTGTGTGTGTGTGTGTGTGTGTGTGTGTGTGTGTGTGTGTGTGTGTGTGTGTGTGTGTGTGTGTGTGTGTTGCAGTTGTGCTCAGGTGGAAGGCCTGGGAATGTCCAGTGGACCTCTGCCTCTCTCGTCACTACCGTGTGACATGTGATCTCCTGGAATCTCACACGGGCTCTAAAATCACAAACACGCCTCACCTCGGGGGGGAGAGCCCCGCGCGAGAGAGAGGACAAGCGTGTCCGAAAGAGAGAGAGAGGACCGAGGAGGGAGACAGAGGAGAGAGGGAGCTGTCAATCGAACCACACTGACAGCAAGATTCACCCACATTTTGTTTGTTTGTGTTTGTTTGTTTTTGCCTCCCTCTGAAGTTTTGAACAACAGGGATCATTCATCCTCCTGCACGCTTTTAGGTGATCCGGATCGTCCTCTGCCCTGCTGCTGCTCCTTACGTTTACACTCAGGAAAAAACACTTTTTGATATTAATCCTAACACCAGAGGTGGGAGTATGTCATGCACGTGCAAGTCACATGCGGGTCATGAATCCTAGCCTCACAGTCTCAAGCCCCAAGTCCCAAGTTAGTGGTGAGAAGTCAAATCTCTGCTGTAACTCAAGCAAGACAAGTCAAAGCAAATTCAATTCTGATGATCTACCACAATTTATAACCGTCCAAAAGTAAATGTAATAAAAGTAACTTTTTCTAAATAGAAATTATTTCATTAAAAGGGAAGCTTGGCATCCATAAAACACCATGCATCAATTGTAAATTAGCTCACATTTTATATACAATTCTGGGCTATGCTTGTCAACCTTGTCCTATATATAAAGGGTTGTGAATCTTTTGGTGTCTCATAAATAGATGTTTATTTTTTCAATTCATTCACATTACATAGAGAAAATTGCTAGGCTCAGACGGGCTGCCTTTTCTTTTCGAAGAAACAACTCTCAAAATAATGCTTTGACTTGATGTGCTGGGTCTATCATTAGCAATATCTAGGCTATTTTGGAGAAAAATAAATGGATGTTTGGAAGTTTAGAAATGATTTAAAATCGTAGAAGATAAGAATCTCGATTATTTCATGAATCTATTTGATCCCTAACCTCTACCTATAAGGTGGACAGTGCAGTACACTGGATATCACCCAATCTGTCTCAAGTCCTGAATACAAAATCAAAGTCAAGTTGGGTCTTTTTGTCAGGGTCAATTAAGCCTCAAGTCCTCAAATGTGCTACTTAAGTCTGACTTGGGTTTGGATCGTTAGGCTCTAGTCCCCCACCTCTACCTAACACTACAACCACATGATCAAAAAAACAATTTAAACACAACGTGGTGGAGCCCACTGAATGTCACCACGGTTACGATTGAGACCCACACAATGCCATGAGGATGCAATCATAGACAGGCTGTAAAACTGGAATTTGAGACCTCTATATTAGTCTATGCTGGTCTAATAGAGCTAGAAAACAACTAGACTACACCACACTGTACTGCTGTTACACTAACAGATGGTGAGACAGTACAGCGCTAAGATTAGTCCGTAACCATGAGAGGGGAGAGTTGAACTACAGTAGAGAGCTAGAGAGCCTCTATGGTAAACCACATGCGTTTACCAGACACAAAAGTTGACATCACCGCAAGCTTTGTCTTTTTTTTCTTCCTTCTTTTGTTCTAGAGAGCAGAGTGAGAAGACTATAGGCTAAGACTGGAGGATCAGATGCAGAGTCTACTGTTTAGTGTCTATGGTGGCTAGACTACTCTGATAGTCACCTCCGGTCACCAACCCTCCTGATGTCCAACACTCCTGTGCACATTCAAAAACAAACAAGACACACACACACAAACAAACAAAATCAAACACATGGCAGCACATCCGTGGGGAGGAAATTGTGGACGTTATACAGGTAAAGTGCTTCGTGGAGGAAAAAAAAGGTTGATCATAGCAAAGTAAAGTATTTAAAGTCCCGCTCCACTCCAAAACATTTTCTTTACCCGGATGTTTGAGCTTCACTGTGCAGGGTTTGACACTAGAAGGCTGTTTGAGGGGGAAGTCGTTGTACTTACCTAAAACCTGAGTTTAAAGGAGTACTTCGTCCCCCAAATGACTATTTGCATTAAAAAAAATTATGAAGCAAGCTATCATTCTCTTGCGTGGATTCATGGCGGATGAAGAATATAAAAATATATATAGAGAGATTTGAAAGAGTTGAAGAAATGTAAGTAAAACTACAAATGTAATACTATTCAAAACTGTTGTGCAACTCTTGCAGTACAATCCAAGTCTCATTTCTGAAGTTGTATGCTCACTACTTCCCAAACACATGACGTTTAGTACTGTTTATAGGATTATACTGCACCAGTTGTGTGAAAGTTGAAACAGTTTTTTAAATATAATTCACTGCCACTATTTACTTAAATGTTTTTGTTGAGCATTTAGGCATGGGAAAAGGCACATTTTTGGGAATAATTCAAGGTAACACGGGTCAAGTAGTTGATATAAAAATCGTAATTTTGTAGATGAAGTATTCCTTTAAAAACGTTATTGACATGCATGATTTGTGACTAGTCTGGCAGCCAATCGCTGCGCAGTCTGCAAGTTGTGACGTGGAAAATCAAAACAAAAATATGTTATTTTGTGAAGTGTGATACATATTATGTCCAGCATTACACTAAATTATATTCGTAGCTTCTAGATTTTAAAGTGAGGGAAAGCAGTAGCTATTATTATGGGGATTTTAAATGAGGTTGTTCATTTTTTGTAGGAGAACCATATCAGACACATAAATAATTTCTAAGCATTTTCTATGTCATAAAAGATGTCTGGAGGGGTTTTTTAACATAAAAAAACAACCTTTCTCCTATATAAAGACATGTGAAGTCGCTTCAAGGTGTCAGTGGCCTGACCCTGCTGTACTCACAGCAAGGTAACAGGGAAGAGGCTGAACGTAATTCCAAGAGAGGTTTAGGAAATCAGGGCAATCCCCTTTTGAGCAACTACATCCCAGCTATGCAACAGTTGGTCGAGGGCGCTGCCTGTCACAGCCTGAGCTGGCAACACACTTAACGAAACACGCCGATTTGGCCGCACTCAACATCTCTGAGGAACAACTCAAGCTTGTTGACTCCAATCCTATTAGTTAGGAGAGCCATACTAATCACCAATGGGGTTATTCTGCCTTCCCCCCTCTCCCCTCTTTCCAGGTCAGCATGGAAATGGTTAACGGGAGCCTGATGCAACTCGGCAAAGAGCTGAGTGACTTTGTTGTTAACCTCTCCGCTGTGCACCTTGGAGCTGCGATTGAATAGAAACTTTGTCCCACAAAAGGTGCAGTTAGCATCGGCCGTCACTAACTTTACAGATAGCAGGAAGCCGGGTGGGCCCCCAAAAGGGCAGTTACGTAAATCACAGTAAAATCCACTGGTCAAAACCAGGGGAATCTGTCCTGCAACACAATAAGAACTAATAAATTCCTCTGCAGCAATGTATTTGCTCTTTAGCCTCTGGGCCGTGCAAAGCTCTGTTAATTCCAGTGCCGGAGAGGTTCAGTCGGTCACAGCATGGCACATTCTTTCTGTTGCCACTGGAGAACTTTTCTCTCCCTCTCTAACAGGATAACCTGTTAGCATGAGAGAGAAGGGAGAGGGATAGAGGGAGAGGGGGCAGGGTGAGCCGTCTAAAAAGGCCTACTCTACTCACCATCCAACCCCTGTGGCTGATCACTGAGCCCTCTCCATGCCAAACACACACTCTCTGAGGCTGCCCCCACCAAAAAATACCACCGACACACACAACCAGCCACAAGGGGCCCTGCCACGGCCCACGAGGCTGCGTACATTTAACACAACTTCAGAGGAAACTCAAATTAAAAAAGAGGGGAATCGGCATCTCTTGAGTCTTAGTATAAACGTTATAAGTTTCCCATCAATAGAGGCAGCGTGAGGATAAACTGTCAGTATCATGGCCTCCACTTACTGTGCCATGATTTCTTTAGTGCCCCAGAAATGATTGTAAACGATGTGCATTGTTATCTTCCTTTTTTCTTTTGTGACAGAGCCATTCTTCAACTGTGAAGGGTATGTTGGAGGGGGGGGGGGGGGGGGTCACTATGGAAACAAACCCCATGGCGAGTTAGTGGCGTCCAACCATGATGCCGCTACTTGTCATAGCTGTTGTGCCTGCAAGTGACACTATAGCAGTATGGCTCTGGGGAAACCAACAAAAAACAAACACACAGATTCAGTTCGTCTTCTCTTTTCTAACCTCTCATAATTTTCGATCTATAATAATTTCCTTTAATTTTTAGAGCAAACATACTGCTTTTTTACCTCCTTCTCCATTTCCTTTTCCAGCACTTATCCTCCAAAGATTTGGAGGAAGGTGCATCGTGCAGAGCACAAAAGGGGAAAGAAGAAATAGCTTCCCCTCATTTCAATACAGTGACTAACCAGCGGCCATCACCACTCCCACAGAGGAGAGAGAGAGGCGGGGGCAGTTGGTCCCTATGGCGACCAACGGGCCACATTGTTCCCGGCCGGCCCACATTCATTACTGACAAAAAGACACACACACACACACAACAACACACACTGCAACACAGGCAATTAATGCATTTTAAAGTTACATTCACATAGGTGAAAAGGCCTGGCTTCATCATCGCTACAGTTGAATTCTTCCTGAGGATCAACAGGAAACTGCTTTCACAATTCACACCTTGATGGTTTCAGGTTGCTTTTGCTCCATTTAGAAACTTTTCTTTTTCCTGGGGGTCAATTCTATCCCTTGGGACCGTTAAAAAAAAAGCAGAAAGGAAGTTTGAGTTCCTAGAGAACAAATCAAAGAGTGGCACTGAGAGCAATCCTGTCCCGATCCCCTCTTGTTTCTATGGAAATTGACACTGGGTGACATTTTCTTCCCCTGCAGAGCAAACTCTCCCATGTGTCTCGTCTGTCGACCGCTGACTGAATCACGGAAAGTGCTCACATCTGAGGTGCAGCAGCGGACATGGTTTGAGAAAAACATTGGTAGTGTAGTGGAACCTTAGTAAACATACAAGCAATGGGAAATCCACTAATGAAACACTGAGCAATGGGATTAGCTGGTGGTGGGAAGTAAATACAGAGAACTCACTGTTTTTGAGTCCAACTCGTGCCTGGTTTGGGCCAAAACTTTATCCACGCCGGCCTGATCAACAAAGGTGACGAATCCAAACCCTCTGCAGACACCAGGGGCGGAGGGGGGGTATTAATGACACAGGAACCGATGTTGACATGTAATGATACGTTATGATGAGCAGAGAGGAATCACGGAGGTCAGATAACTTTCAGCCGCACAGCTCTCTCACCTCGAGCGCTTAGTAACTGGATCTCGCATCACCATACACTCCTTCACCTCGCCGTACTTGCAGAAGTACTCCTTCAGACCCTCTGAGAAACCAAAAACGGTGGGGAGAAGAAAGGAAGGAAAAGGAAATGCAAACGTTTTGATGAAGATTTACACCGTATAACGTTTTCACTCTTCCCACACGAAAGTTCATACATTTTTCAATCAGACTTAAAA
Organism: Notothenia rossii; assembly: GCF_949606895.1. Taxonomy (NCBI): domain Eukaryota; kingdom Metazoa; phylum Chordata; class Actinopteri; order Perciformes; family Nototheniidae; genus Notothenia; species Notothenia rossii. The sequence goes on along the minus strand of NC_136909.1, from coordinate 15,951,260 downwards.
TGATAAAGACTGAAGAAAAAAAGTAAAGTTAATAATAATTATAATTTAAACTCCTTATTACAAGCCAATTAATCAAATTCAGCCTTTTTAATTATCTTTTTAAGAATCACTCATTCATTCTATGGTAGTTCTCAATGGGTGCATTCATTCTGGTGCAGGATCCAAATTAAAAACTTTTTTAAAAAAGTAAAAGAAATAGAAAACAAATAAACAAATTCAATGTACGCAAGCAGGACTATTAAGAAATACAGCTTCTCAAATAACTTTCTTTTAGTTCCATCCGACCCATGCCAGGATTTTTGAAGACATAGTGGCATTTTGTTAGAGCTAGCAACTGGTGGAAAAAAAGATTTACCTTGTGTTGTTTGCCAGCTGAGTCCACCTATGAACATTTTGCTGTGAAAAAAAGAAAATAAATCGTATTTGCATATTTGTTAGTGGGGTCTGAAAGAGAAGAGTATACACACTAAGACAAACTTGTTGAAGAGGTTTTGAAAGTAACCCTGGAGGTAATTTGAGAGTGTATCATCTCTGATTTTGCATGAAGGCGCTCTGTGTGGAGGTGTGGAAGTGTGTATGTGTGTGTGTGTGTGTTTGTGTGTGTTTGTGGGTGTGTGTGTGTGCGTGTATACGTATGTTTGTGGGTGCGTGTGTGTGTGTGTGTGTGTGTGTGTGTGCGTGCGTGCGTGCGTGCGTGTGGGTGCAGACCAAAGTCCCTCTACAGAATACCCGATTTAAGTTTTGTTTTTTTAAAGTTAGTTTTCTAGTTACCAGGGGTCGTGGGGGGAGTCCGTGCTGGACAGGCTGCTCTGGCTCCCTTCCGTCTCCATTGCGTGTCCGTGTGTTGTGCGTAAGTGCTGCCTGCGTGTGTCCGAGCCGAGCCGTGCGGGAGAACAGGCGGAGAGTGAGTGAGGGACGATGGGGCGGGTTTGGCCCGGGGTGACAGAGAGGGGAGCGGGCCAGATGCAGGCTGGGACAGACTCCTCCTCCTCCAGTCAATCGGTGCCGCTGCTGTCGCTCCCTCATCCCGACACTGCGCGAGCAAGATGCAGCTAGATGCAGCGAGAAAGCACCGCTTCCGGTGCAGCCTTTCAAAACTAAAACCTGGTGGAAGGTATTCCACAGGGGCTAAAGCAGTCTTACCAGCTGTTTACTATACAGAGAAAATAAATTGTATCACTACATAATGATGATACAGAGGGACAATTATCTAACCTGTTCAAAAAGTGTGAAAGAATATTATATTTTGTTGTGTTTATTTGCACACATGCATGTAGATTGCATAGCCTACAACAAGTACAATTACACTAAGAGTTTATGAAAGTAAAACGTTGTGCAGGAGGTAAGAAGCCTTATAAACATATAGCCCCTACTAAATAACAAATACATTGTTAATTGATAAATGAAAGAAAAAGGATCAAAATTGTTATTAAGTGTGGATCATTTATCAGGTTTTAAGGCAAAACCAAAATACAATATTGAAATACATTTGGAATTTTACAAGTTGGAATTAATTAATAAAATATTGGTATTTAATAAATGTTTTTTATTCTTTGTTGCTAAAATATTTAAGTTAGCCAAATGAGGTCCAATAAAATCGGCTATTGATAACTGATTAGCTGAAATTTGGGAACCAATTGTCACACTGGCACAATATATGGTATCATCCTATGAGCATACAATGAAATGAACAGTTGTTGCCGTTTTAAATGTTCTGGACCTATACTCTTTACTTTAAGCCATGCAACCTTTCTGCATACTTAACAAATAAGAATGTATTACATTGACAGTGTTTTGAGTGGCTTTTTAGAAAAGGGAATGCACTAAGTGCCTTTTCAAACTATATTCGAGTTGAAAATGACCAGCTTTAATCAAGGCACGATCTGGTTAAGTCATTTTAGAAATAGAAATTCAATCAGATCCAAAGCATAGCCTTTTTAAGTAATTTAACCTAATAATATTTATTTAAAATATATATATATAGCGTAATAAAACAATAATAAACCACTTTTCTTTTTACAAATAGCTAATTAATTCAGAGTAAACACACTAACAAGCATCTATGTAATGTCATATGGATTCATGACAACAAAAACATCATAAAAAGTAAACAATACGTCAATACGAACACCCAAATCAACAACAAATGACCGGATTGGCCCAAATGGACCAATCCGCGGAACACCTCACACACCAGGATCCCTTGGTAAACGCTGGTAATAGACGGGTTGGGATCGCGGAGAAATGCCCTCCGCAGACACATTCTATCAGCGTTATAAACGTTTTTCTTACTCAATATCAAGCGACACTTATTGTTTTTTACTTCGGCTTCGAATGTTTTTGTGTGCTCAGGATGAGTTTTGCTTGTTCTCGTTGTATCGCCGACCCGGAAACCTGTCCGCTCCTCGCAGCAGCTTGCAGCAGCGGTAAGCAGCAACGAGCCTCGCAACGTCCCGACCAATCCGAGCACGCTGGGCTCACATGGAGGGGTGGCAGGAGCTCCAACAAGCCGCTTAGGACAGAGAGTGAATACCTGGTGAATACACATACTATACAGAGATGCTGTATGAGAAACCAATATGATTTTGGAAAATTGCACAATTTAAATCTATTCTAGTAGACCTCAACAATGGAAATATGATCAGTAGAAATGGCCATGACATGGGACCTTTAAGCGACAAACATTAAGCCTTTATTATGAAGGCAGAACTTCCTGTCCCATATCGCCAATGTTGACTAACTTGACACAATGTCCTTCGTAGTTTGGATAAAGTGTTAACAAGCACACTTTACAATTCCAAAAATACAATAACTAATTTGCATTCTGAATATAATCTGTTTTGGGAGGACTTAAATAAAAGAAAATTTGACAATGAAGTGCCAGAAATCTATGACAAATTGTGTACAAATACTCTTCAGTTACCTAATTTTAGTTCATGTCCTACTCTATACACCTACCCCAATACTTTAGAGGTAAATATTGTAATTTTAACTCCAATACACTTTTTGATAACTTAAAATACTGTGCAGATTTTAAATTGCATTACAAACTACATCAACTAATAAACTATGATGTATTATTTATCACAGGTAAGGCTACACAGCAATATAATAGGTAATACAAACAAGCCCCATATTACATGCTGCAACATTGAGGTATTAATGTGCATAATTTTTAATAGCAATTTGTAAGATTTCTGTTATTTTCTATATGTATGCTTGGTGTACATAATGTTCTTTAGTACTTTTTCTTATTTTACTGGATTTTTCTCCATTTGTTGAATACTTTTTTATGTATAACTTTAATTTCTCTAACTATGTTTATGTTCTGCACCAATTCCCCAAAGCAAATTCCTGGTAAGAGAAAATGTACTTGGCAATAAACCCGATTCTGATTTACTCATAACAGAGTATTTTAACATTCTGGTACTGCTACTGTGTCTCTCGTGAAATATCTATTGAATACTATTCTGAATACAACTTCCATATTGCAAACCGGCTTATGCGGTGTGGTGAAACAGGAGGTTTTGTGTGCTGTGTGCTCATTCATTGCTGGGGTTTAAGTATTTAATTAGTAGCAAAGCCAGCTCTGGCTAATCTTCTCAACACTGACTCAACATGTGACCTGGTGACCAAAGTTAGGGACAATCAATAGGCTGAGCAACACAGAGACAACAACAGATTTGACTCACTTTGAATGTAAAATGGATGCTGTTCTATCCATGGTTTTAAAATTATGTTGCTGAGGTTAGAAAGTCTGGAGACTTTTTAGTGCTAGATATGTCTCCAAAATACACACACAGTCATAATCCCAGCCACCCTACAATCTCTGAGCGTGAAATGCTAGGGTGCACAGATATACAAGGACAATCCAATACTCCAGTGGTGCAGTATATCTTTTACATAGGTATTATACTACATAGTACAAGTAAAAGGTGCATTCAGAACCTTACTTAAGCAGAAGTGCAAGCATAAGAATAAAAAAGTACAATATAGTACATATTTTAAAGTAATATACTCATTCTTCACAGTAGGCTTATTATTAAAATGATGCATGCATTAACATGTTCTTCACTTTAATGTTACAGGTGGTGTTCTTATTGCAATGTCATCAAGAGAATAAAATATAATTTAGCAAGGGATTACCACGTATTATCATAGGTTGATTATATATTCTATCATTAATCTGAATCTTCAGAGTAACTAAAGTTAACAAATACATGTAGGAATAAAAAGCAACAATATTTGCCTATACATTAAGTATCGTAGAAGTTTAAAGTTTGTATCAAATGGAAAAACTTAAGTAAATAAAACTTGTAGCTAGATCGTGTCCAGTACAGATTTGATCCTCAGCCAGTGTCCTGCCTGCACACACAGGCCAACTCTACCTCTGCAGATGAGCAGCTGAAGCTCTGGAAGTGGGACAGGGGCTATTTGGACAGGAATTAAGGGGTGTGTTAAATTTCTGCATGCATGATCAATGGGGTTGAATGGTGGGGAAGGGGGGGAGAGGCGAGGAAGAGACGGAGAGAGAACACAGCCAGCAAAGGCTCACTAATGAGAGATGGACAGTGTGGATTGTATCTCATTATCAATCAACATAGCTTTGAGTTCTCTGGAGAGGGGAAATGCAGGAGCCCTAATGTGTGCTGCATGTGGTCCATTTTGATAAACCCAGCCTGTGTGGTGGAGAATTAGTCACAGCGGTATCTGAGCTGTTGGAAATCCACACACATTGCCCTCTGTCCGTTTTGGTGAGGAGTTTCCTCTGAATGGAACAATGGAACTTAATTACAGGTCAGTGGCATGTCTCAGGGAGATAGAGGGAGCTCTGTTACCCTTCCAAATACAGTATAATGCCATCTTCCCAAGGGTGGGGTGGGGTAACAGGAGCTCCACACAAAAAGGTGCTGATAGGCTGAACCTGAGAATGGTATAAGGTGATACAGGCAGAGAAAGTGAGCGTTTTACACTGAAAGAGAGAGAAAGATAAAGGACTACATTAACTCTCAAAGGTTTTCTCCCTTTCAGTTCGCCCTCGTTCCTTTCCCAGTCCACTTCCAACTTATCATTCCTGCCAACTTTCTTTAACAAAACACAACAGGGTGGATCAAAGATAAAGAATTGAATCTGGAAGGGAAAAAAAAGGTTTTGAAATGAATCTACGTAAAAGCAATTAAAAAAGTTTAAAACCACCTGTGGGTGCAGCAAACAAATCCCTCACATCTGCCTACCACTTTTTTTTAAATCATCGGAATAAACTGCACATTATTTCTATTATATTTACATTGTGACTGCTCCACGCTAATGCATTAAAGTAAAAACCAAAGACGTGCTCAGTTAAACTATCAACAATCACCAATATCAAGGTGATTAAAGGTTGTTTACATAGACTGAGATTACAACGTGCTTAACAAGAAAGTATCCACTCCAGACAGGTAAGAAAAGTAAACCATTAAAAAGTACAAACATATTTGTAACCATAGGTGGAATATAACTGTGTATATGAGCTCAAGTCCTGTTTAAAGGTCTATTATGTAAATTACTGATGTGGTCAAATCATTTAAACTAAAATAGAAAAAGTTTATAAAAAACCAACATAAACATAAAAACATAGTGAAAATAGTTACTGTGAAATAAGTAATATATAACTCATATATAACAATACAAAAACTAAAATATATAAAAAATAAAAGATACATTTAGAAAACAAATGAAGAAAGTTGTAAAATATAATCAATAATAATATATCACTGCGTTGGTCTAAGTCTTTTTTTCCGGTAGAACAAGTACTTTTACTTTCAATACCATAAAAGCTGTCAAAATGCTGTTCTCCACTGAGTGATTGAACTCATTCTCCACTCAGCAACACTGTGAACACAACGGCCCCCAATGTGAACTAACTTTTGGTCTGGGGACACATCCTGAAACTGGGTCGCGCACATGTAAACATGACACAGCAGCGCTCTCTAGTGGCCTGCAGGACAAAATCAGACAATGTTTATGCTCAGTTAATATAATGTTCATATGTGTGTTAATTATTACTTTTCCACTACATGCTTCATCATTAAAGTTTGCATAATATCCATGATGCAAACAGATGGTTAAGAGGAGCTTCTCTCTGCGTCCCAAAAGATGGTTTCACTATGAAATCAGAAATATTTACATGTGTAAAAGCACCACACAACTTTTTCTGTTATGTTTTCTTTACTTGTCGGCTGTGAGAGGAGCCTCTGCAGCCCTGCATGCAACTCTAACATCCCCTCACGTTTATTTATTGTTGTTAAATTGCACTTTGGTCACTGTTGGGGACTGAGGCAGTGGGGACAAAGTTCACAGAGCCCATGAAAGGAGGAGGGGGTGAATAGAGAGAAAAAAAAAAAGAAGAATATTGACCTTTGAAAAGCAAAACAGCAGGTGGAGAGCCAAAACCAGGCAGCTCAGGACACATCGGGAGGAAATTCAACACTGGGAAAATTAAAGTATCTGTATCTGAGGGACTGTTAATATAATGAGGCCCAACGCTGCCTGTGTTTGAGCGTGGCAGTGCACATGAGAGCAGTGTTTGTTTGCGTGGCGGCAGCGAGGTAAGGCATCAGAGCAATGGAAGAGAGGATAGAGGAGCGGGCCGAGGCCAAGCCGCGCAGTTTGACCGCCCTTCAGGAGCAGCTGATCTGGGCCCTGCTGGGATCGGGCCTGTCCCGGGACGTCCTGGTCCAAGCCGTAGGGGAACTGGAGCGAGACAGGGCGAGTACTGGCACCGAGAGGGGGGATGGAGAGAGCTCAGAGGAAGGAGAAATGGATTTCCCACCGCCTATATTCCGAGAGCTGGAGAAGCTTTCCCCCGAGGAGGCGGCCAAACTGAGGGCTGAAGTGGACCGGCTACTGCAGTGAGTAGATCCCAGCACTGCTCTGGAAGATCCACTGATTAAAAAAAACACCTTAAAATGCTATGTTTGCCCAGTAATTCGTCTGTGCGTGGTCAAATTAAAAAAATACCTTGCTTATTTTTGATTCCACCCTTTCTTCTCTTTTACATCCTGTTTATCAAAACTGCACTTTTAGTTTTGTATTCTTCTTTGCTCCTTTTCCCTCTTTATTCACTCTCCTTCTGCCTGCATATCTGCCTCTCTCTCTGCATACTGGCTTGTGAAGCAAATTTAAAGAGGGTTCCTCCTTTGCTAGTTACTAATTACCCACCCCCATCATTATTCTCCAACCATTTCTTAATGAATAAGCTACATGCTTAGGTGAATATGAATGGAGTAGGGCTGGTCATGTTTACATAAAGGCATGAGGGATATTTTTTACATATTTTTAGGGATGTTTTATGATATTTAGAATATACTGAGTATTTTATTGGGACACTTTACTGAGATGTGAGGTTTTTTTATTAAAGTGTTAAAACTCTCACTACTCTCTTTACAATCTCTTTACAAATATATTTTTGAATATGGTTCAACCCAATATCAAAATGCTGTTTGTGCTGAATTCCAGTCAGAGAGTTTTTTTGTAGTATTGTGTATTTATCTGCTGCTTACCTGACGGTTACAAGCGTTAAATTAGGCTTCATAAACCTTTTACACGTGTTTCCCCTCCAGTGATCTAAAAAGTGCTGGACTTCGCCCCTGTGTGCTTTCCCTTATCTCTCTCTGTCAATAAGCCTCTCTCCACTTCCCCCTAAATGACCACGCTTTATGTCCAATGTTGTGAAGAACCGTTTAGCACTCGACTAGAAAGTGTTAACCCAGAAATATGACGGAAAGGGTAACGGGATATAAGCGAAAGCTAAACAAACTATAAAGTGGAAAGGATACACAATAATATAAAGGTGGGCAAGAACACACAAATATAAGATACATTTTTTCGAACAGGGAGGACCCCTGGCACGTTGCTAAAATTGTGAAAAGCTACATGCAGCAGCACAACCTCCCTCAGAGGGAGGTGGTGGAATCCACAGGGCTCAACCAGTCCCATCTCTCCCAGCACCTCAACAAAGGCACGCCCATGAAGAACCAGAAGAGAGCGTCTCTGTACACCTGGTACGTCAAGAAGCAGTGCGAGATCAGCCAGCGTGAGTACAAGGACCAGCTGCAGAGGCTCTTCTTTCTACTATAAACATGCATCAAGTGAGATACTGAAAGAGAGGTGTGAAAAAGTGAAAAATAATTACCTTTCAGAATTTACCAATGCCAAACATGGCCTTGGATCTGCAGAGGAGCAAGGAGAGGAAACAAGGAAAGGACGGAGGAACAGGTTTAAATGGGGTCCAGCCTCCCTGCAGATCCTCTTCCACGCCTACGAGCGACAGAAGAACCCCAGCAAGGAGGAGAGAGAAGGGTTAGTGGAGGATTGTAACAGGTGAGCCTTAGTGATGGTACAAGGACAAAACAGGATCATTCAAATATATCTGATTTTTTTAAACAGTTGTGATGCTTCACCCAACAAGACCAAAAGAACGAGCGAGGCCAGCCTTGAAATATGATTATTAAACCCACTTAACATCTGATCAATTCCTTTCAAACAATATATATAAGGGCTGAATTAGCCACAATCCAAGTTTGTGCCATTTATATACACTTTTTTTTAAATCTTAAATCTCACTATGAGTATAATTCTTGTATTGTTTTTGCACATGTATGGTTACAGACCTTCTCTTTACCTTCTCAAGTATTTTGAGTGCAAATCATTTACCATTAACAAACACAACAAAACCCACAATAACATAGTTAAATAGATTTCATTAAACACATTGTTATTTAATGTATTTTAAGTCGACATCATTAAATTGTTTTTGTCAATTCCCTAGGCCACAATAACTGGTAGCATAGTGTGCACTGGACCATCCTTTAATAAAGGAAAGGAGATAGTGCCTTCCTATTTATTAAGGCAGCAACCCTTCACCATCCATTTGTTGATACATATGAATACATAGAAAGAAACCCTCTTTCTTAAGAGGTGTGATTCTGTTCTGGAGAGGAATCCTTACTTTAATTGAAAAGCATTGAGTTTATTACTGTAATCATTTTCTATGTGTAGAAAATAAAGTCAATAAGACAAATATTTCTTTCTAGGGGAGAGTGGTCATTTTCTTTTACTTCTCTAACGTAGCCCTGCCTTCAAAATAAAAGCCATGTAACAGTGTGCTGTGCCTCCCTCAGGGCAGAGTGCCATCAGAGGGGGGTGTCGTCCTCGCAGCTCGCCGGCCTGGGCTCTAACCTGGTCACCGAGGTCCGAGTGTACAACTGGTTTGCAAACCGCCGCAAAGAGGAGGCCTTTCGCAACAAACTGGCTCTCGACACACCTTTCCCCAACCCATCTTCCTCCTCCTCTCACCTCAACATTCAGAGTCCAGAGCATGGTAACACACTAACAGGGTTGGAAGAGAGTACACATTGAAATTCAAGAGTGAAATCTAAACTGAAAGAGGAAGCAGGATTGAGATTAGACTTGCCTATACAGGATGTATTTTCTTTTTGATCCCATGGTGTACAACCATCAGACCCTTGTAGACATGACTGTACAGGTTCTGGTTCAGATGCTCATATTTCTCAGTTCCCTTATGCTGCCATTTGCAAATCAATCAATGCAGTGGTGGAAAAAGTGCTCAGATATTATATTTTAGGAAAAATCCTTAAGAACAGTCTGGAAATACTGTTACGTATTATGTAAAAACCTTAAATATGCTCAAGTACAACGTATCATCATCTACCATTTAACAAAATGTTATTAATGAATAGCCCTTCATATATGAAGGGCTATTCATTCATTATTATTATTAAGCGTATGTTTTGATTTATGTTTTTTATTCAAATCTAAATCTGCTAGGAACTAGGGTCTAATGTTTCCATATTAACTTAGTCAAATATTTGCCTCCGAATTGTAGCGCTCACACCGGAAATACTCATTACTTAAAGTAAATGCGCTTACTTACATTATAATATAACCCCTGTCAGTGTTGTGGGGCCTGACTTCTTGTTTTCCAGGTATGAAATACAGCCAGCAGATCCTGTGTGACGCGATGAGCTCTGCGCGGGGGAGCGTGGGGGAGATAGTGGGACGTCTGGTGGTCAGCCCTGTACAACTGGAGCCCAGCCAAACACTCCTGGAGACGCACAACCCCAAACTGGTGAGGGCTGGTGTCCAGGTGCTAGTAGTCCAGGTGCTAGTTTTGATAAACTACCTGTATACACTGCTGCCATCCTGACCACGCTGTCCTCTGCCCTCAGGTGTCCAGCGGAGGCCCTCTGCCTCCTGTAAGCACTCTGACCTCGCTGCACAGCCTGTCTGCCTCCACTGCTTCCTCCCAGGGCCTCATCATGGCCTCACTACCCAGCGTCATGAGCCTTGGGGAGTCCTCGCTTCTCATTGGTAACATTGGAGCTCTAGTTTATTTTCTGATAGAATATAAAGAAACATTTACAGCGATGCAAGATATTACATTTTTGCTAACACTTGGCTTCAATTGCCTTTGCATTTAATGATGCCTTCTCCAAATGAGTATTAATGCTTTACATTCAGATGGTTAAACAAAATAATATATTAACTTTGATTAATGAATATAAAGAATAGGAACCCCTGGCGTAACAAAACAACGTAAAAGTAGGGTTAATCTGAACTACACTCAGACCTCGATTTATACACAATATACTTATGTGGCTATTTTTCTATAAGGTCAAATTGGTTATCAAATAGTAGTTGACAGCTTATTGACAGCTATTGGCAAAATGTCAGATAATGTGATCGCAGAACAAAAAAAAGCACAATGCAACCAAACAAAAATAAGATCTACAGAAGTAAACCCCTAAATTGACTGATATTTTAAGAATTATAGTAAAGGCTGCCCTGATGTGTGCATATGCCATTGTTCGCTGAATGTGTAGGGGTGGGGGTAACAGTAAGGGAGGCCCCACACAAATTGACTAGGTGCTGCTGACCACCTGAATCCACACCTCGCTGCACTTTTATGACTCACTAACAAACTTGTAACATTCAGACGATGTGAAAACACCAAAGAAGTCAGTCCAAGAAAAAACCCTAATTTTAAGTCCAATGAAAGAGCCCGATGAACTGATAGGCCTTACTATAAATCAGACTTAAATATGAGGTATATTTTTCCACACATGTATTTTCCGTTGAATGCACATAATAATCTTTACTTTATTATGTAACCTATATTTACCAATGACATGACAATATCATGCATCTCTAAAAAAAACAACCCGAAAACAGTGCGTTACGATTCACAGGTTTAGCCTCTGGGCAGCCCAAGAGCATGCCTGTTATCAACAACGTGGGGGGCGGGTTCACCACTCTCCAGCCAATCTCGTTCCAGCAGCAGCTTCACAGCTCTCCCCAGCAGCACATATCACACCAACTCCAGAGCCACATGGGGGCCAGCCCCTTCATGGCAACCATGGCGCAACTGCCATGCCACTGTAAGATCACAGCAACAATCTGATTAGAGTTCATGTGTAATGTTGAAATAAGTTTGACCATGTGATCCTCATTACAGTGTACAACAAGTCCGATTCGCCCCAGTACCACTCAGTACCATCCAGTCTGCTTTCCCAAGCCATGGTGATCACTGAGGGCAGCAGCCTGGGGACGCTCACCAGCCTCACTGCTGTCAGACAGGTAATCGAGTCTAGGGGTTCAGGATGTTTCAAGGGATATTTGTTTTTATTAAATTGGATGAGGTGCTTATCTACAGTCAGTGAAGTACCTACAGTGAATGACAGTCAGGACATTCCAAGTTTGGAGAAACTGAAAGAAGATATTGCTTGGAAGTTAAAGCAATGTTCTTCTGTGGAGGGAGGGAGGAAGCAGCAAAATAAAGGCGCATCTAAACAAATAAATATATCAGTTTACCTAAACGCTATATATAGAATATTTTTACCGCCTGAACCTATTGTTAGACAGCCATTTCCGTCAGGGAACTGAAGCTGACCATCTATGCTCTCCTCAAAGCCACCAGCCTCCATTGACAAAAACAGTCATTTTACCTGGCAAAACACAGGAGACCTCTAGCCGCGTGTTGTATTGTGTGACTTAAAAGATAGAGGCAGCAGCAAATGAGCAACCCCCATTTTTCTGCACGGTAAAATGACTGTTCCCTTAATGGAGTGTTGGTTGTCAAAAAGGATTGATAAGGGCATCACCTAAACTAATATAGTTGTTTTTTTTAGGCGGCTAAAATGTGTGACGATAGGCTACTGTTGATTTGACACTGATTATAGATAAATAATTCATACAACCAGACTGCAAAGAAGCACGGATAATAATATTTTGGTTACAAAATGTGTCTGTTTTTCTTTTCTTTGATAGATTCTAACAGCAGATCCTGAGGAACTTACAGACTCTCCTTTACAAGAAGACTCTCTACATATGCAGCCACAAACACCTGTGCCAGGTACACAACAAGGTTACTCCTTAACATTTGGAGTCACTTTTAGCATGACACAATCAAGCTGGGCTTAATCTGATTAGATCAATTGGAGAACATTTAATAATGTCTGACTTTGAACTCTGTTACATTTGTTCACATATGGCCCTAATCCTCTTCCATGATTTTAATTCCTATGTATTTATATTGTTAACAGCTTCATCCGAGAGCCTAGAGCTGTATCCTGCTTCTCACACGACAGAAAGTCATCAGTCTCTCCTCCTTTCACCTTCACCAACAGACATCAGCTCCTACATCCCTACACAAATGGTCTCCACTGCGCAGTAGAAGCGCTGTAGCGAGACAGTGTTTTAGGTAGAGGGCTACCTCTGATGTACATTTCCAGAAAAATACCTGGAGTCAGGGGCCACAGGTACGATTCAGTTTTTATGTTTTTAAAGACTCTCTGAAACCACTGTAATACGAACAAGGATTGACATTAGAGAAGATTAACCTTTGATACAACAATCAAATGAAAAATCAACACAGAAATATATTTTCATTGAAGTGTATAGTGACTTTCATAATTTGTAAATTAAGTTGTAACTTGTAAATTGCCAACATTTTTTTTATGTCACTGCTTTGAAATGCTTTTTCAGACTTCTTTCAGTAAAATAAAGATTATTTCAAGAATAAGCATGGATTGGTATGAAAAGGTTTTTTAATGAAAAAGGTTTTTTTGTTCAGATACAGTTTTACTGTTGTGTAAATGATGAACGTTCTTAAACACACAGCTTCCTAAAACATATTCAAAATGTTTTGGGATATATATTTCAAGCTTGTGAGGGACTGGATAACGAACATCCCAAAACAGTGAAGGATAAGTCAAAAGAAATTCACATCATACTTCTTCCTCTGTGTGTCGCTTCTTCTTCTTTTTCCGCTTCACTTTGACTTGCGTGTGTTCCTGCTCAGAGTTCCCATGCTCATCATTAACAGGAGAACCTGCAGAGTCTACCTGCTCACCCTTCTCTTGTTTCCGTTTCCTCTTTTTCTTCTTCTTCTTCTTAACAACATGGTTCTCCTTTTCCTCTACCACGTTTTTCTTTTCCTTTATATTTTCTGAGCAGGGAAGCTCAGATGAGGGGGTGGAGAGTGTAGAGGGCAGCGAAAAAGAGGGCAAGAGATCTTTGATAGACACTGCCGCCTCCCGCAGCCTCATTTCCATCTCACTGTCACTGTCACTGTCACCAACAGAGAAATATATGAGTTACAGGGATAGTTAGGATGTTTTTAAGTCAGGTTGTATAAGGTGCTCTTTTATAGTCAGTGTATCTGCTACAGTAGACGGAGCTTGGCAAGTCCCCAGTTTGGGGAGCAGGGAGAAATTCCGGCATGGAAGCAAAAAATATATATTTGAGACAGGAACTGACCAGAGTCAACAAACTGTATTTTTAACAAGCAAAAAAAGGCAGTTATTAGTCAAATGCTACCTTGTTCTATTAGTTTGTTGGTGTTAAAAGCCTCACCTAAAAAATAGTTTATGTGTAAGCTATATTGACAACAATGTTCCTTGCCGTCAGACAACCATTTCTGAAGATGCTACCTATGCTCTCTTCAAAGATATCAGACTCCAGACTTTTAAATCACCTAAGTGAAGTTTTTTTTTTTTATTAGTAGGCTAAAATACGTATTGTTTCAGCAGTACATTGCTATGCCTCTGTGCAGTCACTCACGCTCGTTTCTCCAAACCGTGGGCGTGCCAACCTCAATGTACAGTAGGTAATACACTGACTTTAGATAAGTCCCTTATACAAAGTCACTTTGAAACTAAACCTTTAACTACTATACAAATAAATGACATTTTAAAATGTAATAATAAGAACCTTGAGCTGGAGATAGGCCGCCGCCTCACAGGGGCTGGGGCTTCTACAGCTGCCTGTCCCGGGACTGATGTAGAAAACAGAAGAAATCCTAAAAAAGGACAGAAACAAAATAAAACATGTGGATGGGCATGCCTTTCAAAATAACAGTATACCCTGAAAAGCAGTAGGTACCAAAATAAAAGAGAAAATGTACCCTCATCATCATCATTATCACATTTTGCTGACTCCGCACAGGATTCAGTTTCAGTCTTCATCTCTGTAAAGCGACTGACAGGAAAGGGGACAATATTTGTTAAGTTTTCAAATATATGGATCTTTGCCTTACATTGATATGAAAATGCCGAGAAGTCAAACTACATACCTGTCGAGAAGATTTCCTAACTTTTTGGCAACATGTGTTCGAAACCCTTGGGTGACCTGGAGCTCGTTGGCATCGTGATCATGGTCAGCGACAACAATTCTGTTGCACAACAAGACAATAGTCAAACTTACTTGATTTATGATTATTGATTGATTGAATATTTTTGTATTAAATTCTGTCATTGGACCATTCACTAAAGAGAAGCCGCATATGTCAAAAATTAAGTTTTGTAATTTAACCAGAAAATCATTGTTTATTGGTCTGGTAAGTTATGCAAATCCCCCAGTCCTTTTTATATATCAAGAGCATTTGGTTGGTAAATGGTGCTAATTGGTTGCACGTTGATAATATAGCTATAGCTGGGACATTTGGAGTATTTAACCTTAATAGCTGAAGTGGAGATAAACAATCCAAAACAGTAGCTCTTATAACTTAAATATACATGTATAAAAGGCTTACCGTTTTGACTGTTGCACATTGCCCCCATCTAAAACACAGATAGCAGCAGTCATCATCAGGTAACATGCATTTAATAAATACTGTGTCTACATTAGCGCTGAAGGGTAAAACAAGCATGCTGCAAGAAGTTAAAGCAAGTTAATGAGCAGTGAAGTGCAATACAAATATATATTTCTGACATTTCGACTCTACCACCTCTGGATTTAAATCAGAGTTGGGTTTCTCACCA
Organism: Notothenia rossii; assembly: GCF_949606895.1. Lineage (NCBI taxonomy): Eukaryota > Metazoa > Chordata > Actinopteri > Perciformes > Nototheniidae > Notothenia > Notothenia rossii. Next base: position 15,935,940 of record NC_136909.1, on the reverse strand, counting down.
GGCTAATGTCGTATTCCTACAGGAGTTTTCTCTCTGTCCACCTCGCCTCTCACTACTAACATAACAGGAACACCTTACCTTTCTTCGTGTCACTTCGTGTTTCCCAAACGGCCTCCTGACATCTTCTCAACACTTCATCGTCACTGCTGCTGGAGTCTTCAGAAACACCAACTATCTTCTTAGCGGTGGCCGCCATGCTCAAACACGTGCCGCTGGTGTTTTGAGCTGAGCATTCTGGGTAATGTAGTCTGTTTGTCAAACGGGAACTGTGTTGACAGAAACGGGCTATTTGTGTCTATCTATATACATCACTTTCTTCATACAACTTCAAGAAACCAACTTTTTTTAAACAAAGATTCAAGGCAATTTCTTTATTGTATTTACAAGGACAAAACCACAAGCCGTGCAATAATGTTCATTCCATAAAAAGAATGAAAACAATGTCATACATTTTCCATTTTAAATTTCTGACATTCATTTTAAGACTATGAATTGATATTCATGATTTTTCCAATATATGTAGTTTGCAACAACTTTTACAAATGATACAAGATTTAATATCAGCATGATTTGCTGTATTCTCCCAAGGTACCAATACAGCTGATTTAATCTAGATAAACAAAGACAAAAGTTTCCCAAACTCCCTGATAATCTACTCAAAATAAACACCAGCTTTTCAATGTTTTTCAGTCTAATATTTTTATTTACAATACATTTGAATGAACATGAGTTTATCACTTGTAAAATTAGACAATAAAAAAGGAGGGGTCTATGCAACGGGTTACAAATATGATCCATACATTGATCCAAACAGTCTATTAGACTTTTTGTGCAGAAACACAAATTGGACCCTCTTCTCAAGGCATTTTCATTTTTTACAATAAAACACCGCTGACCGATACGGTTTGGCATAGCAACACCAGTGCTGCTAACCAAAACAGCAGACCGAGATACATCCATTGAGTCCAATTGTCAAATAAATTGAGGTGGTAGTATTGGGTCATTGAAAAGCTTCAGCTGTTTAAAGTGTGTGCCTGATACAACACTTGTCTGAGTTATTAATGGGCTACATCATGAGTTGTCACTGATGCTTCAAACATTAAAATCCCAAAGATAAAATAAGAATGTACAAAATGACTCAACGCAGGCTGTAAGACACCTGTTTTACAAAAGGCAGTACTCCAAGACGTCGGAAATGAATTATCTTTCCTTCAGCTTAATGCCGTTTTTGCCTTACAGGTGGATGATGTACAACGTTTCCTTACACAACAAACAACTTAACAATGAACACCTGGATATAAGGCACATGGAGTCATGTTACAAAGTACAGTGAGAGGAGCTTTTGAGTTTTGGAAATTACTTCCAGACTGTTCCAGTGGTTTTGCATGATTTAAATACATTGCATAATAGAATTAAAGCAATGCTGACCATTTGCAAGGTGTTATTTTCTGCATTTCAGACAGCCACTAAAACACCTGACTGTCTGTACGGAAAGAAAAGAAAAAAATGGAACCAGCTAATCAAAGCAATATTATCTTACATTTAGAAAATAATTAACAAGTAATGGTAAATTACAGCTCTAATTGCAAATTAAAACTGTTGTAACTAATAGACATTCAACATTTGTAGGCCAACAATATGCAAAACCACCGGTATCGTCCTTAAAACAGGTCAACTACTGTGTCTGTCCTGCTGCCTTATTAATACAAAAAAAGATCAACTACCAAAGAACATCACTCTTTATTGTCCTGCTTTGTGCTTTATATCATTAGTAGATTGAGAACCTGAGCTCAGAGCAGCAGAAGATACACACAGCGACCCGTTTAAAAGGTATATCACACTGCTAGACAAATTCTGCTCAAAAAGAGTTGGATTTGTAGCATACTATTGTGCCAAATAAACCAGGAAGACAAGTTATTAAAAACGTGTGCTTTGTGGAGTACAATAACGTGGAAAGACTAAACAGAGGGAAAAAAAAAGGATTTTAATTAAATGTATTATTTCAACAGGTTCCACATAATTGTATTAGGTAAGTTTATAGCAATAGTATTAAGTTGAAGCTATTATTTAGTATTAAACTTAATATTATATATAAAACACAATTATGTGTAATTTGTTTACAATTTACCGTTTCAAACTGTTTTCAGTGCTGTTTGAGCAATGGATGGCATGTAAAGCAAGTCTAATAACTCTCAAATAGGCTAATATCTTTACCTTTTTGTGTTTTCAAGTGTGCAGAGTTTGATATAACAAATGTTCCCAACTGACAGCGAATTATGTCACGAAAAGTTGAACAGATTTTAGCAGGGTAAATATTGCACCTAACATTATGAAAAGAGCTCATGCTTATCTTCAACAAAAATAAACTTCTACTTAAGACTAGATTGGTCAACCTAATGTACCTCGTAAAATGAACACCAATCTTAAGTATCTGACCTAAACAGTCCAGATGGCTCACAACTGATAGGAGATATTTAAAGGAGATATTTAAGCAAGAACGAAACTCAAACAATGTCACCTAGTGCTACATTATCATCCTTGACTAACAATACTGTAAAACGTCTAGTTAATGCTCGTTCTTCCATATGGGAAACACAGTTGTCACTAGCGAAAGGTAGTTCAAATAAACATCAACTGATAACATCTATATACTAAAGCAAATGGAGTTATAACTGACACAACCCATAGGCTTTTCCATGAGAGGTCTGTGATTCAAAGTGTCCCTTTCCAGCAGAGACGGCAAGAAACTTAAGGCAAAAATGTTACATGATATTTGAATGACAAACCAAAAGACAGAGCAAAGAGTCAGATTTCACAAAACACATTTGACAGAACATTCCTCAAGAGTCCCAGAAGCTGAGGTCAATGAGGTACTGATGAATGGATCCACGATTTTGTACGGAGGCAGATGTGGTCCATTGTGAAGAATGTTGTCACGTTTGGAGGGAATGTTCACAAAGAGAATATGACTTCTGCCCCCCCGCCCCCAAAGAAAGCTTTTGGATGGTTGTAATGCGATGAAAGCAATCCCCCACTGAATATCGCAAATATTTCTCCCCTTCAGGTATTACAGACCGCCGTTGTAGGCATAGTCCGCCTTGTTGTGCATGATGAGTTTGTTGTCCACAAAGTAGAAACTGTCCGATCTGGTCTCGTAAGGGTGCGCCACCATGAGGCGAACTGACAGGGAGAGAAGGAAGACAAATATTTCAACAAAGATCAAGATATGAACTATAAGGTATAAATATGTATACAGTTCCAGATGTGTGATAATTGTCATAAGATCATTTTGCCCACTGCACAATGTGAGACCATCAGACTGCCAACAAAGGCTTACAGATAATGTAATTATTCCACCATTTGTGACACTTACAATTAGTACCGTAGTTGGTTTGAGTCTGTCCTATTTTAATTCATTTCCTGGGAGCAACGTATGGATCTTACGGCTGTGTTTATGCATCTCTTCTCCTGTCGCTCATTTTAAGAAAATGTGCATTGGAGATAACTTAGAATCTACCGGGGAACACAGTTATTTATTTCATGAATGTATCTTATGGCCTTAAATGAAGGCAGTAACAAAAAACTGGCTTCCAGTCGTGCAGCCTGCCGAAAAGTCTTTTAACTAATGCATTTTTATAAATGTCACTCAAGGTTATGACACCAGTTTGATAGCTAAGCATTTCCAATATGGCAACGCGTCCATGCCTGCAACAGCATTAACATTATTGGCTGAGGAAAAATAAACTCACTGAGGTCATCTGGAAGCTGTGGAAACTCATAAATGTGTTCACATGTGTTGCGGCTGTTGGGAATGCAAAAGCCAAAGTCAAAGTCAAAGTTCTTTAGGAGGCGTCCCTGGAAGTAATGCCTCTCAATCATACGGAAGCTGTTAATTGGCCGGTCTCCCACGGTGAACTCCACACTGAGGTTTAGAGAACAGAAACAAGAAAGACAACATTCACAATTCAGTTTTGCACTTTAAAGTCTGCTTATTATGCATGCAGCTTTTACAATTCAGAGCGTTATGGTTAATTGACTTACGTTGCGCCAACAGTGCACAGTTTCAGGAAGGCCGGTGTAAACTGATATCGCACAAAACGCCCCGCGCTGGTGTCTACATCCCCACTCTCCTCTTCACCGTCCAGAGGACCTAAAACAGAAAACATGTTAAGCTGTCCGACATGAAATAATCACAGGATAGGAAATAAAGCTAGGAGAAACTGGGCTGAAAAGATGTGGGCATGCAGATGATGCACTATTATTATCTGTGACGTGCAAGAGCAATGTCAAAAGATATCAATCAAGAAGACACACTGATGATTCCCAAATATTTTCTAAAATCTAAAATGTCTTTTAATGAATGCGTTCACTTAATAGTAAAAATAATGCAATTCAAATATGTTGACATTTTTAGGAGGTAAACCCGACCCAGGAAGAGCATATGACAATAGGGTAAGATCCATATACAAAGCAGACTGTATGGAAAGACTGCGGTACTCATGCTTGGTCATACTGTGCTTTACTGACAGGACAACACCTCTAGGCTATAACTGAGCAGAATCACTGTGTCTGATCTACAGTAAAGTCTATGGTCTGTACACATGTTTCTCCCTAATGGTCCTTTTAGCAAGGGCTAGCTTTCCATTGACAATCAATAACTATCAATAACTCCCACAACCCATCAGAGACTGCACCGACCTCACCACCTTCAAAAAACTCACAAAAACTCACCTCTTCAATCTGGCTTTTCATGTTTGATTGTTTTTATATTATTTGACTTTAACTTTAACTATATATTTATTTGTTGTTCCTTTCTTCTCTTTTCTTTTTTCTTCACTATTATCTGTAAAGCTTCTTTGAGCACCTGTAAAAGCGCTAACAAATTAAGTCTATTATTATTATTATTATTAACTATACAGAAGTTTGGATAAGAATCATGTTGAGTGAAACACATCTCCATGAACAAGACTGTGTGAGTTTTGTGAATGGTTGAATCTTCAAGAGGCAGATGTAAATGTGTCACTTACCGCTGTTAGGAGGTTTGGCAATCTCAAACAGCACCGTTCCCGTTTCCAGGTCTCGGATTTTGAAACGTGTGAAGTCAATGCTGTAGACATTGTCTTCAGGTTTGCACAGATAGTCTGGAATATGAAATAAAAGAGGTACTTCAGAGAAACAGACATTCAGTAGAGGAGTTCAATACTCTTATAGGGAGCAAGCAACCATTAGTAAGGCTTTTTGTTAGATTCAAAAAGAAAGTAAAAAAAGTCCATCTTAGTTTCTTGAGTTCAGAGGTTATGTCTTTAAATGTCTTATTTTGCCAGTCCAAAAACAAACATATCCACTTTAATATGATATCATACAGAGAAAAACATGACATCTCGATTTAAAAAAAAGGCTAAAAACGGGTGTATTTGCTTTTTTTCCCTGTAAAAGTTAACCTATTATTAAAGAACTTAGTGATTATTTTCTAACAAAGGACTAGCAGACCTATAGTTTCAGAACTACACTCTAGCAAACAGAGGCAATTCATTGATATTTAATTAGCTTAACTAATACCTACATCAGGAATTTTGAGGCAAGTCACAAAGCTTTGATCCACAAAGGTTCACCCTTACTTTGACAATAGAGCCAGCACTCAAGGAAAAACTAGGGTCTGAGTATCTTTTTTTTGGTTGCTGCACCTTGCAGTGGTGGTGAATAATTCCACTGCGCAGGCTCACGGCTATTCAGTCAAGTCTTGTAAGAAAGAAGGGAAGTAATGCCATTGTTGTCTGGTCCGGGGAAAAGGCTAAAAACAATGGAAGGCGTTAAGCATTAGCTGCAACTTTGGTAGTCTGGGTTTCCAATACCAAACACTGGTGTTTGACTCGTGTGTGGAAGAAAGTGACTGTTCCAGGTGATTAAAAGGCAAAAACATCAGAATCCATTACTTAAAGCTGCACTAGTGACAAAAAAACATAGCTTTTAGTGAATACACCTGCATTTGTTGTTTAGAAAGAAGAATACGTGCAAATTAATTAGACTTGTTGTTGTATTTTTAAACATGAGCCATGACTACTTCACATGACAGTAGTTGATCAGTTTATCTTTTCCAGTTTGCTAAAGAAATCCTTAAATACAGCTTTAAGGACAGGGGGCTCTGAGCAAATCCATTCTGGGGGGGGCTCCAAATTCCTTGCTACGCTCTTGGAAACCTCCTACTTAGTTGGTTATCAACAAATAGGAAAGATGCACAGCACAACACAAAACATAGTTAACTTAGACATAAAGTACCCTGTGTGACAAATTAACTAACTAACAATGTGATTCAGGAAATTAGTGGACTAAGAAGTCAACAGGTCTGACTCTTCACTTAGCCGCCGTTAGCATAGGGTAAAATGGTACCAGTACAGCAGTGTTATTTTACCGGCTTTAACTAAGACAATGCTTTCATAACTCACCCTCCGTGACTGCCCGGAGACCCAGGACATTGTCTGGGGTAATATCTTTCCCCATAGCCCGCAGTTCATCCTCGGTGACCACAGGCCACTTGTCCGGCTGATTGCGCCTTGACTTCAGCTTCTTCAGCATTCCTCCACCGCTCTTTCTCTCCCTCGCCTCCGAGCCGGGTTCTGTCTCCGTCTGACTCTTACTGACTGTCGGTGCCGGTTTGTTTCGTGAACCATTCATAACGGACACTAACGCTGCGAAAAAAAGAGTTGTTGTGGTTTGTCCTTTTTTTTGTTTGAGAGCGACTTAACAAACTGCTGGTGTGTTTTCAAGATGGCGTATAACGTGTTTGAGAGACAAAAACGTAAGGTTTTGATTGGCTGAGAAGGACGGAGATTGTCATAGTTACCGAAAGGGTGCGAACTCTTTAAAGACCGGGATGTCCCGTTTCTTGGTTTAAATGGATTGTATAGGCGTCGTTTGTGCTTTTTTGTGTGTGTCCCTCGGAGGTAGGGGGTGTCGCCTTTAGGCTGGCGAGGACACAAAACCTCTCAAAACATAAAAACTCACAAAGATCATAAAATAAATTAAAACATAAAAAGTCCTGTACCACTACCTTTGTGCATGTTTCTTTCTTAACGCAGCAAACAGAAATCGTTGTCCCCATTTATAAACCAATATTGTAATTGTTATTTAAATTTATTTTTTGCAAAACATTCTTTAATAAAATATACAATTTTTTTTTTAAATGTTTCTAAAAAGTAATGTATTCAATTCTTATTTGTATCACCTAATAATATACATTTAAAATAATAATAATGAAATAATAATTAGTATTATTTAATATTTGTTTGGGCCTTTATTTTTTGTGAATTAAATATCCCTACATTTTTTAGGATTGAATTATTATTATTAATGTTTTTCAGGTCCCTCGGAGATGTGGGGGGAGGGGCGTCTCCCACTTCACTTTGCCATGCTGGGAGGCAAACCACCAACCCTCTGGTTAGGCCTCCATTTATCCCTTCAGCCAAAGAAAAGGCACCAGTACACGTATATTCCAGTCAAATTTGACAGTATTGGGTTCTACGTTTATTAGGGTTACAAGGTGACACAAAAATATTGTTAAAGAACATTGTTTGAACTCATCGCCAGTAGTAACCATCCATTTTTCAAATTTCGTTCCAGAAAAACCCAAGGCTACCAGGACGTGTGAGGAAAAAAACTGAATTTAAGCCTCTGTTTCTTTCAAACTTTACCAAACTTCAGGGGTTTTTTCCCATTAAAAAAACTCCATTCTAACAACAATTCGTAATTTCTGAACAACAGCCCATAATTAGGCTGTGGCTGAGAGGAAGAGCTGTTGTCTTTGGAAGGTGGTGGGTTCAATCCCAGAAATGCAAATATCATGTTGATTTATCCTAGTGTGTATTGTGCTACTTGTTAATATGTGTGCGTGTTCTCACTGCTAGTGGAGATGACCTGTTAGAAATCCCATCCCTTACACTCCTGTTACTGAGTTTTAGTTAGTAGAAAAACCTTTAATATGCAACACCATTTTTGACGCTAATAAACATTTATATCTGGCTCTTGATGGCTCTGGAGTGAAGTGTACTTCTTGCTCCAAATCAATCAATCAAAGTCAATCAAAGTGCATTTATTCAGCCCAATATCACAAATTATACTTTTGTCTCAGGGGGCTTTACAGTTTATACAGAACATGAATACGCTGGAAATTCCCGGTGCTGTAAGCCTTGAAAAATATTTATTGAAGAGAAAAAAAAGTCATGGTGTGGTGTCTCTCCTTGCATTGTGTACAACTTGACACAACGCTTCCAAATAAAAGTGGGACTGGTCAGAGGAAGTTAAATAAAATATGATAGAAACTCAAAGACTTAAAGACACCTGCACTTATTGAAATGTTCAGAGCAATTGAAAGTACGTTTGTTACAAATATTGTCTTATCCACAGAATACAAGGCTGCCAAGCAAAGTAACATTTTGCAAAACACGCACACAGAAATGAATAAATATATAAATGTAGAAATGAATAAATATATAAATGTAAGTGAAAATACATAGAAATACATTAAAGATATATAATGTATGTTCTGTTTTATTCTCAACTTTTATTTATCCATTAATATTTCCATATTTATAAATGTTTTTTTGTGTTTATTTATTCCTGTATTTATTTTGTACTCATGTCATGTTCTGTCCTCCATACCTGTGTACTCGTTATGTGCATAAAGGTACAAATTCCCTCCAAATCACATCACAGCAAGACTTATAATTGGCCGTTCATTATTTTAAAAACACATTGGTGGTCCAGAGGTCTATGTATTGGTTCTTCATGCAGGTGTTCGAGGTTCAACACCCAGGGGAGGGACATACTTTGTCTTCTGCTATGCTGATGTTAAATCTGGAGAAATTGTCCCCACCACTTACTAACAAAATGACCCCGTTGGTTGCATTGTGAGCAGAGGCGGAAGAAGTATTTAGATATTTTACTTTAGAAAAAGTATTAATACTTACTTGTAAAAGTACTCTGTTACAAGTGAAAGTACATTTAAAGTCTTACTCATGTAAAAGTACAAAAGTATTGGCATCAAAATATACTTAAAGTAAGTAAAAGTATTGGTTGTGCATAAAGGCCCTTTTCCCAATCATATATGTGAAATTACTGGCATAAAAGTAGCAATACATTCATGTCAAAATACTCCATAACAAGTCAAAGTTCTACATTCTTAAATAAAAGTACACACGTATTGTCAGCAAAGTATATGTAAAGTACAACAAGTACTAAATCTGCAGAGAAAGGTCCTCCATATGTGATAAATAAATATATACAGTATATATATATATATATATATATATATATATATATATATATATATATATATAGACATATAAACAGTATGTCTAATAATATACAGTATATTATCAGTTATTCCACTAGTTTAATTTTAGAGATGCAGTATATAAAAAGTTTATAATAATAATAATACATTTGATTTATGAAGGCGCCTTTCAAGGCTCTCAACAAAGTTGTATCTTCTTCATACATGCAACATCTGAAAAGTAACTAAAGCTGCTTAATAAAAGTAGTGGAGTAAAAGTATAAACTTGCGTTAATCTAAAATATATAAAGTACAACAAATATTCCCATTAGAAAGTGTGTTCATGAATAGACAAATCTGAAATCGTGCGGCCCAGTGTCTATTATCAAGTACACCCAGCATAGCCTCTAACCTCCAGCACGTGGCGCTCTAGTGCAAGCTGGTGGTAGATCGTTTTGTTGACGGAAGTTCGCCACGGAAGAAGAGAGGAACCGTCATGGTTCGTGTCAAGTCTAGGTAAAACGTGCTGTTCATTTGCCATTGTAACACTGTTTATGTGCTCTCAATCCACTTTCTGACGGGTTGTCTTCTGCCTGCAGGTATTTACTGTGCGAAATCAACGTGACAGACAGGGCCCGCCTGTTGCTACTGGATGACCGAGCTGTGGCAGCAGCAGTGAGGGCAGCAGTGGCCCGCATGCACGGAGACTATGGGGCGGCTCTCTGCAGCATCAGATTCTCTGGTAAGGGTTTTCAAATCTTTACTTTAAAAAAAAAAATAACATAACCCGAGGTGGGACAAGTAGGCTACTCAGATCTTGTACTTCAGTAAAAGTACCAAAGAGCAGGAATACTCTGTTACAAGTAAAAGTCATGCATTCAAAATGTTACTCAAATGAAAGTATGCAGATCGGCTAATTTCAGAATATATGATATGTTTTGATTATAAATATTGATGCATTAATGTGTTATCAATGTTGGTAAAGGTCCAGCTAGTTTGAATTACTTTGTATACTGCATAATAGCTTGTGAGTTTTAATCCAGGTGTGACTAAAGTATTTTTGAGTGTTGTCTGCAAAGTTACTAAAGGTACATTTTAGTAGAAGAAAAAGTGCATCTCTGAATTATAGTGGGGTAAAAATACAAAGTAGGCTATTTCAATACTCTAAAACTTAAGTAAAGAAAGAGTATTTAAAAATGGTACTTAAGTACTGTGCTTAAGTTAATTTACTTAGTTACTTTATACCACTGAACATAACACATTAGATGTCCTGCAACTTTAAACCAACATGCACCTCAACTGTATACAATGTGTGTGTATTACAGAAAATAGGGTTTGGTGACCAACTCAGTGCTGTACAATTCAAGCAATGATTCCTGTTCAAAAGAAAATTGCACAAACTAAGAAATCATTTTACAATTATTCTATCATGCACAATGAACATATTGTAAGTTTTTGCATTACAAGTTCTCAGCTTCGTCACTTTTTCTTTGATGTAGAGGAAAACATTGTAGGATATTGTAGCTTTGTGTTGCCTGAGCTCTGAGTCTTGTCTGTATTTTATGTCTTTTTAGTGAAATATCTGAACGCTCATACTGGAATAGTATTCCTGCGTTTCCCCAAGAGATGTTACAGACTCCTCTGGTCTGCATTGCCTTTCATCACCTGTATCGAAACTCGTGGGCAGAAAATCCCATGTTTTCTGAACTGTTTGCATGTGGGAGGTAAGTTAAAACATGGACACTCATCTTTATAATGATTAGATATAACTTTATTATATACACTTGTTAATTGTGTTTTGTTTTCCAGGAACAATAAGAACATGTCAGAAGTTTCTGATCCGATACAACACCCAGCAGCTCCATCGAATGATCCCTAAATGTAAAAACGAAGGTACGGGATTTTGTTCAATTCTATCTAATGTCATTCATACTGAACTCTGCAATGAGAGTCAGTAGAGGTCCCCTGATTGATTTATCTGTTCATGTGATTTTTAACTAATCATCTACTAAAATTGTGATTAACAACGGTGTTGAAAAGGAATCTGTTTTACCAGATGTATTGAAGCATTTCACTTCGCTTAATCTGTTGAATTTTTAATTGCAGTTTGACTTTATCAGAGTCTACTGCAATTAACTTCAAGCCATCCAAAATACAAAAATAAAACATTTATTTGACCGGTTTCCTTTTTTTTCATTTGTAGAAGAAAAGCAAGAGATCCAGAAAGCAATTCTGAACTGCACTCTAACAAGAGGAAACAAGGTGGAATTTGAAGATGAATTAGAGAGTGAAAAAGATGACGACGATGATGAAGAAGAGGAAGAAGAAGAAGAGTAGTGACTTCACTCACTTGGATTTAGAAGGCGGACTATTTTTGTTACGGGACATTTAAGCATTTAAGGAAATGCATACCCACCTCTGTGGAAAAACTGTTCACTGCTGCAGCTGCTCAGCACATTTGATACCCAAGAAAACTGACTGACTGTATGCCTGTCTTCAATAGAGGGACAGAGGTAACCCTGCAGAGTTTTTGTGCTTTAATTAACTTTTTAATTTTTGTTATTCATACTATGTTTTGTGCTCAAGTGTTTGTTTTTTTGTATAAATAAAAGCACTGTTTTTGATGATGTTGTATGCTGTCAAAAAAATGATGACGTAAAACGAATGGTACGAATATGTTCTGAAGGCTGCACAGACATTTAGATTATTTCGATATTGCATAACCTTGAACAATATTGACAATACTGCATCAAACCATGTAAGGAGAATGTTTTTTTTTTACTCCAGCCAGGTAAAAAGTACATTTTGAATGCAGGACCTGTACCCAAGTCCAAATACTTAAACGCTGTGGTATTAGTACTCTTACATGGGTTAAAAACAAAGTGTAAGAATACTCTTTTACAAGTAAAAGTCCTGCTTTAAAAATGTAACTCAAGTAAAAGTACAAAAGTATTAGCATCTTAATATACTTAAAGTACTCGCTATGTAGATATGGCAATTTCCGAATCATATGTATTTTATGTTTTCATTATAATCTGATGTATGTGTTTATCAAGTTTGTAAAGGTGGACAACATTTAAATTATTTTATTTACTGCTGAGTAGCAGTTTTGATAATATTGTTTATCATTAATCCATATCGGCAAAGAAACTAAAGGAACTAGGTAATGTAGTGGAGTAAAAGTACACAACTAACTTCTGAATTGTAGTGGAGTAGAATCACAAAACAGCATAATAATAAATGGAAATACTAAATTAAATTACAAGTGCCTCAGAATTGTATTAAAGTACAGTATTTGAGTAAATATACTACGTTATTTGGCATCAGTGGTTAAATAAATACCTCGTTCATTTCTCCTTTATCTATTTACCCATGTTTGTTTTTTGTACCCACATAGCCGAAACTTTTATAACTACATTCCCCACAATGCTTAGCGGGGCCTGTACTAGACAGCTTTGCAAACTGTACAAGAAACATCCGGGTCTCTCAGGTTTCTATCTGGCGACCCGTCGCCATTAGTAGAAGCTCCCTAACGGATATATTTTTTGGGTGAAAATCTCCCAATTGTCGTGTTTTCCAGCCTTTGGAAAACATCTGCCGCCTTGTTAAGGGCATTTTGTTTCCCTTACCGAGTAAACAACCTAAACTCGGGGGGTGTTGGCCCCGCGTGTTGAGCTTTCGTCCTCTCCACCAGCAACCTCCATAACTTGAGACGCCGAAATCGTGTCTCTTCTTTTTTCTCGGATTGTTTATTGTCAAGATGTCGCCGTAATGGGTTATCCGCGTTTGACAGAAATGCACCAGGGCCTTCGTCGCCTGACCCGCACTCACAGCCCGCTTTCTCCCTTTGTTTTCCCGTGTGGCGTTAGAGAGCTCGGCGGCTCTCTACCTGCAGCTCGGCCCCTGTACCGCAGACTTCACGGAGACAAACATGGAGAAAAACCCCAACAGCAAGGTTCCGCCCCGGTCCAGCTCCACAGGCCCGACACCGGGCGATTCTAAACCCAAAACAGGTGAGAACCCTCCACAATGTTGATGTCACTGGAAGTCTGACATAATATGGACACACTGTGGCCTGCTGGGGCCTAGCCGTAGCGCAGAGATTGTTTATCTGGTGTGGCTGACGTCGCTGTCAAAACATTTGGCCCTGTAACAGGCAGAAGAACAGCTAACATTTGCAAACAACAGTGTATTTACCAGTTTGTATTCTCCACAGTTGTCGTAAGCAGTGATGCAGAGACGCTGTCCTTTATCAACTTCTGAATAAATATATGTTTACATCCTTGCTAACATAGATGTTTAATGAACACATCAACCCGACTATGCGGCCGTGCCTGCATTTTTCTACACGATTAACTAAGTTCATGCAGACTTTTTAAAATCACTTCCATTTCTCATTTAGGTCCTTTTAGTGAAAGTTGTTCCTTGCCTTAAATCAAAATCGTGAACACTCCATCATGAAGCTAGAAAATGCATAACAAGAAGGTTTATCTTTATTACTTTGAATTAAATGGTGTTATATTCTGCAATATACTGTGTGTGGGTTGCCCATAAGCACACTTATTTGTGTGAAAGAGTAAAAAAAAGCCTAACTTTTACCCATTACACTAATGATAGTAGTAGATCATTAGGTAAATTGACGCACTTGCATGAAGTCAGGTTACAAAGTAGTCCATATTCAATTTTTCTTCCAGCACTCTCTGGTTTCCATCAGCCAAATGAAGATGTTATATTATATCATAATATTAGTGTATTCCTGCCTCTAATGCATTTTAATGTTATTTTTCAGAAAGTAAAAATAATGGAGGCTCCAAGCGCTACAGCCGCAAGCATGAGCCTGCTATTCCAAAAACCGAAAGTTTTCAAGGCCCTCGTCACACCAATTCACAGAAAAGCAAAAGCTTTGACAAGAGACCCGCCCAGAGAGGTGGAGGAAAACAATATGGCTTTGCAGGTGGAGGACGACGTGAGGAGGTTGGTATTTTTAATTACTAAAAAAACAACAACATTTTAAGGAGCAAGTCATAAAATAAACACTTTAAAGCTCGAACTTGGTTGACAGAATTATATCCACCTCTGCCTCCACAGGTAGCAGAGACCTGCCGGGCAGACTTTAGCCCGGCTCAGTTTGCTGGACCTAAAAAAGTTAGCCTCAACCATCTGCTGAACTTTACCTTTGAACCTCGTGGAGGTTTCGGTGGCATCGGAGAGGGAGGCAACTCTGGTTGGGGCCGCCGAAACAAATGGGGCCACAAGCACAAGCCCTTCAACAAGGAGCTTTTTCTGCAGGCCAAGTATTTAAAACAAATACACACCTTATTTGCCGATTGGCCAATCCACCTTTGCATTCCTACCTTAGCCTTTGGCATCACCAAATTGTGTGTGTTTCAGTTGCCAGTTCGTGGTGTCTGATGACCAGGACTACAAGGGTCACTTCACTGATCCAGATACTCTGGTCAACTGGGACTGTGTTCAGCAAGTGGTGAGAATATGTCCTCTTTTAAGATGTGTGTATTGGAAATGAAGGTTATTCATTTATATACTAATGCACGTGATCAAATCCATTTGTGTTCGTCTACAGCGTATCTACAGTCATGAGGTGCCGTCTTGCCCAATCTGCCTCTACCCTCCTCTGACCGCCCGCATCACCAAGTGCGGACACATCTTCTGCTGGCCGTGCATGCTGCACTACCTCTCTATTGGTGACAAGAGCTGGTCCAAGTGCCCCATCTGCTATGAGGCAGTAAGCACCGCTGACCTGAAGAGGTGAGTCAATAAAAGCCTTTTAGGCTAACTAAAGCCACCCTCCCACTGGACGAACAAACACTAACAGCTGTATTGATTCTTTAATGCAAAAGTTACAATCTGCAATCTGTTGTAGTCACAATTATTAATCGGCTCCAGCTCTGATTGTAAGTGATGGTGTGGGGATTGTCCACAGTATTGAGTATGTAAGTCGCTTTGGATAAAAGCGTCTAACATGTAATGTAATGTAATGGTAGACTAGACCCTCCAGAAAAACGCGGACAAAACTCCTTGATTATGCGATTAAACATGCAGGGATTTTATGCGGGGAAACTGCGGGAAGTTGCGAAATATGCGGAAAGTTGCACAAATTTTATTTATTTATTTTTAAATATTGGGCTGTCTTATTTATTCTTTCTCACACACAACCTGCCACTAACATTAAACCCCTTTTTACTATTCAATTAAACACATACAATGTTTTTTTTTGCAAAAGCAATTGGGCTATTTTAATCACACACACACACACACACACACACACACACACACACACACACACTTCTCCGCCTCATTCTGTTTTCATTTACTCGTTCGTTATCTGACCAGCTTCAATCTTGTAGGCTACTCACTTCGTTTCTTGTAGCCCTCGAAAGGGTTTTGGAGGTTGATGCCTCGGTGAACGTGAGTTGTTTGGCTTTCTTGTCCGCAGCAGCAGAAAGCATTTTCGAATGTTTGAATAAATCAAAGTGGGTCTTCACCGTCGACTTTCTCTTATGCTCCAACACACAGTTGCACGGGGTGCAGAATAGTTTCCCCCCACTTTCGTGAAAGACATTGGGGTACTGCTTTGCCCGGTCTTTAGCAGAAATGTTCGTCGGTAAATGAGATGGATCAGATTTTTTCATCTTGGTGTTTTCTCTCTCGTGTGAGTTCCACACGTTCACTCTACGGTGTTGTTTACTTTCTGTGATGCGCGAGCTGATGACGTCGTGTCATCATCATCATCACTACTTCACGTCAAGACGAGTTCACTTTTTTTTTTTTCAACTTTGTGTGGAAAAATGGGGGGATTATGCGGCCTCTTCTTGTCTAATGGAAATGGTAAGGGAATGTATCTCTTATATTTACCCATGAGCACAAAATATACATTTATTCACTCTTATTGGTTATCAGGCAAGAGTAGGGGAGAATACATGAAAAGGTTTAACAAGGAAACCAGTGAAGCTTTTCCATTGACGCAGTTTTGATTCTCTTGGTTTAGTTCAATTCTGCGAGAGTGACTTTTAACAATCAGTTTCTTGTTGCAGTGTTGTTGCTATGGAGACCAGGCAGTATGTTGCTGGTGATGTAATCACCATGCGCCTGATGCGGAGAGAGAAGGGGGCTTTGGTGGCCATGCCTAGCTCTCAGTGGGTGAAGGTGGAGGAGCCTGTTCGCTTTGGAGGTGAGAGAAAGCCACCTTTTTGTTTATGAAGGAGATCAGTGACGTCCTATGGTGTCACAGTCTTCAAAGTTATTTTATATGGCTCAAAGTAACTCTAAAGCACCATGCAGACATTTGAATATCCTCAGACAAGTTGGGTTATATTACTTGAAGTGTAAAATACTCTCCTAAAGGGGATGGTTCTCTTACTTCCTACTCACCGTGCGATGGTGTGTGTTTTCTAGATGTGTGTCTTAGCCCGTACTCCAAGCTGCTGCTGACCTCCCCGATGCAGGTCCTGAGCCTGGTGGCCGAGGAGAAGGCTGCCCTGCAGGCTCAGCTCAGCCAGGAGGGGGACGCCCAGGGCTGCTTCATCCAGAGCGCACTGTGTCTCCTGCAGGTAAATAAACCTGCATGCCTCTCTGACAGGAAACTGTTTAGCAAATGACCGCACATACACAAAAGGTTCACTGGATGACATCACTGCATTCAACACAACATGAGCAAAAACACCTCTGATGATAAAAAAAAATCATTATTATTTTTGCAATGCCGCTTAATGTGAAATCAATGTTATTTTCTATTGGGTGTCTCCAGGTAGAATATAAAACCTTCTTTATGAATCAGAATAAAACCATACATGGGTGCAGACAGATATTTGCCTCTTTAATGCTGGCTCCAGACTATAGCATGATGTGGCTTTTTATGAAGTCATGTTATATTTTCTGTTAAATCCCATATCCATTGAAAGCCCGCTCAAAAATTATTTATCTGGGTCCTGGCTACATTTTTTTGATGTGCGTATTTTTTTAAATGTATGTTTTTATGATTTAGGAGCGAGAGGAAATGCTGCTGAAGCAGCAGAAGGCACATGTAAGAAACATGCTTGACCTTTCCTCTCTGACTCTGGAAGACCCTTCCCCTATGGACGAAGTGGTTACTATTTCCAGCATCGCCAAGGTGAGTCTAAAAACAGTCCTTTCATCATTCTTCTTTGACAGCAGTAGTGTCTATGAGTAATGGGAAATTATTTTTACTTGCATGTTCTTTCTCAACATTGTAGCTTTCTACTTTTAAATGGGAATATTCAGGTTGTTCTGTTTAGTAAGAGGTGTCTCTTCCTTCTGTAGCCTGTGCTGCAGTACACCTCTGCATTTGATGACGAGGTTGCAGAGTTTGAGGATGATGCGGAGGTCTCAGAAGTGCCGGAGGTCCCACAGGAGGCCAAGGAAGAGCTGCTAGGCTTCCCTGAAAGTATTTTGGAGAATGTCCTGGAGGAGCCTCTGGAGGCTATGATGGATGAAGCCCCAGAGCCCCAGCCTGAAGAGGAGATCCCTATCAAACCGGCAGATTCAGGCCGCCCTTCCACCAGCGTGGTGCACGGACCCTACTACTATTTTTACCAAGGTGGGTTTCAGTGTTTCCTCTAGGATGGAGTCAAAGCAGCGGTGCTAAGGCAAAATGTGAGTGCGGAGCGCGTGAAATTTTTTTAGTGTGTGCGAAGTGCGCCCCGTACTTGTTTCCATGTTTCCATGTTTCTGCCAGCACAAGAAAGGCTCTTGAGGCTCTACACGTGTATTTTGCTAAATCACCTTTATTGAACATACAGTAACACAAATACTACACATCCACATAACAAACAATCAAAATAAAAAGTATGCAATTTAATTATTTTAACCTGCTTAATTTTGGGGTGGACCTCACATCCTCTAGGGGGTTCGGGGGGCATGCTCCCCCGGGAAGATTGTTTTTTAAATTTTGAAGTTAAAAGCATCAATCTGGTGCACTTTGAGCAGAAAATGAATTTATGGATACAGCGCTCAACACTCAGATGAAAGGGACCTGTATACTTTTCAATAATCCAAACATCTTTAGAATATGAACACAACCAATAACAAATCATTTCAACTTGTTTATTCTTATCTTACCTAGTTGGTATTCTTTCTTTTTCTTTATGCATATTTTACAAATCACTCCCCTTTTAAACTGTTTTTGCTCACAGAGGCTGTGCGGATTATTATTTTAATGTATACAAAAAAAAAGAATAATTAAATAATTGTTTTATTTTGGTACCTGGCTTGCGCCCCGTAGCAGCGGTGCGCACACATTCAGCAGTGGTGCAGCGCCGCTGCTGAATGTATATAGGGCAAACACTGGGGTGGTACCCTAATCTCTTGACTCAGCCATCATCATGGCTCATTTCTAGTTGTTTCCTATGAGAACATTTTCCCTTTTTTAGGACACTGATTTGCAAACAATTTTCTAACATAAAAACTTACTGAAGATTTCAGACAAATCCTGCATTTGCTTAGTAGAACCCAGAATCAAGTAACATAAACATACATAGTTGGAAAATCTTTTACATATTAGATGGAAGCCTGTTTTTATCAGCTGTGTAAAAAGTTGTTGTTCTTTTCACTCACGGTTAAGTTTCAGTGTTGACTCTAACTTTTTCTTTCCTCCCTCGCCCATGTTTCTTCTCCAGCTGATGACTGCCAGCAGATGTTCCTGCATCCTGTGAATGTACGCTGTCTGTTGCGTGAATACGGCAGCTTGGAGGCCAGTCCGGACTCCATCACTGCCACAGTGGTGGAGATAGTGGGACACCAAGTCACTGAGGTCGGCCACACAGAGACACACAAAACCTAATATTCAGATCAGTTTGGTTAGCTGTTTCCGCAGAAACATTTTCTGCAAAAAATCTACTGTGCCCAGTATTCTGTTATTTGCTTATGTCGTAACTTTAACTGTTGCAGGATATCCGCCGTCGGCATCGCTACCTGGCTCATCTGCCGCTCACGTGCGAGTTCAGTATCTGTGAGTTAGCCCTGGAGCCACCAACTGTGTCCAAAGAGACTCTAGATACATTTGCAGGTGAGAATACATTTCATGTCTATGGAATTGTTAATTACAGGAAGAAGGTGACATAGATTGAAAGTGTTGATTTGACACATTTCCCTCCCAAACCACTAGATGACTTGGAGAAGAGAAAGCGCCTGAGGCAGAAGAAAGTGAGGGATGAGAAGCGCAGAGAGAAGCGAATTGAAATCGAGGAGAACAAGAAGCAGGGTAAATGTAAGTACAGATGTGCAGGTCACAACTGGAGTCATACCTCCTGAAATATATATGAATAAATTGGAGCGTTCTCTGGACCGGAGGCTGTAACTGTGTTTGCTCTGTATGTTAAACAGATCCTGAGGTGCATATCGGATTGGAGAACCTTCAACATTTCCCAGCGTTCGGGTCTCCTCCTCACAACAGCAGCTTCCTAATGCAGCCTGACTTCTCATTTGCCCCCCCGTCACCCCTCAGCACCAGTCCTTCCTCTGGTAAGAGCGTCTCCTTCCTCTGCAGTGTATTGCTCAGAGCTATAGGTGTGGCCTCTGGCTGTTTATGGCCTATGTTTCAGCACTATTGTGAGTTTAACATCCCTTTTGTTGTTTTAGATGGGATGAGATTCCCAAGTCTGAATGGGCAAAGCTCTTCACCCGTTGTGGGTAGCTTGGAGGATGACTCCAACTGTATGTCCTTTGCACAGGTGTGTAGAAAATATACAAATACCTAGTTGGCAACATCATTTATTTAGACTGCATTTGTCATATTGGGGAAATGCATCACACATCTGAAGTGCTGATGTTGAAGCACATCATCTAAATAAAGGAAATGCTCCTGTGTCCTGTATAGATGCTCAGAGATGGGAAAGCCAGAGGTGATGCTGGGCCCTGGAACGCTCCAAAGAAAGGTAGATTCACAATTTAGACAGCAAAAGTAGCAAGCTTCCAATACTTGCATCATATGTGTCCTACAAGTTTAGGTTATTTTAGTGCCATCTCTTGTTAAAATTGATATGTCAATACAAAAGTACAAGTTCTCTGGACTTTGTAGTTCATTAGTGGACATTACTTTTCTATCAACATTGTAGTACCTTCATATATAAATCTACACAAAGAAAGGATCTTTGTGGGCTGCAGCATTCTGCCAGAAAATCATTGAAACCATTTCATTAACAGCAACATAATCAGTCATAGCTGCAACTTGTATATAGTTTTTTTTTTTTTTAAATATGTCAGTGTCATCTTCAAAACTCAGATTTTTGGAATCAATAGAGAACCGTAATTTGGAATCTAACTGTAGTTTATTTGTTGTCTTTTTGTGCAGAGTTAAATGATGAAATGGTAACTTATTTGTTCTTATTCAACAAGCAACGTGTTGTATTTAAGTAGTATATCGTTATTAATATCTGTTTATTTGCAAGTAACAGTGCTTCACTTTTAAACGGTCTGTTATACATCTGTTTAAAACACAATACACTTAAGATAGCTTTGTTCTTGTATATGTGCTTGTGTGAGTTGGTATATGTTGCACATACTACTGGACGTAGTAACTGGAGCTGAGTTCAGTGCACTGTATTTCTTGTAAAGCTAGTTTTTAGCAGTGTAACTCCGCGAGGGCTTCCTGACATCAGTGTTGTGTTGTTTCATGTAGAGCTGCTCGGCCCCCCGGCAGCAGACAGCGACGGAGAGAGCGACGGGTCCGACCGCGTGCCGGTGCCCAGCTTCCAGAACTCCTTCAGCCAGGCCTTCGAGAAGGCTCTCCTGCAGCTGGACTCTCCTCCACAACATGTGGTCGTCCCAGGTCTGGCGTCCATCGATTCACTTTATCCAATAAATAGCCTTTCTGCAATTCAAGTATTTGTTTAACACTCACCCTTGGTTGTCTTTCAGATGAGAAAGGAGGAAAGAAGAAGAAGAAAAAGCAGAAACTTCTATTCAGCACATCCATGGTTCACACAAAGTAGACGACACTGAAGTTTATTCAACCATATTTGTCTTGAGTTGATCTTCCTTATGCTTGTTTTAATTTCATACAGATCTTTCTTGGAGTTACAAGCTATTGAAGCTTTCAGTACGTAGCTAAAGTTCATGCTGCTTTTAATTATTCTCTCGTTGTCATCAGTTTAATTTATATACATTTTCCGGAAGGTCAAAGCTTTTCAGCGTCCTCCTTTCACAAAGCAAACTTTTGGGTTACATTTAGGTTCAGATGCTAAAGTAAAGGGAGAAATAAAACAAGCTTTACATGGCTTCAGGGTGACTCGCATCACAGTCGTTTCTGTATGATGTCAAACGTTCAAGAAGTAGACCCTGAGCACCTGGGTTCCATGAGTTACATTGATGAGATAAATCTGGGTGCTTGATATTGCAGTAGCAGTCAGCCAGCTGCAGGTACGGTGCAGCTTTTTAAAAATCTTTCCAAGATACTCAGTGCTCAGACATTCATTTGGAATTTCCTCTTAGATTAAATGGAAACATACCTATCAGTGTTGGCTAGTACTTCATCACCATGGTATTTTCTAACAACAACATGAATACATGAAATACCATTGTGAGGAAATTAAAAACACAGTATTGTATTGAAGAGATTAGATCTGTTGGTTCAACAAAACTCCAGTATATCCTATACTTTCTTCCGTTTTTAGTTTTTTCTCCTGTCATCTTAAAGGTTTACTCATTTTTTACTTTTATTTCCCTAGCTTGATTTCAGTGTTGAAAAGGTTTGAAGCTAATGAATTGCTGACATCCAACGAATGCTTTGAAGAAAAGTGGATTGAATATGTTTTGGTTTGAGGGTTCTGTAATGAGCTTTTTAAGTTTGAGCAAGTTTAAAGGCTAGTGGACATAAGTCGTCTGATGAAATGAATAAACCATTATGCACAATAAAGAAACTGAGTGTTTAATGCTGCTCTTAGTGCCAAGGCTAATAAAGGTTCTGGTTTGGTAAGGTCAACAAATGGAAGTCTCCATCAGGACAGGTGCTTCCATATTGTCGATGCAGTATTTAGTTTTCTCCACATGGGGGCAGTCTAGTACAACCAGTATAATCTTTGTCATAAAGTTATCTCGGCCCCTGGGTCAACGCTTTATACATTAAATGCCTAATTTATACCAAGAGGACATACAAACTAAGCATATTAACATTAAATGTTGCCTCATACTTATTTTGTATATGGTTTGAATTAAGATTATCTTTAATTGTTGTTTCTATAAAATATCAGAAAAATGGTCATCACACTTTGCAAGTCCATGATGATGTCGTCTCATCTCTTGCATTGTCAGTCGACAACCCAAAGATAGTCATTTAAATATGATATGAATCGGAAAGTATGATATCTCATCGGAGAGGCTGGATTCAAGATTTTTTTTGCACGAAAAACTTCTTTAACGATGAATTTATTTATTTTTAAGTTGGAAATTATTTTTCTGTGAATGACCAACGGATTAGTGTAGATGTATTGGTGCAGCTCTAATTTAATTATATAAATGATATGGGTATCCTTATTTATATGACAACATGTCTGTTCATTATAACAACGCTTTATTCTAACTAAGTTCATAAATGTTAGTCAGAAGGTTTGAAGGTAAGGTTTCTCTTGAAAGTGACACATTATTTCTATAGTAGCTGGAATGGGATCGTTCTCTCCAAATCGCATTATCCAATGTAGTGTCCAGATACAGATGCGTCAAGTTATCCACATTAAGATCAAATTCATCCCGGAAGTCAGTGATAAGCTTTTAGAATACACAAGTTGCTCGAGTGATACTGTGGCTATTCACGACTAGACAACAGTTGTGAAAAGTAACTATTGTACTTAAGTACTTGTTCTTTACTTGAGCAATTATATTTCACATCATGTTATACTTCTACTAAATATTGTAGGCTTGACTTGACTACATTCTTTTGATAAACTAGGTTACTTAAGTATTCACATGAAACAGTTTAAGTATAGATTAAGCTAAACTGCAGTAGCTACAAAAAGCAATTGGAACCATCTCCAACTTATTAAAGTAGTTAACAGTAGTAGTGAATAACACATGAATTCACAGATTTAATAAAATATATTTTAATATCTTATATACAATGGGCCATTGTGCAGATTAAGTTAATACACTTTTGGGAATTTAAGTACATTTTGATGCTCATACTTTTGTTCTATTACTCAAATAAGAAAATGTAAACATAGTTGTTATACACTTTAGTAGGCTATTGTTACTTTTACTTGAGTAAAGTATCTGTACTTTTACCAACACAAGTAGGCTACTCACAAATGTTCTCCCAGAGATAAATTGTGACTCCTTTGTTGACAAATGTACATTTGGTGAAATTGACAAGCTAGCTGGCAGTAAATATAGTTTAAAAAAAGTAAAAGGCTTTCTTTACCAGCTGCAACATCCAAGTAAATGCATCACAAATTATAATCCAAATTACCTTTTCAAAAAAAATGTTTTTGTTTATCAACACTGCAGTAATGTTGCTTTTACTTGATTAAAGATTCCATAACTTCTTTTATCACTTCTACTCACATCCCTTCCTTGAGATTAAATCTGACTCCTTAATTGTGATAACATCTTTAGTAACACTAAAATACTACTTCGAAAGCTTGTGGCTGCCATAGTCAGTTGAGTTTGTTTGTGTTTTATTTCGAAAGGATTAACCGGAACTCTCTTACGTTATGTTTACGTACTTGACTTCTCTTCAGAGGCTAACCACTCGTTGACGCTGTCTGGTGTCAACAACACTGCAACCTGAGACGGGATAGCCAGCCCGTCGGCTAGCTAAGTAAACCAGCTAAAGTTAGCTTCTCCGCTAACCTCTTTATTATCCTACTGTCACGACGACTGGTAATATAATAACTATTCTAAGTAGGAATATATAAATTGTCTTTGAAGTTGTTTCGGAGCGAGAAAAGGCAAAACGGAGGACTTTTTCATCCCGGTAAGTTGTCTTTGGTTTCTATCAGACAGCAGTGTTTCCATTTTGCGAGTCTTGAGTTGTTAGCTTACTGTTGCTAGCCAGCAAGCTGTTGATGCAGTTTACCTTTCCTGTGTAATTGGTAGACTGTTTGGACTCTACGTTTGTTCTGACACTTTTTCAGTACTTCTCTACTTCAGGATGGTTGTTATGCTTTAAATGCACCTCTTTTCTGTGCAGGCCAACTCTGTGTTTTGCTAAATGGACCGGGTACTGTGCACGATACGAGGTGTTTTAACGTGAGGTGAGCGCACGGGACAGGAGGTAGAGCTCACACTTGTTGCAGAATGAGACACAGATTTGAATGGCAATAGCTATTATAGATCTAGTAAAGGTTGTTTATTTATTATTGTTTATTATTAATTGAGATTTGATAGAATAAGGATTTTAATTAATAACGTAATTGATCTGCTTGTATCATGTTGGACATTTTAGAGTTTGGAGCATTTCACAGGCATACTTGCTTCTTTTGATTAACACATTTACACACATGTTACATTTTGCTTGCCCCTGTTTGAGACCACTTTATTTCCCTTCCCTTAATCTACTGAATAAAGTCTTTAGGTGATGCATATTACATGCAGCTTTCTTATGTTTTTATTATTAATAGCCCTTAAAAAAGTCGTAGACAATACAATAAATAAATATCCAACGGGAGGCAAGAAGAAGCCTTAAAGGCTCATCGTGGTGTTTTAGATGAGGACACTTACAACTGTAACAACATACTTTCCAATAAACGTTAACCTAATTCAATACAAAGAAGAACGACAAGTTATTATCAGTAAAGGAAGAATCACACACATAGATAAGAAAAGTACAAAGAAACACAATTATTAAAGTGTTAAATAAAATGAAGCAGTCATGTCCTAGATGTCAGAAGACATCTGAGGTTATAAAACATATTTGTGGATTGTTTATTAATCCTTAAATATTTTTTGTGGAGTGAGTGACTGTACTGTACTTCCTCTTTAAGCTGCTAATAGATCAGTTGACATGAACTTGCATTGTCTATATCAGGACATCTGTATAACTGGCTAAACCAGGTTACTGGCTAAATATATTTTGCTTGTAACATTTTGAGCTCGGCTCTCCACTCCTGCGTCCTGCTAGAAATCAAAGACATGTGTCTGTGCTACACCTACTTCTTAAAGACACACTGCTAAATGTTTTGAGTATTCAACATACAAATCCTGCTTGAAGTTAAGATATTGGACTTGTTGCCTTTTATAGCTCCAGTAATTCTTGTTGTGAGGAATACTCATAGTCTTATGTTATAAAAGGCAGATACTTTCCTAATCCCTGCTGTGCTGCGCAATCCACCATCAGACACAGTGAATGTTTAACATTCCATCTTTGCAAAGCGTTTCCTGCCAACATCTATTTATCATCTTATTATTTTTGTTAGGCAAGCAAAAGTCATTTTTTTTCTGTATAATTCTCAATTTTGTACGCATTGAATATAGGGTACAAATGTTGTTATCACTGCTTAAGTGGATGAAACTTATCAGCAGGAGAGGAAATAAGCAGCGACCATCTGCCAAGTAAAGGTTGCCTGTGGCAGGAAAAGATGGCAGATCACCTGCCAACATATTGGATTGAGTTTCCTTAGAATAAATACATATCATTTCTGGTCCCAAATAAAACATAGCTATGGATATTGGACATAACATTTATTTCATATTTCTACCGTTTGGTGCTACCGAGTCAGTTTGAAAAATTCTATAGCATTTCACATAGATGTAAGAAGCAGCAGACAAAAACAATGCATGGCCTGTGGTAAACATTTTCAGTGACCTAGCACAGTGGTCCATAAGGCCCATTTGAGACCTATCAAACAGTATAACTTATACGTTGATGTATGTAAAAAAGCAGGCATAAACCAATGGCTCAATTGGCAGTTCCCATTACAGTATTATAGCAACTTTCACAGATTGAATTGACATAGATATATTTAGCAGTGAGTGATGGCAGGCAGGCCGGCAGTGATAGAAGCCATAATGCAAATAGCAGAAGATGAAAAGGTAAACATATAGCAGCATTCAGATAATGACTTTCTCCATGCACCTTGTTGTTATGTTGTCTGGGCATAAGCCATCAGCTCGAAATGTAAGGGTGTGACTATATTTACTCAGGTATGTCTGTGTCAGAGTAAACATCATCAATTTGCTTCTGTGTGGAGGCGTGAGAACACCACAGTATTTGGACAACCCTGTAGCTGCTCTGCTGTGATTTCTCTTCCACAGCCTGAATCACAGCAGTCTTGATGAGTTAAAGCTTGTTGACACAAAGTGTGTTCCTCTTAGGCTCCTTCATCTCCTGTGATATGACATCGCTGGCTGGTTACTACAAAAGCCAGAGCTCGACAGCAGACGGTTGACATCTAGTCAGGTAAGATATTTACTGGGGTCTACCTCGCAGCAGCTGGATCCAGCATGTTATTTTTCCAGAACCAACTGTTGCTGGTCTGTTACTGTTGCAACACGTGGAAAGCATTACCATTTGTGAAGGGGTTTCTAAAGGGCTCACACATAAGTGCTTGTTTTCTGTCTTCGTTTTTACTTTGGAAACAAATGATACAACTGATTGTCGTAGTGTGTTAAAAGAGTCAGTGGATTTCAAGTTATCTCTTATTTGAATTCTCCGTCTTTGACATTGTGGAGTCAGTGTAAGACAAACATTTGAAAGTTCATTAGGGGAGGAGCTGAGAGGCAGTCTGGTGTGAGTTTCAGTGGAGCCTGATTTGCCTGTGTTACAACAACATGAAAATGAAAACAATGACATTGTACAGTTGTCCGGCCCCTCCCATGTCTCAGGATCTGCCTTAAAGCTACACAGACCCGCTCACTACTTAGGCTAAAACATCTACCATATTAAGACATCACATAGCTTTTTTGTATATATTGAGAAACAAGACAAATTGAGTGCATCCTGCGTTAAAACACTTCCTGGAAGAATAAACAAAGTGTGTTGCCAAACAAATATAGTGTATGTAAAACTAAAGCAACACATTCAAATAGCCGTCACAACCGAAACGTATGATTATGAAAAAGGTGCTGGAACAAAAGTATTTTTTCATAACAATATGTTGGAAAAGATAAAGCACAGGTGTAGTTAATTAACAGTAACGATTCTCCTGAGCTGTCGTTAATGTTATTAAGTCCAGCTGTTCTCTTTGTGCTATGATGAGTCCAAAAGTCAAAGTCAAAAAAAGTTCTGAAGACAGTTTTTTTTAAAGGAAATCATAGGTTATTGATTGATTAATGAATCAGAATTGTGAATTGAGAGACTTCCAGTGAGCACTTCCTGAATGTCGTGTTGAGTCTGCAGAGTTTCATTTCATTTTGTGTAAAGCATTTCATTTTATTACTTTGTATTGTGCTTTTCTACCGTGACTGGTCAGGTCTATCAATGTGAATATGGATGACAAAAAAGTAATTGATTAATTATATTACCCCATATTTAGCTCACAAGTGCACTATAACCTGCATTAAAGTGAGATAACCTTGTGTAAATATCTTTCTCACTCATGTGTATAGCTGTGTCGCTTTAAGACACTCCCGAGACAAAGTCCACAGTAGTGGCTAGATAGTACGAGTGCTTTGAAGCTAATAATACAAATCAGCAGAAATCAGTTTTGTTGTTCTGTTTACATTTTGAAGGTACTGTTGACGATGATGGCTGCTCAGGTGGAAGTTCAGACTGGGGAAGTGGGGAGGACGGTGGGTGGAGGACGACTCCACCTGAGTCCCCTTACTGACTCCAGCAATAAGAGTCTCATCGAGATCACTTCCATCAACCAGTCCCATATCATCCCTCCTGAACCTAACAAGCCTGGCCCGAGTCCCAAGCCACGGCTCACTCCTAAACCTTTCGCTCTGGAGAGGAACCCCACCATTAAGCCCATACTTGCTCCTAAGCCCCAAGCCAGGCCCCGGCCAGAGTCCACTCGCCTGGCTGGGCACAAATCAGAGCTTCCAAGCAGTGCGAAACCACAGCAACCAGTTGCCCCTACCAAACCCAGGCCAGTGTCAACCAACCTCAACCGACCCGCCTCTACCTTCTTTAAAACATCTAATAAGTTGAACAGTGGACAAACAACCAAGCCAATAGTCCAGCCATTTAAACCGGCTCCTCCTCTTGACCCTGGAGATCCGAGCAAACCCTTTCCTCCTATAACAGCAGAGAGAGAGAATGTGAGAGAGAGGCGCAAATCCAGTTCATTAAGCTTGGCCTATTCCAAGAGCCTTAAACAACTTCCAGCTGCAGAGTGGTCTGGAACCACTAAAAATGAAAATGCAAAGGACTGGACGCCATCCAGTGAAGGTGGCTCCTCCATTACCAGAGCCAAGTCCATGGGTTTTCTCATTCAGGTAGGGCAGGAGGAGGAAGGAAAAGCTAAGCCAGAGAAAGCAGTGAAAATGCGACCGCAGCCCCGAGGCTCCAGGCCCAGACCTGTGTCGGCCCTTTTCCTTGACAGTCCAACCGAGACGGAGACTCCAGCTCCTGCCCCTCGCTGGGCAAGAAGACCGCTCTCAGCCGATCTAACATCCAAGTTTGAGTCTATCGGTCTGTCTCTGCACCGTAAATCTCCCAAAGCAAACACTAAGGAAAACACTCCAGAGGAGAAGCCACTGCCACACAAGAGAGAGCAGGAGAAACCCCCAGAGAGCCCCCCACCATACAGTACTGATGGTGTAGATCAGCCTGCTGTTTTAGACCAAAGCAAGAAAAAGACAGAAGAAATGACTGCGAAAGAGACTGATGAGGAGAAGCGTGCAGTTAGCATCAAGTCGAGAATCAGTCTCCTCCTCGATTCGTCCTCCTCTCCTGGGCCAGGTGTCACAGGCCAAGAGTCAGATCCTCTCTCTCCGGTGCTGACAGTCCCTGAAACTGAACCAGCAGTGGGGGTCAAACGGCTCATCAAGCAGCTGACGGAGGACACAACACCGACTCAGAGCCCCGCTGTGAAGCCACCTCTGAGGCCCCGCCCCTTGCCCCTTGACCTCACTAAAAGGTAAGAGCTGCTCCTATTTTCTCTTCAGCATGTTTTTGTCCCATGTCTTTGTCCTCGAGTTCCATTGTCATGCATGGCTTTTTGTCTCGTGTGATGTATGTTCATCAGGTTTTCATCCGAGAAGTCACCAGACATGGGCAGTGTTTCCCCAAGTGAGGCGACAGAGCACCATGAGATCAGCAAAGATCCTCAGAGGAGGGTAAGAAAAGGGACTGTGTTTAACGGGCAAATGTGAATGAGAAACAATCTCCCATTTAAGTGCTGCCACATTCTCTCCTGAAAACATGTCATCTCTTTGCCAAAATAAATCCAACAACCAAGGCCAATGGAAAGTAGATTGAACAAGATAGAAGTTTCCATAATAAGCCATATGGTGTGCCATTTACTATTGGCATGGTTTGGTAATACATGGGGAAATGGCTTTTTACGTTTGAATATCAGATCATTCTGGCTGTGTTAACGCATATAACCTACGTTTTGGCAGTGGTGTTTGTTTTGTTCAACCTCATCTCCGATAACCTGTCTTTGATAAACTGTATAGTAAAAATACAGCCACTCACTCCCTTAAGCAGACGAATGTCCCCATTTAAACCGTTAAAACAAAGACTGACAATCATGCATTCATTGAATCTAGAGTTTGGCTTCAAATTTATATTTTATTTACCATTTTAAATGTATTTTGTTCTGAATGTTCCACTTCAGATATTGCTGCTATTTATGTGTTTGACGCAAAGCATGACAATCAATGTTGTTTCTCATTTTTAACATATCCCAGATGGTCAAATAATATTCCCTAATAAGATTTGGTGTACAATAAATAATTCAAATGTTGAGTTCTAACTGGCATTTAAAGGGTTAAAAGTGAATTAAAGTTTGTTAAAAGTAGATTGAAGTTGGTTAGAATATTCAAAATGGTTCAAATGTAGAGAAATATATGTAATTGTATGAACATTTATAGACAGAGACTTTCTTCGTTTTTTATATAATCGAGACACACAGGTTAATACAAGTGTTTACATTTGCTGTTGACCCCTTGTCTCTCTGTGTTAAAAAGACCAAATCCCAAGAGGGAATGGGACATTGCAGAAAAATAATTGTCTTGATTCAAAGCTGTGTAACCTGAGACAGCCGGCACATGAATCAAACCCCCGTGGCTGCCTGTTATGAAACACACAGAGAGGAGATCAGTGGGAAAAGGTCAACACGGAGTGGCTTTCATTACCACCTCTGCACCACACCCACTGTTATGAGGCCAACATAGAACACGGGGATATCGCTTGGACCCTGACAGTTGTTATCTTAATAACCTACTAATTTAAGGACTCGGTTTTCTCTTATAATGTCATGTCACTAATTTGTTTTTAATGATTATTTCTGTCAGGTGTTTCCATATTTGTTCTAACAGTGTTTACATTTGGAAGACGTCTGAAAGGGAAAAGCATGATTCTTAAATGCAAACAACAAGTGACCAATTTGCTAATATACTTTATTAATTGACATGATATCTCTGACTTTCCTTAGATTGAAGAGTCAGCAATCACCCCCGGTGACCAGAAGACGTTTGTGGACCTAAAGGACTCAGAGGAGCAGCTTAGAAAGCCCCCCATGCCTGGCCCCGGCGGTGACGTGCAGACAGTCAGAGCATCCTTGTTTGAAAATGTTGTGGAGAGGCACAGTGTGTTCATGGTGGAGGAAGACAAGGCGGATGATTCGCTCAGCAGCCCGTCGTTTCAGAGAGGAAATGCTGAAGATGAAGGAACTCTGGTGAATGCCACTTACAGGGAGCCTTTATCCCCATCAAGTCGGATGAGGGTGTTGCACGCCTTTGACACGGTGCAGGCAGTGGAAGAGAGCAGGGTGGTGAGTGAGAACATCCCATCAGCTCTTTGGGAGGATAAGGCCATGACGCTTCGCTCCAGGCGCTCAGAGGGGAACAGGCCCGGGCCAGAGAGCACAGCACAAGGGGAACCAGCTGTGGCTGAGATGCAGGAACAACAGCCTCGATATCTGAGGATCGGAGCTTTGAATAAATGGAGCGCTACAGGTCTCGAACAAGAGGCGAGTACAGAGATTGGGATGCCAAAGAAATCACATGTGTCTTTGGATCAGGACAGACAGAAGGAGGCAGAACAGGAGGAAGTGGCTGCAGCTCCTAAACGTATGAAAACAGAAGATCAGCCAAAGCCCAGGGCGACCTACTTTGCTCTGACGGGACAATTACAGGAGCCAGCTTCTCCTGTAGACGTACATCTAGGTGACATGACTGTGCCGTCTTCACCAGGCGGCTCTCAAGGAAAGGTTAATCAGATGAGAAGGAATCCTTCATTAGATGCAGCTATGGTAAACTCTCAAGATCAAGGTGACGACTTGAAGACGAGGAGCCACATGTCGCACAGGGAGGTCAGAACAGCGTATGATGGAGAGATGGCGGATGACATTATGGAAGTTGAAAACAAACGAGAATTAAAAAAGGAGACGGAAAGACACATGGCCAAAATGAAAGCGCTTGAGAGACAGAGACGTCTGGAAATGGAGAAAGAAGCCCATTTAGAATTTGCACGATTGAAGGAGAGAGAAATGCAAAGAGAATTTGAAAGGCAAAGACAGAAAGCCTATGAGAAGGAGATTCGGGACTTTGAGGAGAAACAACGTCAACTGGAAAGGCAACACCAGTTAGAGCTTGAACAGGAACAAAAGCTGCAAGAAGTGGAGAGCGCGAGACTAAGGGAACTGGAACGACAACGGAAACATGAGAAGGAAAAGCGGCGCGAATTAGAGAGGCAGGAAAGAGAGAGACAACGTGGACAAGAGATGCAAAGACAGAGGGAGGAAGAGAGGCAGAGAGAGCTGGACAAGGAGAGACAGCTGCTGGAAATCCAAAAGGAGAAAGAAAAAATGGAGGAGCTGGAGAGAATCAAGGAGCGGGAGACACTGCAGCTCTTAGAGTTTGAAAGACTGAAGCAAAGAGAAAGGGAGAGGCAGATGGTGTTGGACACGGAGAAGCAGAGACTTAGAGAGAAGATGGATAGAGAAAAGGCAGAGAAACTGAAACAGATGGCTTTAGAACAGGAGATGTTAAGAATGAAGGAGCTTGAGAGAGAAAGGGAACGACAATGGGAGACGGAGAGGGAGCGTCAGAAAGAGATGGAGAGGGAAAAGCAGAGAGAGGTGGAGAGGCAGAGACAAAGAGATTTAGAAAGGGAGAGACAAAGACAACTTGATTTTGAGAGGCAGGAATTAGAAAACCAAAGGCTGAGACAGCGGGAAGTGGAGAAGGAAAGGCTGAGGAAGGAGGAGATGGAGAGAAGACAGCAGGCAGAGAGGGGCAGACAGCAGATCCTAGAGATGGAGAAACGCAGACTGAGGGAGAGGATGGAGGGGATGGAGAGGGACGAGGCAGAGAACATGAGACAGACAGCCAAACAGCAAGAAGCAGAGAGGCAGCGACGGAAAGAGAGACAGAAGAAAGAGGAACAGGAGAGGGGGAGGTTGGAGTCTTCACATCTCAGACCCAAAGTGTTGGATCTGGACTCTGTGCGGAGGAATGACTCCTTTTCTAAGGCATCTCCGCAGCGCAGCGACCTCGCCACGCGATGGAAGGAGCCGTCCCCGAGAGCAGAAGAGCCTTACAGATCTGCCATCCTCGACATAGACTCTTTCACGTCCCCAGCTCTAGTTTCCCCCAGTAAAGACTTGTTTCCTGTTTCTGGTATTCAGGGTGCAGACGCTGCTTTTGGAGCTAGGTCGCAGCCTACACCCGATGTAGATGTTAGCTGGAGGGGGCCGCCACAGACTTCTGGAGGTATTACGAGTCCAATATGGACGACGTCTCCTCAGGACCCGTGGGAGCTGCGGCCTGTTGAGACGTCTGTGGACAAACCTGAACCCAGAAAAATGAGTCCAGAGCAGCTCCTCCTCAGGCAGGAGGACCGGCTCCTGGCCCCACAGAGGATCAGGTCTGCGGGGCAGGAGGAGCTGCTTCGCCTGGCCTCTCTCTCCCGGACAGCGTCCAGGAGGGGAGGCTCTCTAGGCGGGGGCCCTCCAGGCGGGGGCCCTCAAGGCGGGGGCCCTCAAGGCGGGGGCCCTCCAGGCGGGGGCCCCAGCAGCGCTCCTGCAGAGCAGATCTGGCTGCCCAGACAGCCCCAGCCTCCAAGCGGCCAGGTGGACGTCTGCGTCCACAGGAGATCACAGGGATCGCAGGTGAGATAGCAATGAAATACTATCAGAGGCAAGGATTACTCATTTCTTATGGAAAATAGTTTACATTTTAAAATAACGGAAGTTAAACTATTTTGGGGGATATTGTTTTTCGCCCACTGTTTAAAATACCTGGCACTAAATCTAAAGTACAAGTTACTTAGCATTTCTTTTTTAGTGTGTTGAATCAGCAGCAGCCTTTTAAAGTAGGGTAAGCCTATACATACATATATATATATATATATATATACATATATATATATATATATATATATATATATATATATATATATATAAAGGGAGACCTGTTCGCCACTTGAAGCAGAACAGAATTCTTTTATCCACCCATATTTGCTCTCTCTCTCTGCTTTAAGAAAAAGGTTTGTTGATGTTTCCTAAGCGAAAGGAAGGATCGGCTTTTCACCACTCATTGATGATATCACTATCGGGCATCCCTATAACACAAATAGCCACCAATGCTAATTAGATAGAACATCTAAAGGAAACCGTGGTCTTTCCCTGCAGGTTTATTAGGATGACGTTAAAAGGCCTGATTCAATACAGTGATGACTTATAGGATTCAAGGCTTTTATTGTCATATGTGCATAGCTACAGTGTAGTTATGACAACGAAATGCTTAGATCACAGGCGCCTCCAACAGTGCAACACAATACAACAGATAATAGTGATGTTTGTTGAGTGTGTAGCCTACATGTGTGTACTAAATCTACTTTTAAGAAGTCATTAATAGAAAAGGAAATAGTTTCTACCCACTTGTGAAGTGACCATGGTTCCCAACAAAGCCACCTGCCTCAATACACCGCAGCACCCAGCATGGTTATGAATAGCTTTCAGGAAACATGTGCACAGTGTATGAAGATATGAAGTTGACTGCGGTTCCTGTTTATGTGCTAGGAGTTGAACAGGATGCGGTCTCGCAGTGTTTCTCGGCGATCAGCTCCTTCAATCAGCGCTGTGGAGGGAAGTCTCTCCAGGATGAGGAGTCGCAGCGCACACCGAGAGCTGGAGGACAAAGACTTGGTGAGTCCTGCGCCTCAAACAGATCAACTCGCTGAGAGGAGAGACCGCTGTCTGAGTCTCTGCTTCAGAGCGATGGTTGGATGTGAGCTCTTTATTATAATCACTGTTTTCACTCGGCTCTGTGGAGACAGCGAGGGAAGTGTGTGTGTACTTGAGTTTGTACTGGATAATTGTCTTCAGTGTCAGTAGGTCGCTTTAGAAGTGTACTTTTCATTTCGTTAGTTCTCCAAAGGAACAATACTTTGGTGACAAGTCGATGCCAACATTTAGAAAAATATGGCGGTAATCGTTATTTCCTATAGAATTTCGGGTACCGTAGTGAGCCTTAACAGCGTTTGGGATTGAGAGTAACTGTTTCCCATCGTGCCATGGACGATATAGAAAACGTGTTGACTCCCAGTTAATGCTCTGTAAATACCTTATTCTTATAAGCTAGAGAGTTAGTTAACAGTAGATCTTACCAGCCGGTGGAGCAAGGTTCTATAGAGCTGCAGGATGGTGAATGCATGCTCTACTCTGTAAAAAGAAAATTAGGTGAAGGGAAATAATAACGTTATCAGGATGTGTTCAAGTATAGTCTTGTTAAATTCAGCGTTTCCAGGAACTTAAATAAATACTTTTTTCAAATCAAAATAAAAGAGATATCAGGAAGGGAAATAAATAACCTGTTTAACTTCCTAACAAAACAAAGTGTAAACGGTAAGAAAGGAGTATATACTGTATTTTGAGGAACACGATTGGTAACGAATAACCTTTAACACAAATGTCCTTAAAAGTCCTAAACTTGAACTTTTATTCAAATGTAGTTATTTAACTTGAATTCAAACAGAGCAACACTATTCATGTTGTATTCTAGTTTATCTTTTTACAGAAAATAATATGGTTGGATGTAAAACCTTTGTAAATTGATAGGATGAGATAAACTTGTTTTTTTCAAAAATCTTTTTATTTGTTTTTTTGCAGACATGACAACTTCAACACATTGAATGTAGTACAAAACAATTTGTCTGTTTAAGGAAAGAAAGATGAGATACTATTGTAAGGGTCCTGTAAAGGGGACATTTTAGTGTTACAGCGGCAAAGGGACAGTGAAAACATGAAGTACTAAAGTAAAATAAATAAGTTTAATGGTAAACAAATTAATAAAATTGGAAGGACTGAATTTTGATTTTTAATCATTGCACATTATCACCAACATTATTAGTAGTAACTGATTAAAACATTCTATTAAATATTTTCATGCTACTTGTTAATTTCCAGAACCATTGTATTGAAGGTAGGAGAAGGTGAAAGAATGCAGGTAGCTGCGTGACAGCCGAGTTGTGACTAACGTTGATGGCACACCTCCACCCATCCCAGGCCTGTAATTCAGGATTGGATTAGCCAAATGGTTAATGAGTACCTTTCCTCAGTTCTCGCTTATCAGAGGCTTGTCATCAGGCTCAGGGAAAGCTGTGAAGTGAAATGGCTTGTAATGACCAAGGGCCACACAGATAAGCAGACATGTCATATATGTGTCACAGTAGTCCTTTGAGCTGATTTTCCTCATATCCGTTTTCTAACTTTTGGCTTTGTAGTTTACATCTGTTTCTTATATTTTTAAATGGGGGAAAAGTCAAATGTCTTCATATTTGCACCAAAAACCTTTACATACACCAATATATCATCTGTTCAATCACGAATAGGGTCTATAAATATCTAGGGTTGGGCTCGGCTGGCTCTTTGTCATTGAGACTGTAATTGTAGGCCCAGGTCGAGGGCCTACAATATGAAACCAGAAGTATAGTTTATTGTGTCTCATAATTGCACACTGCGTGACAAAGAGCTCAGATTCAGTCACTGCGAGTTAAAGGTCACTACCACCATCTAGTGGCTGTTTTTCAGCTTCACCTGGTGTCAGTGTGAGCTGTTCCCCACTCCTGTCTGCTGTTCTTGTGTTCTTTGTTTATCTGCTATGCTTTGAAAGGAGGCAAAACAATTTGTACTGTACATATTCACATTCATTGGTGGTAGAATGGTTATGGCACACGCCACATAACTCCACGTCCCGGTTTGTTTCTAAACAAGGGACTTTAGATGTGTTACATGAGACTGTCAGTTCCTGCTTCCAGTCTGCCACTATACACTTCATCCATCAAGTAAAGGCAAAAAATGCAACAAAAAAAAATCTGTATGACACTGTGTAGTCAGTGTAATAAAAAAATGAATATTTCACATAAATAAAATTAATTTGAATTACCGAGGACAGCTGTGGCGTCGATGCATTGTGTTTTAGGGTTGTCGGTCTGTGTTATCGTGAACACGGTATCCTGGATTGCCTTGAGGGGATTTCTTCAAATTTGGGACCAGAGTCCATTTTCGACTAAAATATGCACTGATTATCATTAATCATTATCAATCATTATTTACTAGGGATGTAACGATATATCGAATATCGCGATATCGCAGGTAAATAAATGTCTCAATACCGTCGTGAGACTGACAAAATCTACCGCTATTTAAAAAACTTTTTATTTTAAATAAAAAAAATCTTTTAAACCTTTATTCAACCTGATGGTCCCATTGAGATCATCGATCTCTTTTTCAAGGGAGACCTGTCCAGCATGGCAGCAAGTAGGTTACAACATGAACATAAAACAAGAGATAACACAAAAGGACATGGTATTTACAGGGCTACATGTACATACCTAGAGACATTGACAAGTACCAACAGTATATTTATATATCGCCCTGTCAATAAGCCTCACCTTCTTGGCAAAAACTGTAATGTTTTTGAAGTGGTGGAGAGACAATGCACAGTTTGACCCACTGCTGTCACCCATGGCCAAAGCATGTCTCTCTGTCAGCAACATCAGTACCAAGCAAGAGAGTTTTTTCCACAGCAGGGGATATTGTAAACGCCCAAACATCCCAGCTTCTACCTGGAAATGTGGACATGCTCATATTCCTAAAAGATAACCTTGATGATGCTGGGTGAGTGAGTTAGAGTTGAGTTACTTGAAAAACTAAAGTGAAACTTGATTTATTCTATTGCAGGGTCTGATTATTATTATATTGTTGACACTTTAAAATACTACTATCCTACTAAAATGCTGTACAAATCAGATTTATTATTTAATAAACAAAAAAAAAGAGGGAAAAAAAAATCACATTTTTTTCTTTATTTTTCAATATCGCGATAAATATCGTACCGTGCACTTTTTATCGCGATATTATCGTACCGTGAGTTTTTGGTATCGTTACATCCCTATTATTTACCCAAACCAGGGGTGCAGTCCAAAATCCAAACCTATTCAGTTTTAATTTACAAAAGAAAATGAAAAGCTACAAACAAGCGATAAAGGTAGAACCAAAAAACTTGACTTAAACCATTAACCCTCTGAAAATAAGAATTGAAGATTCATTTCATGTTGATTGACTAGCTATAGTCATTGTTTCATCTTAGAGTGACAATACTTCTAGGATAGTAGCAGGTAATTAAATTGTTTTATTTTGTTTTTTAGATATAAGTTTCTGCTGAATCGTAAAATAATAAACATCTTTATTTGGCTTCGGGTTTAATTTAGAAATCTTTCAGCGTCGACAGATATACAATATTATAAATTCCCCTACGTTGTATTCACTGGTGATCTCACACGGATGAGCTCATATTTATAAGGTGACCTCATATCTTTAGTGTGAGGGTCTGAGGCTGTGGAGAGGGGCAGAGCAGCGATGGGCACCGGGCTGAGAGCTGTGCTGTACGTGTGGTCCTGCTGCCTGCCTCCACACGGCTTCTGGGTGAGTGACTTCTCATTTCAGAGGTTTCTCTGTAAGATTAGATTATATAATATAGGAAGTTATCATATATCATATGGACTATTTGCTGCATCCGATTTCAGCTTCTTTGTGTTGTTGCTGGTTGGGTTTCTGCGCACAGATTGGTGATGTCAGCCGAAAGGGGGAAGTGATGAGCAGCCATGACTCACTTCCCAGTCAGTGACGCTCAGTATTAGGAGGGGGAATAGTATAGAGATGGGAGCAGTAGTAAGATAGGTCTGCAAAATAACTTGTCTTTGTCACTAATGGTACAAAAGTAAAAAAACAAGCCTGATTCTGTAAAAATACAGTAATTATCAAATGCTAAAATTAGAGATATACTTAATTTTCTATCTTTAATTAAAATGCTTTATTTATGCTGTGGTTAGTAGGATAATATCGTTCATAACAATTTGGCCAGAAATAATCATGACGTGATATTTTGATGTGGCCTTGGTATGTTCTAACATTTGGATGATTAAAAAAACGATTCTTCAAGTGGTGATTATTTTCATTATCGATTAAAAGTTTTATATTAAAGCATTTTATATTTTGTACCACCTGCTACAATAAAGTAATATGGCTGCACCCGATACTTCCTGAACTTTATTAGGAGTATTTTAGCTTTTTTTCAGGCTGTGTCACTTTGTCTTTTGTAGTGCCCAGAAAGAAGAAGCCATTTTCCGACAGAGCAGTGCATGAGAGAGGTCAGTTTGTGAGCCGCTGGAAACTGAGAACCTCGCAGCAGATTGCCTTTAGCACAGCACTTCAAAGCAAAGTTAATCAGATTACCTGTAGGGGGCATGTGTGGACAGGGATTCAGCTCTGTGGAGCTCCTCCAGCCTTCTCTGAGTTTAACTCTCTGAAGTGCGTCTGACTCTGGAGTCGCCTGCTGTGGCTTTATTCAGGGTGCCCGTTCACCCAATAACAGATCAAGATGGAAGCTAGGGAGGGTTTTCTAGTCTGTTGTGCTATTTGCATGCGTCTGACTTTAACAAACACTTGACTGTGTGATTCTTGCTTATGCCTATACTGTGCGGACATACTGGTTGATGAGCCTGAGACACTGGTAGAGCCACACCTGTCTTTTCACTCTTCCCTCTTGCGTGTCCAATTTTCTATTTATAGATGACTCTTTAACTTGATCATGCACTTGTGCTCATTCCTATCTGAATGTGTCATCCTCACTTTCTCCTTGGCTTTCTCTTTCTGTTCTGAAAGGAGTTGTAATAACATTGCAATTGCATTTTGCACACATGCAATATGTGTTTTCTGTCTCATCCCTCTGCATTTGTTTCCACTGCCTCTCTGTTTCCTGACTGAGACACTTCACTGCGTTGCCCTGCAACTGAAATCAGGCTGGAGCAATAGAGCACCGCAGAACATATATCACCCTCCCCTCTCCCTCCCGCTCTGAATCAGGGACCTCCCATTCTCCCTCCCTGACTCTGTTCCACACTCTCTCTCTTCACTCAGTTTCTCCTTGACGTTGAGTCCTATAGCGCTGGCTACAGAGAGCAGCACTGCTGACGCATTTTCTCCTACCTGCCCATACCTGCAGAAAAAGGCGAGGAGAGAAACATTTTCTCTGTCCTTCTCTTTTCTCCTCTGGATTTGACTTTCCCCCCACAGTGCTCTCTGCTGTTTCCCTCTTTTTGGCACTGCGTTGGTTGCCCTCTGGTTTTTCTTATGGAATACGAATGACTACAGCAGCTTTCCCTTTGCCACCGGCTGTCCTGCACCATTTCTTCCCAAAGCTTTTTGCCAGAGGATAGCACAGTATCGGACACCTTGAAAATGTAACCTTGTTGGATGGATGGCTTTTTCAACTTTGAACCCTTGCCTTGTTTTTGAGGAAGTGCATTATCGTTGGCTCTGGGACAGCTGTCAGGTCAGCTGTAATTGAAACTGGGATCAGGACAGAGAAGCTCACACCTGGAACATCTCATACTCAGTATTGCTGGCACAGTGGACTTCCATGACAGAAATAGATAATTGAATTGCAATGCCAAACTAAAATGTTATGTTGAGGATGTGTTTCTTTGATTATAACTACTTGACTTTGTACTTGGAATTCCTGAAGCCAGGAAAACATGGATGTGAAACCTGTTGGTAGATAGCGCAGCATTTGTCTCTCATCGAGTAGTGTCCAGCATTACTAATAGTTAGTGCTGGCCTTAGATAACCTTTACGTGACCACTCGGTTGGTGTGCCACATCATAGCTAACATATCTTGTGTGCATTTAAAATAGACGTATGAAAGCTTCACAATTCAGTTCAGACCGACAGGCTGGAGCCCCGACAGTGATGAGTTGAAATAGAGTCCTGACGGCTCCAATGGGACTGCACTGCAGAAAGACCATTTAGAAGTGAAACTAAGGAGAGGCTCGGTACTGTAACAATCTGTGCCTGACTGCCATTTATTGCTGCAGTGCTGTAAGCAGCATACGCCAACATCATCACAACATTGGGCTCGCTGAGTTGAATTGTTCTCTGTGTCACCTTCCCCACTGCTGCAGTATTGACCCAGCAACACTGAATACCTACGACACCGT
Source organism: Notothenia rossii (assembly GCF_949606895.1). Classification (NCBI taxonomy): domain Eukaryota; kingdom Metazoa; phylum Chordata; class Actinopteri; order Perciformes; family Nototheniidae; genus Notothenia; species Notothenia rossii. The sequence goes on along the minus strand of NC_136909.1, from coordinate 15,895,090 downwards.
CCAGGACTTTTACCTCAACAGCATAACTGGACTCTAATGATTTCCTGCTGCTGTGATAACAAGAGTCACAGCTCAGTTCAGACTTTTTGACACAGCTAGATTTGACAGTACTGGGTTGTGATGGAGTATATGGGGGACAAGCTTTCAGTGGCCCAGACTCAGATGTCAGGATGGGTGGGAAATGTTCGTCGCTCCCTGCACGGGGCACTCGGCTTTCTGTCCAACCCGATGGAGAGGGGCGGCCGTGGAGAGGACGGGACCGGGGACTTTAAGAGGACCAACTCCCTGCGCTCACTGGCGTCCCGCAGCAGGGAGTCCATACGCAGGTTCTCTCTGCGCAGCCAGCAACGTCTGTCCTTACGCAGACGCACCGCACCCAACACCCCCACTTCTGTAAGACACACATTTCAAGTTGAAACACACAAGGGAAGCTCCAGTAGCGCATTTCACCTCTGATGCCCATCACAAATAATCATGTTTTTGGTCAGTATCAGTAGTACCAGTATGATGTGAGTTCAAGTTCGTTTAGATCTTAATAACCCGACAGCAATTAAAGCTAGGATGGGGAATGTGTTTTAGAAATGATTTGTTATTTGTTGAAATACTGTTCACATCAGCTGAATTGGATAGCTTTAATAGTTATTTGATAGTTGTGAGTACTAACAATAGCAACATTTGTTGATTACAATCGGAATTATATTTTTTGGGGAGTGGCTTTAGAGGGAGGCCTGCAAAGTTTTGTTGCCAACTTTGGAGCTAGTGCTGCTAGCTACTTGCATTGGAAAAAAACGTGTAGCATAGTGTTGGGTTTCTCGGTTGGATAATGTTTCAAATCTAGCTTACTCTTGCTAGCTTCTTCAATGTCACCTACCCAATCAATAACCTTTTTAAATGACAAACAAAAGGCAAAATTATAGGAACTACAAAATCCAATTTCCTTTTAGTTTGGTGCACATTGACTCAATGCGCTTTGGCATTGCATCTTAATGTTTTGTATGGTGAATGATTTGCCTTTTATTTTCTGTTAACTTTTCTATGGTTTATTACTGCATGTTATCAGGTTGGTTGATCCAAACGGCCGATATTTGTTTGAGAAAGTTTGGTGGTCTCTTTAAAGGACAATAAGAGAGTAGATCAGATGAAGCTGATATTCCATTTCAGAAGTGCTGTCCAGGCATCAGTGTGGTATGTTAGTCAGTGTGGTATGTTAGTCAGTGTGGTATGTTACTTTAACTGACCCGTAGTCAGTCATCTATATGTATGAACTACATCCCGTTGACTTCTTCTGAAGTTAAATAAAGAACAAGTGGAATTCAAGTCATTTTGCAGCAATGTCCATGCAGTTCTGTAATGCGACTGTGTGAACAGCTGCCTGTTCGTCAACTATTTGGTCTCAAGCCAAACATGTAAAGAACGTATGCATCTGCCTCGCTACTCCCATCCATCTCTTTCTAGGCTTTCAGCACTTCTCCATCTTGTGTTGTCCTTGGCAAAATGTAAATCTTTTTTTTGTCTGTCGCTCTTTGTTTAGCAAAGCTGTTGTTACGCTCTGTTTGCCAAGCAAAACTGTCGTTAAACTGGTTCTTCAGGTCATTATGTTGCCTGACATGAGGGGTACAATTAGGACTATAGGAATATAGGACTGTCAGGACAAGTCATATTTTCATTAGAAATGATATCATATGTATTGCCAAAACTCTTAAAGTAGACACAAATCTGATTGCTAGGCTTCCTATCCCTTATCCCTGCCCTGATCTCAATCCTGGTCCGCGCTCTATATAAAGGACAGATTTAGAAATCCATGTAGGGATACGGATACATTGCAGTGAAGTAGTTCCTATCTTTAGGTCACGCCTGTTTGCTGTGCAACACCCATAATGAGTCCACAACTCCTGTAGATAAGAAGTGTTTTCATGACATCTGTGTTGCTGTCAGTTGTGTAGGCATGTCTTTAGTAAGACATCCTCAACTATGGTTGTGGTCTCGGGGGGGTAACATGCCTCCCCACTGGGCCGGTGTTAAGTGGATGAATGACAGTAAGAGGTCAGTAATGACTGAGTGGTAATGGTCAGTAGCCAGTAAATCAAAGTGAGTTGGCAGGAGATCCGGATAGTAGTACTCCCAGCTTGTCCCTTAGCAGAAAAGTGTTAAAACAGCATTGCATGTCCAAAGATGGATATGTTTCTATGGAAAAGGTTTCTTGTGTCTGAACTATGATGTGGGTTAATGGATTATGACACTGGATACCGTCTCCCTATATATACATTATAGAGGATTTGTTACAGCCTTGAGATTTAACAATTGAACTCTTCTGCTATGTCTTTAGTTGCTAACAGATTATCTATTGAGTATACCTGACAATTCTTTAGCATATCACATTTTTCTCAGCATACTTAGTCGAACTTGAACTCACTTAGCCATGCCAATCTGTATGTTGAGTTAGTAGTTTAGGTGTGTTCATGATTATGAAGTATTTAAAGGCGTTATTTGATTGCTGGTTGAATACTAAAAAACCCAGCAACATTCACAGATGCCGATAAAGAACAATACATTCTGTGGCTGATATGCTGTGTTTGGTATGAGATCACTTTGAATAGCTTTGGCTGGTATAGCAGATCATATAAATCCCAAGGTGTGTATGACAGTTCAAAGTTATTCATTGTTTTATGATTAGTTGTGATGAATTGCCTGTGCCATGCAGTAAAAGAAATACCAGCAATCCAGGCAATATGGTTGTTCAATTTCAAATGTTGAATGTTTTTTTATCCTATTGGGAGTTGATTGTTAGCAAATCTAACTTTTAATTGGTGCTTAATGATATTGTCTTCGTATGGCTTTATAAGTATATAAAGATGGATATTAATCTGGTGGCAAACGGTGACTAATACCTTTCAGATGATATTTAAAGTGGCCGTAATACAAGTCATTTGGGATTCGTATGTTTAAAGAGTATTGTCAAGCTAAACCAATCAGAGCTGTAGGTTCAATTTGGAGGGATCCAGTGACCTGATAACAGGACACAAGCACAAGGGTCACTATGTCATTGTTATTATAATTAAGTATAGACATCCATCTAACTGTAGTGTATTGGCGTTTTAATATCTTCAAATGATTGTGTGTGTGTGTGTGTGTGTGTGTGTGTGTGTGTGTGTGTGTGTGTGTGTGTGTGTGTGTGTGTGTGTGTGTGTGTGTGTGTGTGTGTGTGTGTGTGTGTGTGTGTGTGTGTGTGTGTGTGTGTGTGTGTGTGTGTGTGTGTGTGTGTGTGTGTGTGTGTGTGTGTGTGTGTGTGTGTGTGTGTGTGTGTGTGTGTGTGTGTGTGTGTGTGTGTGTGTGTGTGTGTGTGTGTGTGTGTGTGTGTGTGTCACACCTCCAACACATTTGTTATCCATCAATCTGGTTGTTGAGAAAAGCTTTAAACTCAAACAATCTTCATATTGGCAACAACCAGAAAAACAAACACCAGGCTGGAAAGAAAAGAGATGAATCCTTTAAGTCGGGTCCAATGCTCTCCGAGTCAAATTCTTAAGCCAAGTCAGGTTTTTACATTCTTTCTCTCTTAGATTAGACGCTTTGTGAGGCATAGATCCTGAGTCTGTACAAACCAGTTGTGTAATGAAAGAATAACACAGTGCTGTTGCGTTTGCCCAGCAGACTTCGTCTTAATGTAAGTCCGCTGACATGCGGCGAGAAGGCCCATTTGTTGACATGAGATTAGTGCTCGCGGGAGCTGTTGTTTGGAATATCTGTAGGATGTTGATATTGATTACTGCTGTGTGCTTAAGTGCACGCAGAGCATTTTTCCCACTCCACCCGAGCTAGAATAATGAGAACAGAGCACTGGAGAATGGGGAGTGGTGGCACACTGCATGTATAATGCTGTGATTGGAAGTATTGTCATGGCTTTTAATAGTCTAACAGTATTCAATTTGGTCCTGTCACATCCTATTTATCCTGAAGCTCAAACCAAGATTATGAGCATAGTGACAGCCACAACAGCTATAAGTAGATTTAAGGTGAAATACTGAGCTATGTAAACACCTTAAAAGGATAGTTTGGATGTTTTGAAATGGAGCTGTTTAGGTAGTTTAGTCAAAATGTATTGCCTACAGTTGATGACGGTCAACACAACCCCGGTGTGAGAAGAAGGTATTACAGCAAAGCAAGGTACTGCTGTGGACGTGTTAAACATATTTTAGCAACCTAAGAGAAAGGCCCACCTTGATGTATCAGTTTAGGTGTGTGCTATATTTAGAATATACCCATCCCTTTGCCTTGACAAGAGACTGCCTTTCAAACTAACGTGTTCTTGCAAAGCCACCTGAATCCATTGGGAAAAAAACAACATTGGTGAGTTTGTGTGTCTTATTGTGTTGCTTTGGTTGGTTCGTATTTACCAAAGTCACACATCCGCGCACACGTTTTTAATGGAGTCTGGCTTTGGCGAGGGCAGAGATAATAGTTTATTTCCCAATCAGACTGTGAGCTCTCACAAGACAAAGCGATACAAATAATCTTGGCGTGGAATTAAACTGAATGAGCTTTTTTTATGGGTCAGCCTGTCTTTCAGGTGGCCATCAGACATTTTGAGCAAGCACTACATGTATTGTTTTCTCTCATGCAATAACTCCCAATCTACTGTTGGTAACATACTGACTATGGAAGTACCTCATACAACCCTATTTCAAAACATGCAAACTAACGCATCAACTAATATTTCTGTTGTTTGTGAGGTCAGCACACACTGTTAGACTGCAGCACTGATTGAAATCCCAAATAACATTCATTGACAGTGCAGGTAACTGGGTTATTGGAGGCTGTGTTTATGTAAACATATGATTATATCTCCGGTAGCTGCGCACTCTGTTTTCTCTGCTCTGATGTAAGACCATCTGTTAGGTGCTTTACTGCAGAGCCCTTCCCTTTTCAAAGAACACCCATGCAATTACTCACTTTCCTTTTTAACTGTTGTGGTTGGAGCAATCCATAGACCGCTTTTCCTCCACCCTGTGTGAGTGTATCGTCGATCAGTGTGTTATCAAATAGTGGTTTCCAAGGCCTCGTTCCAGCCCCTTCCTCCTCAGATTGTCAGTCAACCCCATTTAGTGATCAAGCCTTTCTCTCCTTCATCCTTCCATTCATCCGTTCTTTGTTATGTCGCTTCCCCCGACACACCCTTCCTGTCTCTGGAAAGCTGGCTATGGCTAATGTTATTAAGTAAGAGCCTTCATCCTGACAGCTATTAATCATTGCTATTGGACCTGTTGGTTCAGTATGCCTCACTGTGACCCATATTATCCATGTTTGTGGTTGATAGCTGAGCATACACCTGTGAGAGTCCATTCAGCAGAGCTTTAAAGGTATTGTGGTTATCCTTTGGCAAAGAAACCTTTCTAAACTGGCACTGTCTGTAGATTAATGCATACTAAACCAACAGAGAACGTAAAAAGAGTTCTATTGAGGTTCAGTACTGAGGCTGTTACAAACCACTCTCTTACTGAATAATACGTGGTATTGAGAAAGAGCTTGTGTAGTGGCGCCTCTTTTCAACAAGTTCCAGCAAAGTCAGTGTTTTTCCTCTATGCTGATCAGGTGAGGGTGTGTTTTAGGTTGAATCACACACACACACACACACACACACACACACACACACACACACACACACACACACACACACACACACACACACACACACACACACACACACACACACACACACACACACGATAGATGGGACCTGGTTCTAAGATTGTTTGGCATTTTGACAGCAGTAATAGCAGTTTACGACAACCGCTAGATGACAGAGGGATGACATAATGCTGAGGTTTCCAGCTGGATCTAAGTTCAAAGCCCCTCCCCCCCCTTCATACCTCTGCACGCTTTGTCTATTTCTGCATTAAATAAGCATTCTGGTTCTGAAAATGCAGAAACTGTCCACCGCACTCTGTCAGAAAGGAGTTTTCAGACCATGTTAGAGGGCCAGTAAGCTTTAAGAGAAACACATTGAAATGTCTTTTCATTTGACTGGGACACGTTCAAATACAGAGCTCGAAACTGATTTGCTGCACAGATAGTTTGTAGTTAGCTAATATTTAACTCTTTGACATGATTCAATGTGATACAGAAAAATAACTTTCATTAACATAAACCACAATACACTATAAACATGGATATACATCACATAATGCAACACTACAAAACAGCACTGCACATACTAATAAGTGACTGCCCCACACTTTTATACATTGGAACTGAGGTGGCTGCTTCCGTCGACTAAGACAAAGTAATCAACTTTACTTTGTAAGGATGTGAAATTACATCTTTGTTTGCACCACCAAGAGTAACGTTTTACATCCATTTCAGGAGAAACTTTTTAGAAAATGTGCGGTGGTATTCACATATTTATCCGATTTATTAGAGCAACAACATCGCTTTATTAATCAATCAAGCCTCAAATCTTAAAAATGTGATAACCAGATATTCTATGTATGACATTGAGGAACATACACATAAAACCTGTGGCTTCTTGGAACAGCTATTAACAGGCTTGCTGTTTTTAAGAATACTGGGTGCCTTTAGGCCTCTGGATCAGAATGAACACATTAAGATTTCCTACTGGGCCACCATCTATTGAACAAACCATTATTGTAAACGCTTCATGAAATGCTGCTGTTGTTGGATCAGCACCAACACAATGGCTGTGTTATTGATACATAGCTTCTGTTGATTCGTAAGTGAATTAATAACTCGCTAATGTTTCTATAATCGTTTGTATACATCTTTATTTGTAGCCTCATCTGTGAGAGGACCTACTAATCTTGCTCAATTAGCATTAAATCAACCCGAAGATCACGAGATAAGTGAAGTACGTTGCTAGTGTTTCTGTATGTTCCACCTCCAGTCTGATTTGGAGGAGAGGTTTCTTCGTTGTCAGTGGCAGCAGCACTGTGAAGTGTGTGTATTTTAGGGTAAGTGGTGTGACCCTGTGGTGTCAACATGAAAAGTGTGAGTGCTACAAATCCTTGAGAAGAGGATGAACTTGAGAAGAAGTGTTTTTTCCCGACACAGGGAGCCTTTCTCACTGTTTTCTTTGTTCCTGTCAGGAAAGGCTTAGCTGATAAAGGACATCCTGAACTGCTGTTTTTTTTTTCTTCTCTTTAGCAATCTTATGGTCTCACAATCCAAATGTATCACTCTTCAATGTCTCTGCCGTGCTCTTTTTGAAGTACTCTTGTAGCTCTGCTCTCACATTCACAAAGAAAACAAGGAAGGCATTCATGAAGCTCTAAGAATGAGAACTGTGATCCACTCCTCACATAAACATGAAGCGAACCCTCCTCACCGCTTACAGACCGGTCAACATCAGAGCCAGGTGTATCACGTTTCTCCCTCCACTCCTTCGGCAACATCTGAGGACAGAAGGACTTTCTATTGTCTTTTCCCTATATAGGCCAGGCTTGTCAGTTCATGCCGTGTTTCTATTGAGACAGTATGTCCTCTGTACCAGCCTCATTAAAAGCGGCATGGTTCAGTACACAGCAAACACACCGAGTCAATCACCCCCCCCACCCGTCTCCGTTAGTGTCCCCGTTCTGGTCTCCATTAACTCATCCCTTGACCTTTCATTACTGTTCAACTGCTGGCTCTATTGACCACATACTATATGGCTTGACTTAGCAATGATAATGTAAATCAACTTTTTGCAAATATTTACGAAACTGAAGTTGTATGAAGTTTTTATTTATTTTGTACAAAAATGTCTCCATAAGCGCCTTAACTTTTGCAAGTGAATTCTAGTTGTGCATGGCAGCTAAGGCCGCTGCTTATATAGGCAATGGCATGAATTATGAGCACATAATACAAAAACGATTAAAATAGCCTAGTGTGCAAGTTCATCTTTTGGTAACAACAAAATGTTTTAACATTTCGTTCTGATCAAATCCTAAACCACTGCTTGGAGGGAGAAATGTGCACATAATGCAATAAGTGTATAATACAATAACAGTATACGTAGATCTGTATTTGTAGTTTAGCTACAATTAATTTTATTATAGTTTTTTGTTTTTTTAATAACCAATCACAGCATTTTAAAAGATGGCATCACACTTATCAACAGGGTGAACCACACCTCATCCCTTAAGAAATCTTTGGTCCATCGTTGTTCACCGTGACTTCTCAGCTTGGATTCCTAGAGATTTACTCCGAGAGTATTTTCTGAATGTCAAGTGAGAGCGGCTGCTGGCGTCTCTCAAGCCGGTCTGTTATATAACTTAGAGCTGGTTTGATTCCTCCTCAATCATTCATAATTGTTCTCCTCTTCTCTCTCCCAGGTGCAGCAGAAGCAGAGCGTCAGTGGTGAGGAGGAGGACTCGGGAACACCGGTCCGAGACACTGACAGTCAGTATGGCACCTGGGAGACAGGACTGCGCACTGATGACAGGTGAACACACGGTTTTCATTTCGTCTGGTGCTTCATTTGTTTTTATTTGTTTTCAGTGTGTTTTTAAGTACACAACACAACACAGGTCAATATTCCCAAACCACCCAAAATCGTCAATTGCGAAAATGAAAAACAGCCATGGTGTTCGGGGAAATATCCTTTCATGTTTATTTATTTCGATTTTTGTATCCAGATTAGTGCCCTTTAAAAATGTGACTAAAGTTAGTCGATATAAACTAAAGTCTACGTCTCAAACTAAATACAAATTCACAAGTTTTTTCATTTTTACGTCAATGTTTTGCTATTCAAGCTTAAAGAAAACAAAGAATGAAAATACTCCTTCTGAAAGTGAACCTGAAGGCAGTAAGATGTATACGCCATCTTCTGTCATTGTTTATGCTCCGGTTAAAGTGTTGCACAAACTACCACAATCTTTGTTTATCTTTCTAGCTATGGAGGAATGGTGGATAATAATAAAAAAGTTACAATAATTCCATGACTTCTCTGTTACTTCACTGACCCCCTGTGGTCAGAAAATATCATCACATCGTTAACCAACGACAAGAAGAACAGAGATTATATCAAATTTGTATAAAAGAAAAAATAAGATGTAGTGTGTTTTATATATAATATAAATACATGTATGTCCATCCTTCTTGTTTCACCTTTACCCCTGTTTTTAGGCGCGTCAGCTCCATCTTTGTTTGCCAACAAAAGGGAATAAATGACTCAGGCTCTATTTGATTGTACAAGGGATTGTACCTGCGGTTAAAGCAACCACACATTTGTTTTATAACTTTTCTCTTCTTAACTTCAGCCTCAGTCCTGCCACTCCCAATTCAGAAAGTAATCTGAGCCCCTCACCAAGGAAGCCCACCCCCCCGCACATGCTAGCTGATCCCGGCTCACGGTTTGATAGCGACGCTCCGGACGGCATTCCTCAATCAACATCTGAGAGCCAGCCGCTCCCTTTCCCTGATGTGAGTGTTAACCCCAGCTAATGTCTGCTGCTGTTTTAACCCCTTGCGCTTCACTAGAGGCATGTTTGGCTTGTTCTCTTTGTTGAGCTTCGGGCTGTGATACTGTACGGCACACATTTGTGCATTTTCTTTTCCAATTTTTGGAAGTTCAACCTAATCTCCTATGTATTTCTCTCTGTTTGGACGTCCAGGTCCCGATCGCTCTGTTAGACACCAGCGCCCTGCGCTCCAGAGCTCACCTGGTGAAGAAGCGCGCCCCGAGGGCCCGCCCCTCCAGAGCTGCCCGTCAGACAGTAGCGCTGTCCCCGGCCGAGGGAGGAGCCACAGACGACTGGCTCTACAGAGACTCCACAGGTGAGCACTAACACAAGAAGATCAAGGGACCACGCTTTGTATTCAAGATTCCTATTCTCAACTAAAACTTTACCTGACAAACAAACAAAAGAGCATTTCAAATTGTTGCCAGGAAACCAGTTTTAATGTGCAATGAAAATGTACTGCAAAAGGCATTTGTGTTTTTAAACCTGGCAGCAATATACTGTAGCTAAAAACACAAAGAAAGAAGTAAAAAAAAAAGCAGCTCATGTTTGTCTCTCAAACGTGAGTGCAGCCAATTCAAAAGATGCAGTTGCAAATGTGCCGTTTTAGTATTCTGTATGTTTACATGTGATATAAAAATATATATTTTCCCGATGACAGAGGCGAAGGTTGAGAGCAAGGACAATGACTGTGACTCTGAGGAGCGGACCAGAGGAGCCGAGGCCGGCCCTGCCGTCTCCTCTCAGCCGCAGAGGATCCCCTTGTTCACCGGGCTGGACCCTTCAGCTTTAAAGGTGAGCCTCAACATTTACAAGATAAGCTAATATCTATATTAAACTGTTCTGTCAATACCTTCGATTCGTTTCTCAGAAATCCAAAATGGCGCAGTGGATAGCAGCCTCAATGTTGTGGTCTCCTGTTCTCTGTTTTTGTTTTTAGCTCCGTTTCTGTTCTCCTACTCTGAGGATATTTAAGTCTATACTTAGTAGTTAAATGTTTATGGTCATCGTTTTTAACTGTATGTTATTTATGTGTACATTTATAGCAACAAAATACCAGGGTCGAATTCTTTTTTTATTCACCTACTCACTATGTCATAACATCTTCTTATGAATTAAAGTACCTACATCTGTCCCGTTCCTCTTGTCAGGCCAATCTGAGGAGGAGGGGCGAATCTGACGGTCAGATGGACGGATCCACTCCCTCTCCTTCACAACTCTCTCGCTCTCCCAAGTCCCCATTTCTCCCCCGGGCAACGCGAGTACTGCCCCCAGCTGGTGGGAAAGAGAATGGGTAAGCTCAATTATTCATATAAAACTTGTTTTCTTTGCAGAGAAGACCAGAAGTGGGGAGATGGGAATCAAATTGGACAGAGCCAGGTTTTCTTTGCTTTAGCCCGAGATAATGGTTCACACATCAGTGGTAATCAAATGTCTTCGTTAACTCAGGCTCTCTTCCTGAGGCTCTGTGCACAAACTCATAAAGGGAGGGGTTTGGTTGCATTTATTTGTTGTTATTAATATAAAAGAAATGCTGCAAATAGGAGAGCAATGCTGGCAGAACATTTCTCATTTTGTAAATTCTTAAAGGTGGGGTAGGTAAGTTTGAGAAACCGGCTCGAGATACACTTTTTGTTATATTCCATGGAATGCTCTTAACATCCCGATAGCAATGAATATCTTACAGTAAGTGCTTTGACAAAAAATCCATAACAACATTTCATCTGTGGAAGCTGTAGTGCTGTAAAAAGCACGACCAATCATTTTAGCCGGCTAAAATAACTGGATGGCCTACCTGCCTGTCAGCCTTCCATCTGATGCCAAACTTATCTCGTGCCCTCATTGGTCATGTGCGCGTTCCTGTGTGTTGGAGGAGGGGCTCTGTAAGGAAGTGGCAGATTTTTTCCGGCTGTGTATTTTCAAATTCTAGCGCACTCGAGCTGGTTTCTCCAAAATGACCTACCCCACCTTTAAGTAATGTTTCTTTTTATTTTGGCTGCACTAAACTTTAAACTTCACAGCACGGATTTGGTTGGATTTTTTAAATGTATTTACTGTGCAAAATATTATTGATTACAAAACATTTAATTTTACCACTCGATGCATTCTCTGTGCTCTCTTTTTATATTCCGGGGAAAAAATGTGTTTTTACTTTAAACTTCACACAGGATTGAAACAATAAACTCAAAAATTGCACTGCTAATTGAGCTTTTTACCCTCGGGTTTGAAGTTCAACATGAACCACTAAGCCTTGTATATTCCAGTGTTTGACGTTTCTCCTGCATTCATTGATCTCCTTCTCTCTGTGCAGCGAGGAGGACTCACCGCAGTGGTTGAAAGAGCTGAAGTCCAAGAAGCGCTTGAGTCAGTATGAAAATGAAAGCTAAGATATTAATGAGGTGAGTTAGCTTTTGAAATGTCTCCCCATCTTTCAATGTGTATTTAACAAAAAATACCTAAATATCTTTTAACACCTGTTCTCCTCACCCGACCCCCTTTAGGTGGCCTTATCAGATGAATCTATATGAAACAGAAGCCTTAACTTTGGAGAGTAGGAGAGAGGAATCTACAGCTGCTGACCTTTTTTTTTTTTTGTTCTCTTCCCATCTGGGTTTATAATGTGCATGGTGCCTTTTTTTTACGGAGAGTCTCTGTCTTTTGGGAAAAGAATAAAACAAGCAAGGAAGAGAAGAAGAAACAAAAACATCGTGCTGCTCTGCTTCATCCATTTCATGCTTGAACCGGTGGAAGCTCTCCTGAAGCAGCAGGAGGCTCTTCACATGAACACTTTAAGAGGGACCAGGAGGGGAGGGAGAGATCATTGGCAAATGTGCTGCAACTGATGATTATTTTCATGATCGATTCATCTGCTGATTATTATGTAGATTGATTGGTTCATTGTTTGGTCGACAAATGGCAGAAAACACTGTCCATGGTGATGTAAATGGCTTGTTTTGTTTTTGTCAAAAACCCAAAGATATTCAGTTATAATAAAGCAAAGCAAGAATTGTCCACATTTGAGAGGTTAAAATATAATTTTCTGACATGTTTGCGTAAAAGTTGCTTTAACGATGAATTGATCATCAAAATTGTGCTCTCTATATACGAACCGTTGCAGATGTATTCAACAACTATTTTGTATTAAGCAAAAAGTTAAGAAATGTTTGACTTGTGGGACCACGCAACACTCGTTCCTCTACGAGCTTCATCATACGCTGGAGGACGATCCAGAAAATCCTCTTCAAGATGCCTGTGTTGGTTTCCTGACCTGACTTGTGTGTACAGGTCGTAACATAATGTGTGTGTTATCAGTATGTTGAGGGGCGTCACACAAGCATTGCCATAGGACGTCATTTCAGACGCTAATGATCTCCCTCTTGAACATAAAGAACAAATCACTGCTGTCTTTATTGCTAGTGTAAATCTTGTTAACATCTGTAATCAGGAGATGTTATATTTGTATTATGATTGATTTAACAGAGAACTAGTTTTGTGTTGCATCACTACAATAGACTTTGTTACACTCCACACAACCCTAACAGTGTCAGAGTTGCTGCATCTTGTACATATGTTTTTGTTTAAATATATTTTTGTTTTTTGTGTAGGAGGGACGGGGGACTTTGCATATGTCAATCATGCACACTCCTTATCAGCACAAATACTTTTATAAAAGAGAAACACTAATCAGCCTGTCTTCCCAGAATGATTGTAGCGTTTATTAAAAGCCATACGTTCAGATTTTAGCCCTCACACACTCCTAAATCCTGATTTGATCATGCTTTTTGTTGTTTTTCAAACAAAATGTGGAATTGTGTCCCCTTTAATGTGCATGCACAATCTTTGCCGTCAAACTGAAAGTGTTGGGTGCTCCAGTGGAGGGATTATTTGTTCACTACTTTGTTTAAATCACTCAATGGAACTCCTAAAAGCATCTGAACATTTGCACCTGCTTTCCACCTTTACTGTAATCCTCCTCCTGCTGCTGCGCTTCTATAAAGCACTTTGTCACTCGACACACTACGGCACTGACCTCTGCCTCTCGTCTGGTCTCCTGTGTTGTTGGAGATTTTCTCATGCAATGCAAGTGAATGTGTCGAAGTCCTCTGGGGGGATTGTCCCTGGTTTCTATGTACGTGACCTTTTACTTTGTCATAAAAATGTGAGGGTTTATTTTTTGTCCTTTTTTTATTTGAAAGTAAAGATGTATATTGCACTGTGTTGTACTGGCCAGTGTCCTAAAGTGGATACATTCTTAATAAAATGTACTTGAGTTAAACATTGGTCTAGAGTTTTTCTGGCAGAGTTTAACCTTGTGGATATTTTAAAAAACGAAATGTTCTATCGTTTTAGGAAAGATTGCTTGCTCAGTATACTCGAGTGTAGATTAGCAAGTATCAGGTGCTTTTGGAAAAAACAGGAAGTTGATTCAGGCACTCAACTTCCTCCAGAAAAATGTTAGGAAAGGAAACTACAAGGAAGACATGAAAAAGATTGTATTGTTAAGGTTTATTTATTAAAAAGCCAACATGTTTAGACCACTGTAGGTATTCCTCAGGGATGGTAACATGTGCAACTCTTTATGGTTCAATCAATTTACTGAAAGTCTTACTTTGAGGTCAAAAGAGGTCCGAATAAATTAATCGGTGAACTTAAAACTATATTTTTCCCAAATATATTTTTTAATTATTATAAGGGTTTTATATTTTCTACCGATACCCTTATTATAAATGAATTCACAGATTTACTATACAGTGCATCCCGTGAATGGACATATTTTTGATACCACTAACCTACATTTGGGTTGAGAGGAAGTTTTGTGTGTCTAATCCCTGTGTGTGTGTGTGTGTGTGTGTGTGTGTGTGTGTGTGTGTGTGTGTGTGTGTGTGTGTGTGTGTGTGTGTGTGTGTGTGTGTGTGTGTGTGTTTGTGCTGAGCGGGGCTGTTTGCTGAATCCTCTTGGCTCTCTTTCCCCGTGCCCGCACACAGTGCTCGCTGGCAGCGGATGGACAGGCAGGGCAGCGCGTGCCAACACAGCTGCCTATTGAGAGGCAGCGTTACGGACACAATGTGAGTGACAGACTTGCTGTATCAACAGCTCCCCTTTTTCTGCTGTTGTGGCCAGAAATAAACCATAAATACCCCCCCTGTCTCTTCCCTTTAATGGCTCAACCCCACCATACAGCAAGTGGCACCGAACAAAGAGGGACAGTACCACTTCCTAGCAGACATACCCAGGTAAAAAGCTCAGTGTGGACACAGGCGGGGTAATACATCCAGTGCAATGGAGTTAGATGGTGCTGCATCAAGTGGAGACCAAGGTTTGGATGATTTTAGTATCATGGACACACTTTAAGGGATGATATCATCTTTTGTGTCCTATTCAGTTAATGATTATCCTTACAAAAGGAATACAATCCACTACTTGAGTCATATATTGCAATCTTGACATTGAGCTTTTTTCCTCCTGTCTGTGTTTCCGTCCCTGAACATGCATGCATGATGGATGGTGCATTGTCTGTGTGTTTGCTGCTGGCACAAAGTGGATGAGCAGTGGATCAGGAGGATGTCGGAGCAGCAGAGTGCCACAGAGCAGCAGGCGGCAGGGAAGAGCCAGGGAGGAGCTGGAGCCTCGTATAAGGTGCTGAGAAACAGAGTCTGTGCAGGGCTGGACACCTGGTTTGGTCAGGGAAGGAGCCAAAATGTCCTCAAATTGGATCAAAATCTCCTTAGTTAAAAAAAGAAATAAATCAATGTGACCTGGTGAACACACATAAGAATACATGTTGCTGTAAGTGGGTATTTTGGATTTTCTCTTTGGCAGTGGTGTAATGTAACAAAGTACCTTTACTCAGGTATTTACATAACATTTTAAAAGCAAGATTTAACTAACAGACTAACAGAGTATTTTAGTGTATTATAATCAAAGGATTTGAATACTTTCCCCCCCACTGTTTGGTCAAGTGAAATCAATTCTTTAGGATCAATATTAGCCCCTTTATGAAGGCCTATATCCAAACCACACCTCATGGACACTGACTTGATGTTAAACAGGGAGTGAGTCTGCAGCTTTTTGTCTTCCAGGTGTTTCTGTTTGAGTTTGAAAACTTCCAGGGCTGCAAGGCGGAGTTTTCTGCAGAGTGTAAAGATGTGATGGAGAAGGGACTGGAGAAAGTCGGATCTGTGATAGTCGAGTCCGGACCGTAAGTACTGGTCCAAACATATGTATACACTGTAAGTATGGTTGGGCGATGTGGAGTAAATCAAATATCACAATCATTTGATATAACCTTGATATCTATAACAATGTTGTTGGGTGGCTTATTTGTGCTTTGATAACAAATATTTAGACAATGGGATTTTTTAATAAATAATCATCAGTACTGTGGATATAAGGACTTAAGGTTAAAGACAAATCTACAAATTAGAAAGAAAAGGACATTCCTTTACTGTAACACAGCCTTTAAAAGTACAAAATAGTCAACCATATTACGATATCCAAAATCTAAGAAGTTGTGTCTCATCACAATACCGATTTAATATCCATATTAGTAGTAAGAAGAAAGTTTCCTATATCACTTGTAAATGTACCAGCACTGATGTTGGCTGTTTTGAAGATGATGATTCTTGTTTTGAATTTGTATCTTCATGGTTAATTTTAAGTCGCTTTGGATGAAAGCGACAGCATTTCATTTAATTTAATCGTTTATTTGGCAGGGACAATGCACAGTAATGAACACTTAAAACACTCAAATGTGTCAAGCGTAACAGTGCCAGATTTAGCTTTGAGCTTATTTCCATCAGAAAATTACATTTTATAAACATAGCAAAAACAAAATACATGATATGCAAAAAGTGCAAAAGAGCAAGAGCAGCATACACAAGTATTTACCACATGGCAGTACAATGTAGCAGATACGACATATAAAGTGCAAGAGAAGATACAAGAGCTACCTAAAGTGCAAGAGGAGATACCCCTGTGTTAAAGTGCATTTAACGGTGACTGCAAGTCTGTTTGTTTCTCAACCATTCTTTGAGTTGACCTTTAAAGCTATTGAGAGTGGGACAATCCCGTATCTCAGTTGGGGGGCTATTCCAGAATGAGCTGCCTTTAATGGAGAGGACATTTTGTCCAAAAGTGGTCCGTCTACGATGGACTTCACAGTGTCCTCTGGTTTCTGACCTATTGCAGCATCCAGTGTGTTTTTTGTTGATGAATTCCCCTAAGGGAGGGGGGGCCAGTCCATGTAAACATTTATAAAAAAAACACATACTTTTAAAAGACTTTAAATTGTCAAAACTCAAGAAATTGTGTTTTTCAAGGATGGTACAGTAAAATGTAATGTTATGTGTCAGGCAAAAATAAAGCTCCTCTTTTCCCATTTCTCCCCTCTCAGCTGGGCGGGTTACGATCGGCATGGCTTCACAGGGGAGCAGTTCATTCTGGAGAAGGGCGAGTATCCGCGCTGGGACACCTGGACCAACAGTCAGAACAGCTACTCCCTCTTCTCTCTAAGGCCACTCAAAGTGGTGGGTGAACAGTATAATAGAAAACTGACTCTTTTTACACAAACACTTAGATTATCCATTCATCTGCCTATTGTTTTTCTATTGGATTAATCGTTTGGCATTTAAAACGTCAGAATATAGGGACACATGTCCATCCCCATCCAAATGTCAGTTGTTAATATTCAGCTTAACATGATATAAACCAGAGGCTGATAACAGCATTTCCTGACATTTCTTCATGAATAATTACCTTTTATCAGTTATCACATATCATCAAAAAGGTTGGCTATTCTTTTTCTACCCATTGACTTACTGTTGCACCTATAATTAGCAATTATTTCCTGTCAGGCAACATTTCAGGAAAGGTATATTGAATTAGATTAGATGGACTTTATTGGAACCAAACTGGAAACCCGTTGGAACAGCATGTAAACAACGCATTGCACACTAATAAATATATATAAAATATACAGAATAAGTTAGAATACATTGTAGTAGACCGACCTACTTCTAATACAATATAAAAATAGGATTCTATGTACATTATACAAGTATGCATGAGGTTGAGAGTGATAGTAAAATGTATATACAAATTGTTCAAGGTTATTGAAAGAGTCAATAATAAGAGTCATGTGAGCTGCACACCAAACATCATTGTTTTAACACACTGGAGACATTTGTAAGATGCCTGTGTCTGTTTCTCCTCTACAGGACGGTGCTGAACACAAGCTGCACCTGTTCGAGAACCCAGGATTCACCGGTAGAAAGATGGAGATTGCTGACGATGATGTGCCCAGTTTGTGGGAACACGGTTTTCAGGACCGTGTGGCAAGTGTGAAGGCACTTAACGGAACGTAAGACCTTTACTAAATTCACTTTCATTGTCTAGTTTTTCTATTTTACCTACCCAAAGCAAATAACTGTTTAATGTGTTTACTTGTAAGGGACAGGTAAACTTATACTTTTTCACCTCTTGCAGAACCTACTGTATTTCCAACGTTTATTTAAGCAATCATACACGAGTTCCAATCAGAGAGCTTGCTCAAACCTATGTGTTATAGAATTAAGCAATCATACACGACAGGCCGTTCTTGAACGTCATTATTGGTACGACAGTACTGCGGCAGGACCTGCTCACTGTTTTCCCTCCCTGCAGATGGGTGGGCTACCTCTACCCCGGATACAGGGGGCGCCAGTTCATCTTCGAGAGAGGTGACTTCAAACACTGGAACGACTGGGAGGCCCCAGACCCTCAGATCCAGTCTGTCCGACGTGTGAGGGACATGCAGTGGCACAAGAAGGGCTGCTTCGCTGCCCCAGACCCTGCCCCGGCCCCGGCCCCGACCCCCGCCCCAGCCCCTGGCCCCGGCCCCGACCCCGACCCTACCCCAGCACCTCCTGCACCTCCTGCCACAGCTGGAGCCAGCTGAGCAGGACCCCCCCCTACCTCCACCACCCAGTACCCCCTTCCCTACGCTGCCGACAGTGCCTTAACCTGACCTTGGCAAACGCGTGCGCCCATGAGGTGTGCCATGTATGTTTCACTGGCGAATAAAAGATTTTTGACCTGGAGCTGCTTGTTGCTGATTGTTTGCTTTTCAGTCAATGAAACTGAGGCATTAACACATTGGGAAATCTGTAAAGTAAAACAAGTTTTGGAAGGACTCAGATCCTTTACTTAAGTAGAATTAGCATGGTCTTAAAATACTCCATTACAAGTACAAAGCCTGAATTCAAAGTTTTACTTGAGTACAAGTGCAGAATTATTCTTGGGTTCATGTTCTTTAAAATAAGATAAGATGGACCTTTATTGATCCCTGTAGGGAAATTCAGGTATTATAGCAGCAACATAATAAGAGAGAAACACAGATAGTACACATGGTATAATAAGAATACAAATATGAATAAACATGTAATAACATTATTATGAATATAAACAACATGAGTTATAACTCTGACCAGGTGAATGAACGCATATACAGATATGTGACCAAGGTTAATATATATATATATACATTTCAGTTTTAAAAGTAAAAGTAAGTTTGCAGAATTCTTCTTTTCGTAGTGGTTTACAATACAAATATTGTGTCTGTCATGTTAAACCAATTTTAGTTTTAAGATACTAGGTACTTTCGTAGTACCGTGCTACATCTTATCATAAAAGCATTTAATGTGTTTTTATATGTACAAAGTAACTAGTAACTATGAGTGTAGTGGGTTAAAAAGCGGAGCAGTAGTATAAGTAGCATAAATAGAAATACTTAAGTAAAGTACAAGTATGTATGAATATTACTTAAGTACAATACTTCATTAAATGTACTTTGTTTCTCTCCACCACTGCGTAAAACTCTCAAGTCATGTGTGCCACTTTCTCTGCTTGTGTTGTCTACATTGTAGTCACACATCTCAAAGCCTCGTGCATCTCTGGAGCACATGACTTATTCAGCAAATATGTTGAGACGCATCTGCTTTACAGCAAGTGAGCTGATGTCATACTTTATTCATGCTTCATATTAAAACAGAGTGCACTGCATTCTCTCTGATAGTCATCATCATTTAGTGGTTCATGACGAGTGAACAAGTTAACATTAGGAACTGATGAACTAGTTAGTTTGACGAATTAGTCTACAATAAAGTATAGTTTGGTCATCTGTAGACATGATTACTTTTCATGATTCTTATGAAATTAAATTGAACATGCAGGCTTTTATTTAACAGATGTTGATGTTATATTTCCAAAATAGAAATCATTCTCCTGGCAACATTATTACAAATTGAAATAATAGTGACACAGAACAGCTCCATGTGTCTCCAGCAGTGCTCTACTATACTTGTTCTCACATTCCAGTCATGAAAACTTGCAAAAAACAACATGCAGCTGTGAGCACATCTGTAGTTTACAAATGAAGATGAAGCTCTCATTGAAGATTTTAGTTCAAGGGTCCTCATACAGATTTGTGTATTTTGGAGTATTTGTTGGCTGCAGTGTGATATTCCTGCATTTAACTCCGTTGTTTTCATGAAGCCTTGTTGGCATGTGCTCTAAAACCCAAATCCTTGTTCAGATTTTCTCAAATAAGTTCCAACAAATTGATTTAGCAACCTTAAATACTTTGACAGTGCCCTCAAAAAACGGTATGCTATATATATAGGTAGGGATGCACAATGATATTCACACACAGAGGCTTTAAATGATCTCAGTATACAGTGTATATTCCCACATTTTGGTATGTATCAGGAATCAGGACGAAATGAGTGGGAAAACATTGCCATTACAGATAGCAGAATAAATCTATGACATAGAAAGAGTGCAAATCTCCCATTTTGTAATTACCACTACATTACATTACATTACATTTAGCTGACGCTTTTATCCAAGGCGACTTACAATAAGTACATTTGACCAGGAAGATACAACCTTGAAGAAAACAGAATCATATAAGTACATCAGGTTTCATAGAGCTAAAACATTTCAAGTGCTACTCAACTGGCTTTGGATAAGCCAGTCCTTTATTAGTATATAAGTGCTTTGTTAGTAATTCTATCGCTCGAAGTGGAGTCGAAAGAGATGAGTTTTCAGTCTGACCCGGAAGATGTGCAAGCTATCTGCTGTCCTGATTTCAATGGGGAGCTCATTCCACCATTTTGGAGCCAGGATAGCAAACCCACGTGTTTTTGCTGATGGGAACTTGGGTCCCCCTCGCAGTGCGGGTGCAGCGAGCTGTTTGGCCGATGTAGAGCGGAGTGCACGTGCTGGGGTGTACGGTTTAACCATGTCCTGGATGTAGGAAGGGCCAGATCCATTCGCAGCATGGTACGCAAGTACCAGTGTCTTGAACTGGATTCTAGCAGTTATCGGAAGCCAGTGAAGGGAGCGGAGGAGTGGCGTGGTGTGGGAGAGTTTTGGAAGGTTGAAGACCAGACGAGCCGCTGCATTCTGGATGAGCTGCAGAGGTCGGATGGCACATGCAGGTAGACCAGCCAGGAGGGAGTTGCAGTAGTCTAGGCGTGAGATGACGAGAGCCTGGACCAGAACCTGCGCTGATTTCTGGGTCAGCTGGGGACGTATCCTCCTGATGTTGTAAAGTGTGTATCTGCAGCAGCGGGTTGTAGCAGCAATGTTTGCAGTGAAGGACAGTTTGTTATCTAGGATCACACCCAGATTTCTTGCAGTCTGAGTCGGGGAAACAACAGAGGTGCCGATGTTGATTGTTAGGTCAAGAGTGGGACAATCTTTTCCCGAGGGAGAAGCAGTTCAGCCTTGTCAAGGTTGAGCTTGAGGTGATGAGCAGACATCCACCGAGAGATGTCAGCTAGGCAAGCAGAGATACGTGCGACGACTTGGGTCTCTGAGCGGGGAAAGGACAGAATTAGTTGGGTGTCGTCAGCCTAGCAGTGGTATGAAAAACCATGCGGGCTAATGACAGATCCGAGCGAGTTTGTGTACAAGGAGAAGAGGAGGGGACCAAGAACAGAGCCCTGAGGGACCCCTGTAGTTAATTGACAAGGGTCGGACTCGGACCCTCTCCAAGTTACCCTATAGGTGTGGTCTTTGAGGTATGAGGTGAGGAGGGAAAGTGCAGTGCCTGAAACTCCAAGTTATTGGAGAGTGCAAAGGAGGATCTGATGGTTCACCGTGTCGAATGCAGCAGACAGGTCCAAAAGGATGATGACAGAGGAGAGGGAGGCTGCTTTAGCCGTGTGCAGTTCCTCAGAGACAGCAAGGAGAGCAGTTTCTGTTGAGTGACCTGCCTTGAAACCAGACTGGTGCGGATCCAGAAGGTTGTTCTGATGGAGATAACAGGAGAGTTGTTTAAAGACAGCGCGTTCAAGTGTTTTAGACAGTAACGGGAGGAGAGAGACATTCCTGTAGTTTATAACATCAGACGGGTTGAGAGTCGGTTTCTTTAGGAGAGGGTTTACTCTTGCCTCCTTGAGACTGTTTGGAAAGTGACCAGAAGTTAGAGAAGTGTTGATGAAATGGGTGAGAAACGGTAGAATATCAGGAGCAATAGTCTGAAGGAGGTTTGAGGGGATAGGGTCCAGAGGACAGGTGGTAGGACGGGCAGAGGTAACGAGGGTAAGAACCTCACTTGGAGAGAGAGGGGAAAAGGAGGTTAGTGTGTGGGTGAAAGGAGGGTCTGGTGACCCAGTGGTGAGTAAAGGTGAGTCAGAAAAAGAAGAGCGAATATCATCAACCACTACAACAATGTATAATCATTTTATAATTATTATACATTTTTGTTCAGGCTGTGCAGCAGATTATTACACAATGAGGGTGTGTGTGTGTTGTTCTGTGCTTTTGTATGTTTTATTTTCTTATGCCATCTACCTGCCAGGGACTGCAGATGGAAATGAGCCTCTATGGCTAAATCTGGCACATCGACTCACGTGCTCATGTTAATGAATGTGCATTATCCCTTCTTTAATAAATAAATACAAATTTGACATAATAAGGTCAAACATTACATTGTGTTTGGGTTTTACATAATGTGTTGATTATTTAATACTCTGTTAATACTTCTTAGATCTGTATGAGTTGCTAACAGACTTGTTTTTGAAAGGCAAGCACAGAATACAAATAGCAACTGAGATCTGTTTTTCCACATGTTTCATGTTTCTCTTTGTACTTCTTCACTTGGGTCAGTGCAAGGTCAGTTTAACACGCCTGGAGCTACACAGGTGGTTATTTCTTTATAAAGAGATTTTATTTTAGACTCACTGCCTGAAGCACCAGCAGATGTGGAGAGAGGGGCTATAGATCTTAGCTCTTTATTTAATTATAATAGTAATATATTTCTCCATACAAATAATTGTTTTCTACGGCCCAGCAGAAGAAAGGTGTATCAATCATCGATGTTTGTAAGCCTTTATGAAAGGTTTTTATAATAAAGCATCAGTTGTATGTAATTGCATTGCCAATAAATATCAAAATGATGTGGAACAAAGATTAAAACATTTCACGACTGCAATGAGGCAGTAAAAACAACCAGATAATTAAATAATACAAAATGAAAATGAAATAAAATATCAAAAGGTATTGTGAGAAAAAGATAATGATAAAACTAACATTTTTAAATAAATGGCGCACTAGAATACATAAAGTGCTCCAGGTAGTAAACAACATATGAAGTCTCATAAAATGTTCAAATTAAATACTGGTAATGCAAAAATGATGAATAAATATAAAACTAAAGCAGCTAATTAATGTATAACCCTACTGAAACAAGAACCCTCCGCTTTGGCGGGTCTTTTTTTTTTTTTCACGACACTGTGTCTCAGGGCATCTTAATATTTAAAAAACTATTAATGTGTTATACCAGATTAACGGGAAGAATCTCAGTTAACTGACGATACAAACCATTTTTACCAAAACAAAACACAAGTCTCATAAGAAGCATCTAAATGACCCCTGAGCGGAAAAATGCTAACGCACTTTGGCACAGAACTCAAGATAAAGATAAACTTATTACTTATCGTAACTGCACATACAAGATATCCGATGAAAGCTGACACTCCACAGATTATATAGGTATAGTATCATCACTGAGCGATCCGAACTTGCGACAGGGGAAGCAAACTAAGACATCACAACGCGTAGCATTACGGAGGAAAAATGGGACATCGTCTCACCTTAGCTGTTATTCTGATCAAAAGTCATGTTCAATGGCATTAAAACGAGAAAAAACACGGCTGTGTGTTAATCATTAGGTTAATTAAATGTGTCTGTCACTTTGAAAAAAAAGTATTATTCAATTTTTATGTAAAAATCGGAGAGTAAAAGTGGTAGTCACAAGAGTGACTTCCGGTTTTGGCTATGCGTCACTCTTAATCCTTATTTGGTAATGTGTGTGTTATGTGGGAGTTCCCCTCGATTCAATTGGCTCTAGCGGTTAAAAAGAGGTGTCAATCATCAAAATCGACCAAGGGGGGCCAGAGATAGGTCAAATCCACCCAAATGACCCCAGAAGTGTTTTGTTTGTGCTAAATCTCTCTAAAAAGATCAAATTTCACTTGTTTTGCATCAATCTTGATACAGGGTACTTATTATATGTTGTAGTTTGGATTCCTAAAGCTTTTAGTCTAGCATCCTATCATTCAAGGGTGGTTTTTGCACTATAAGTAATTATTTTCTTTGGACGGACACAATAATTTACATTTTTTTACTGTGTTCAATCTGATTTAATTTAAAATAAAAACATCTATATTGATTCTGACACTTCTACATCCAACTCACAGAGGTAACCTTGCTTTGAGAAAAAATATTATTAATTTAACCCTTTTAGAAGGGAAGATATGGTCATTTGTTATGGGAATGTCATTTTCAAGCCTGAGACCTGAAAACAGGCTCAGGGCTTTGAACACTAAACTATTTTACTGCAAACAGGAGAAATGCAGCCTACAGTATACAGGTTGGTAACAAAAATGCATGCTTTGGAGTTTTTAAACAACAGAGGCAACACATTTTGACATTAAACCCTTAACAGTGAATTACATAAATCAAATAAACTGACTCCTGTGGATGTGGAAACATTTAGCAGTGTTTTTGGTTTGTTATTCAGTCTCTTCAGCACTGTACACAGATTTTGTACAGTCCTCTCTCTCTCTCTCTCCGGCTCTCATTGTAGGTGCGGGACTCTTGGCACTGTTTGTGCTGATTCATGTGGATATCGAACAATGACTGGCTGCACAAAACTGACAACTAATGAAATAACTTTGTGGGGGTTTGACCCCCCGCGGTGGATGGGGGGGGGAGGCTACACGGTCACCCCTCATCTCAGTCCCCTGGGCCTATGGCAGGCCGACCTGCAGCCGGTGTGCACACTGCGGGTACTGTTGGCAGAGTTTCCACCCCTGGGCGTCCCGTATATATTGAGCTCCTCGTGCCATCACAACACACTGGCAAACTGGCACAGACAGGTACTGGTAAGAGCTTCATGTCCGTAGCACTGTATTTTCTCTAAAGTGTATCTGTATTTGTTTTCATTGTCATACTGTGTTTTTATTTGTCATTGCAACAAACTCTTTTCCATGTTGCATTATTGTAATTTTGTGTGAGAAGAATATGAAGTTACTTTTTGAAGAAGAGTGATGTGCATTTTAGCATGCATTTGAAAGGTTAAACCATTGTGAAACTAAATATATGAAAGTGGGTTTAGCAGGAGTTTGACCTACTAGCATTTTAAATGTAAACATTTATAAATCATGTAGACATCCATGGATAAACTAATTGTATTTTTTTTTTGCAGTTTCTTGATTGCTGATCTATTCACTATGGCCGCAGATCACCAGAACCCTGCATCCAAGCAGCAGCAGCCAGGCACCAGTGCATTTAAGGTGGGAGAAATGAGATTACAAAACAATTTACAACTTCCTCATTGGAGCAAGAACTTGTTGTTCTGGATCATTGCCTCCTCCAAACATAATTGGAAACAGATCTTAAAATTAGAGACCAGAAATTCAAAAAAATTCTTCCCCTTTTCTCTCTTTGGTGCACAGCTGGTTATCTATGAACAAGAAAACTTCCAGGGACGCTGCCATGAGCTGACTGGTCCCTGCAACAACGTCCTGGAAGCAGGCGTGGAGAAAGTGGGCTCCATACTGGTGCTGTGTGGACCGTGAGTGTGGCACAAAGACAGACAGAGACTAAAACTTAAAAAAAAACTGTGAGCTTATATAGTGTATACATATTTGTGTAATAGTTTCTCAATAAAAGCTCTTTGATAGGGTTAAAAATATTAATTTCTGACATTGCTGAATGGAAAAATGTGTTGAAGATTATCCAAATGTTTCTCTGTGAATTGACCTATTGACAAGTCGTCATGCCATGGCAGCTCCAGTGATTTAGGATGATATAGAAGGGAGTAAAATGGCCAGAAAAGTAACGACTAAATGTGTTATTTTGACTGTTTTTCACTCAACCATCTCTCTCTTTCTCCTCACGCTCAGATGGGTGGGATACGAGCAGGCCAACTGTAAGGGGGAGCAGTATGTGTATGAGAAGGGGGAGTATCCTCGCTGGGATTCCTGGACCAACAGCAGGCGCAGCGACACCATTCTTGCTTTCCGCCCGATTAAAGTGGTAACAAACATACATACAAACTAACGTAAAACACATTAGTATATCCCCCAGTTGTCCCACAAAGTTTTATTTTATTCCCCATGCTTACTTGAATTCCTGAAGAGAACTTTTACATGCCTACCAGGTGAACGAAGACTCAAAACACAGAGAAAGTTTGAGATGAATTGAAGGAAACAGGGGCAGCGTTTTAAAAACGGCAGAACTTTAACAAAACATATTTTTACAAACTCAGACAGCTGGTGTATTATAAATCAGGTCCTTTGTATCCTCTGTTGATACAGAAGTGCTTTAAAGTAAGTTTATAGTGAAATCATGATCAATAAGATTGATTATACTACACAAGTTTTATGAGCTTTTTCAAACAGATTTTTTGATATGCTTTTGCTGTAAAACAAAACAGCTCTTTCATCAGGCCTTTCTTTGTTTTTTGACTCTTCATGCCACCATGGAGGCCTGCGAGGTCAATGTTCACAGGTTCTAGAATTGATACAAACGTATCAATAGTATTCCTCTAATAAGTTATCCACTTTGTAAATACTTTTCTCCTCGCTTACAGGACAGCCAGGAGCACAAGATTGTCCTTTACGAGAACCCCAGCTTTGCAGGGAAGAAGATAGAAATCATAGATGATGATGTCCCCAGCTTTCACGCACACGGCTACCAGGAGAAGGTCTCCTCTGTCCGGGTGCAGAGTGGCACGTGAGTCCATCGGATACAGAGGCTATGTCATGCTGCACTAACTGAATGTCTCTTCTTACCTATAACTCTGATCTATTTTCTCTCTCTGTGCTCCTGGTGCTCCAGTTGGGTGGGGTATCAGTATCCAGGCTACAGAGGCTATCAGTACCTGTTTGAGAAGGGGGAGTATAAGGACAGCTCTGAGTTCGGAGCCCAGACCCCTCAGATCCAGTCTGTCCGGCGCGTCAGAGACATGCAGTGGCATCAGAGGGGTGCTTTCAAACCCGTCAACTAAGCTTGTGACTCTTTCCTGTCATTGAACCTGAAACTTGCAGCTTTGCTCCCTCCCAGCATCACACCACCCCCCCCCCCCCCCCTCTTTGTCCTTCATTTACACCTTAAAGCATTTTGATATCTATTGCAGCTGTTGCAGTAGTGACGTTCTTTCAAGCAAACTAATAAAACCTTATTGCTTACATTAGACTGTGTTGCATGATGTATCTTGTGTCTTTGCCAGACTTCTTAAAAATATCTTAAAGAAACATCGGGAGTGAAAATTGAATTTACGTTCATTATGTCCAGAGGTGGAAGAAGTACTCAGATTGTGTATTTAAGTCAAAGTAAAACTACCGAAGAGCAGGAATACTCTGTTACAAGTAAAATTCCTGCATTCAAAATCTTACTTATAAGTAAAAGTAGCCTACAAGTAGTATTGGCATCAAAATTACAAAAAGTAAAAGCACTCATTATGTAGACCGCCCAATTCCAGAATTTTATTATTATGTTTGCCTTTTGCCCTCTGACGCAGATGCCCAACCTTGGGCAGCGGCTATTTCCCAACCATTTTGTTGTTGTTTATGACTGGGCAATTATCGGTCAGAGATAGTTATTGTTGTGGGACACCTGGAACACATCCTTTTCGGGGTTGATTATTACACTCTGAACTAGTTAAAACCTAGAACTACAGGAGGCTTCTTCAGAATTGATTGTGGCATCTCAACCGTGTGGTCAAAAAGTGGCCCGTGACATGTCTAGCTCCAAATAAACCGTCAGTGTTTGCCATCAAAGCTCCAGCTCTCCTCGTGTCTCTCTGAGTCCTGTTTCCAATTGCTACAGAAGTTTCCCCCACAATATATATTGAATATTATTATTGACGCATTCAAGTGTTATCAAAGCTGGTAACGGTGGAACTAGTTTTAATTTCTTTGTATACTGCAGGGTAGCTTGTCGATTTACTCCAGGTGTAGCTGATTAAATGTTATATAATTAATCTAAATCTGCAAAGTAAATAAAGCTATAAAATAAAGTTAGTGGAGTAAAAGTACATGCCTTCCTGTGAGTTGAAGTGGAGTAGAAGTAGGCTACAAAGTAGCAAAAAATGGATACTCTGGTAAAGTCCCTCACAATTGTGCTTAAGTATAGTACCTGAAAAAATGTACTTAGGTCATTAACACCTCTGATTATGTCATTAAAAAGATCTATAAAATGTACTTGGAAACCCATTTTAATTGCAGTTTGTATGTTGCACTGGGCAACTCCGACCGCTACGTTGTGCTGGAGGGGCAAAAGCAGGTGACGTCACTTCCGGTTTTCCAGCAAACGACACATGATGAAACAACATGCTACTTTAACTCACAGACCTGTAATTCTTACGTTGTTTGAGTAAGAAAAGCTGTATGTACACTTAATCGCTACATTCTCACTTCAGACTTCGGTTAATTGGAAACGTTGGTATGATTTTTTTTAACCTAATTTAAATGTGACTTTTACGCTTTACAAGGCTAGCTAGCTAATTTAGAGCTGTTCATGTAATCATGTTATGAAACCAGTTGGCTTATAACACCATCTGCATTAATTTTAGGGTTTTTCTGTACTAACTTTAGTTGTATTGTATATCTTATTAAGCTTAAAAACTAAAGTAAAGTAAACTAGCTATGCTGGTTGCCAAAATACATTACTGTTTAATTGTTCAAAGAGGTTTTATCAATCGTTTTGTTCAACTCTTATATTCGGCAGGCCTCAAATACATTAGAAAACCTATGGGACATTGTACAAGTTACTTCCTCCCTTTTAAACTGTATTGTTTTTGTCTGTTTCTTATTAACATTTCAGTCAGTAACATTTATATCACAAATCAAGAAAGGAAAATAACAATAAAGCAGAATATTAGTGGTTGCATTTGACAGAACTGGAGAGAAAAAAACGTTACTGAAAGTAAACTATATATAATGTAAATTATAAAAGTGCAAACATATTTAGCAGTTCACCTCCTGGACAACGGCTTCTCAATGTTATAACCAAAGCTGATCAACAAACAACGGACACATTTTGTAAACTAAATACAGATTTAACAAAAGTGTAAGATTACTTGGATGAAAGCAAAATGTATGTATAAGAAAAACTTCCTTGACACTAAAACCATTGGGTCAGTAGAGTTTTGTAAGATTGCACTTTATGTGAGGGATTGAAATATCTGTTTAACTAATTTTGAACATGTTATCCTTTACCATAACCTCCTCCAACAGTCAAGATGCCTGTCCTCTGCAGTAGCTGTGGTGACAAGCGTGCTGTGCTAAAACGTCCGAAAACTGGCCACTCGCTGTGCAAGGCGTGTTTCTTCTGGGCCTTTGAGGAAGAGGTGCATCAGACCATCGTGACAGCAAATCTGTTCAAACATGGGGAAATTGTAGGGATTGCTGCCTCGGGTGGAAAGGACTCCACAGTGCTCGCACATGTCATGAAGCTCCTTAATGAGAGATTCAACTACGGCCTTGAACTCATGCTTCTCTCGGTGGACGAGGGTATCTCAGGTTACAGAGATGACTCCTTGGAGACAGTGAAGAGGAATCAGCAACAGTATGAGCTGCCGCTGAAGATTGTGTCGTATGAGGAGCTGTATGGCTGGACTATGGACGCTATAGTGAAGCAGGTGGGACGGAAGAATAACTGCACCTTCTGCGGCGTGTTCAGAAGGCAGGCGCTCGACAGAGGAGCCCTCATGCTGAAAGTGGACAAGATATGTACAGGTAACTCCAAGAACTATTACTTCAGTGTTTCCCACGGTATTTGATTCTATTTGTGGGGGCTACTTTGAAATGTGACTAAGAAGTGCTAGGACTAAAGATATAATATGTGACATTTCCAAATATATCTATAAACAGCTGGTATATAATTTTTTGAGTTTTGATCTTACTTTATACAAAATGTTTCCACACATTTTCAAATCTAGAGACATTTGAATCAAGGCAATATGATTTATTTTGATCTCCTATTTTGGTGTTATTATATGTGCCTTTTTGGTGCTGTGTTTTAAATTAGACCCCTAGTGGCAAAGAAATGACATAATGTGCTTTTAATGTCAAAGATTGAATATTGTGTTGTTGTTATTGTGTTTATCCCAGGTCACAATGCTGATGACATCGCAGAGACTGTTTTGATGAACGTTTTGCGAGGGGACATAGCTCGTCTGCGCCGCTGCACGGCCGTCTCCACATCCAGCGAAGGTGATGGGGTCGTGCCGCGCTGCAAGCCCCTCAAATATGCATATGAGAAAGAAATTGTTCTGTACGCTTACTTTAAGAAGTTGGACTACTTTTCCACTGAATGTATCTACTCCCCCAATGCTTATCGTGGCCATGCGAGGACCTTTCTGAAGGACCTGGAGAGCGTCAGGCCTAGCTCTATAATGGACATCATCCACTCGGGGGAGAACCTGTCTGTGCGGGACGGGGTGAAGATGCCGGTGCAGGGAACCTGCCAACGCTGCGGCTACATCTCCAGCCAGAGTCTGTGCAAGGCCTGCGTGCTGCTGGAGGGTCTGAACCGAGGGCTGCCGAAGCTGGGCATCGGCAAACACCACCGCCTGCACGACAAGATCCTCACCCAGCAGCCCCTCACTGAGAAGGAGGAGAGGAAGCTGAAAGCAGTCAACTTCTGACCACAGATAGTGACTGTATTATTAACCAAAGACTGGAGGTATTTTTACTTTTAGAATAAACCATGTTTTTTGTCTTTAACATAAGAAGAAGAATAGAAAGTCAACTGTTTTTCTTTCATTCATCATCCATTTCATATTTATTGAAAGTTATGCATGGTATATTTTGTTATAAGAATGAGCATCTTCACAGGACGCACAGCCTATTCACAGTATATAACCAGGGATCATTGAGATACTGTGGAGACACATTTTCCAGTGGTTATAAAGGTGTTAAATGTGATAAATGGTACGTGTATACATCAGGGCTCGACATTAAGGGCTGCCCGATGGCCCGGGGCCATCTAGTATTTAGCTCGAGATTTAGATTTGCCGGCTAACAGGAATTCTGACGTCGCCATTTTGTGTGCTTCGCGGATTTCGCTCGGCTCCTCTCGACTGCTGCTCGGGTCTGCTCGGTCAGCTTCCGGATGAGGAGGCATTCGTTCGACCAACTTACAGTAGATAACATTACAAACATTTTTAACAGGGGCCATAATAGTGTAAATAATGTTTGTTTTGGCAGTTACAACTGAATGTAATGTTTTCTACTTTTTTACATCTGGGAAGGCATTTGCCTTCATCAGATGGAAAGTGTCTTGACCAACAGCTTAAGTATTTCTTATAGCTATGCAGGACATGCAAGAGAGCAAACACAAACAAGAACAAACAAACAAGTGAAATTAAGAATAACATTGAAATTGTACAATATAATATTGTGGTGGTTCATCTTATAATTCAGTCTAGAGAATGCACCAGACAGCATCTAAGGCCTGCAAAAATCCAAATGTTCTAGGAGGAGGCCCCCCAAACCCTTCGTGTGTCATTTCGTCCGCGCGCATTTTTCAGGGCAATCTCTATTGGGCTCAGGGCCATCTGTAAATTAGCTTAGATGGCCCACAGGGCCATCTCCCAAAATCCTTAATGTCATGCACTGCAGTTGTTTCATTGCTTTCTGTATTACACACATAACAGGATCATGCGTCTGTAAAGCTTGGTGCCATGTTGAGTTCTTCAGGTCATTTTCATCATGGGGTTATTAGATAGAAGCATCACCTGGATTTCCAAATACTTCATATTTACACACATGCTAAGTGAGGAGCGGAGACAAGGATGAGCAGCTTTGTTGTTTTTGAAGTGAGCTGGTTGTGAATATTCAACATTAATGAAAGCTCTCACTAATGGCATGTTACATTTCTTTATTATTTGCTACTTCTTCACCAATCTATGGGGAAGAGGTGATGACCGTTATGGTCTCATTCAAAGGTGTTTTATGAACTATATTTAATAAATGCATTGTCTCATATCTAAGTGTTCCTCCAATTGTTTTCTTGATTTGGATTAAGTCATTATTAATCATGAAATCTACGAGTTGAGGCCTGGGAGCCAGCAGAAAAACTTCTGTTTTCTACAACAAAGAATTATGTGATAAGGAAGTACTGTCATATAAATGTTGTAAAGTAAAAAGTTCCATCTCAAGTATTGTGGAATAGAAATAAAAAGGTGGCAAAAATATTTATTTAAAAAATCCTTAGTACTCAGAGGTGGACAAAGTCCTCCATTTGAAATTCTACTTATGTAAAAGTACAAATGAAGTACCATGAAAATAAACAAAAAGTAAAAGTGGTCATTCTGCATGCAACATCCCATTTCAGAATCATTGCAATTTGCAACTGTAGCTTGTCTATCCATCCATCCATCCATCCATCTACAGCTTCTGGCCGCTAGGTGTCGCTCATCACTCCACCTCAGTCACAGTCAGTGCGCGCTCTCGTAAAGTACACATGCACATATCGCAGCGCGTTCACGAGATCTACCCTGACAAAACTTCCAGTGCAGCGCGTCAGCGGTGAAGTTTGCAGGAAAAATCAGACTTCGTAAACAGTTGAGGAGCTCAAACATAAAACTGACTCAGGCCAAAGCCAGGCAGCCACCATGGACGATTTAGGTAAGTCATAACGTTCTTTTTAAAACGCTTTTGTTGTTTTTGTTTACAGTCAAGGGTGGAGAAGTTGACGTACGCTGAGATTTAATGTTGAAAAGTCAAGTTTCTGGGTCTCTGTGGTAGCCTACAATTGATAATTTTTTGACTTTTCTACGAACCGTAGTAGCGGTTTGACGTCATTAGCCGTACAACCTCCTTCTTTTAAACTCTACCTCTAACGGTTTAGAACGTGAGTAACGTTTCTACGCACATTTAAAAAGACGTTATTTTGCAAGTGCCAGAGGGAGGAGATGTTTGGCTGACATTTTGACACAGAACTTCAATATTACCTCCTCAACTTTTGCCCCCAGGCTATTCCTTCCAGCTTTGAAGTGGTGGAGTCAACAGGCCTCCCCCTTTTAGACTGCCCAGTGCAGCAAACAGTGAGCCAGGCTGCCTGAGAAAGTATCTCCAGTCTGATGGGGCTATTGATACTTTACTACAAACCACAGGTGGTAGAAGTAGTAGATTATGTGTAGGAATACTCTGTTACAAGTAAAAGTCTTGCATTTAAAAGGTTACTTCAGTAAAAGTATTGGCCTCAAAATATACCAAAAGTCAAAGAATTCATGCAAATTGGCCCATTTCAGAATAATATATTATATGTTTTGATTATAATTATTGATGTGTTTATCAAAGCTGGTAAAGGTGCAGATATATTACTTGGTATGCTGCAGGGTAGCTTGTGAATGTTACTCCAGGTTAGGGCTGCTCGATTATGGCAAAAATCGTAATATTTTTTTGACCAGTATGTTTTTAACAGTTGATTACCCTGAATTCTAAGTATAATTCAACTGAAAAACCAATACAAAAAAAAAGTAATAATAATTAAAAAATAGTTGTTTTATTTCGATTACGTTGCTTTCGTAATCGTTGCAAGCTATAATCGTTAATTGCGATTAAAATATGATTAATTGAGCAGCCCTACTCCAGGTTTAACTAAAGTCTTATTTATTTAAGTTATCTTTGCTCTACTACTTTTATCTGACAAGATTTTTTACTTTAAAGAATCAGATGAAAAAATATTATCAACCATATCATATTTAATTTTACGATACAACTTGATTGAGCTCTTAGTGAAATGAATTAGCTAGACAACAGTATATTCGGTATAGAAAAAAAATGATTTTATCAATTATAAATCAATATCTATTGTTCTGAAACAGGATGCTGAATCAATACTTCTACTTTATACTTTGACTTCTCTTCAGTATTGCAGTTTCCTTCTACTTTATACTTCTACTCCATTACAAGTTAAGGGTAACTATTGTTCTTTTTAGTCCACTATGTTTATCTTAGAGCCCAGACTGAAAGTCATAGTATAAAATAACAACAATATAGAATATAACTATATACCATCGCTTAATAATCTCTCAGAGAATTACAAGCTAAACAACGGTACATTTAGAAAAACACTCCTCCTTTCCCGGGTGCAAAATTAAAGTGACAATAAAGGAAATAATGTAATGATATCATATTTATTGTATGCAAAATACTGTCAACTTTCTGCAGAAGCTGAAACAGTGGTAATAATGATTGTTCCTGATATCGTGCTGATATCGCTTAGATTTTTGCTACAAGGCAGAATGTAAAATATTGGTGTATCTTTGCCATATCTATCTGTGTCCATGCATCACAGACCTTGAATTAGAAGCCGTCATGCTGCACAACCTGCTTTTTTATTTATTTATAATAGTTAATTAAATGTAAAGGGACTAACTAGTCCACAAGCAAAAA
Organism: Notothenia rossii; assembly: GCF_949606895.1. Lineage (NCBI taxonomy): Eukaryota > Metazoa > Chordata > Actinopteri > Perciformes > Nototheniidae > Notothenia > Notothenia rossii. The sequence goes on along the minus strand of NC_136909.1, from coordinate 15,860,676 downwards.
ATAACTGACTGATTTATTATTACTACAAAAAAGTCAGATAGTTTAGAACGGAAGATCGCCTCTGATCATGTTTGGTTATTTCCCCAAATTGCTTGTAAGTCCGTGCAGTCTATCAGCTCTTTCTATTTTGTGTGCCTTACTTACCAGTCAGCTCTTAAGTTGACTTTTGACCTTTGGCACCGAACCTCTGAACTTCTAATTCTGGTTTTTATACTTTTCACCAGCTGGTCATCTTGCTATATTTACCCGAACAATTCACTACTTAAGCCTCTGTCAGGTATTTGCAGGGAATACTCCCATTGTACTCCCAGAGTAGAAAGACAGTAAAAGTGGATTTGCTGAATTGTTTTAAGTGGAGAGATGATGGGACGCATTTTGAGTTTGGCCCGATCTGAGAATACTTATTAGATGCTCCGGCTGCTATCGGCTACTGAAAGGGCGTATTGTTGTTGGAGAGGGAGCCCGTAGTCTCACTGAAGCAGCGTGAACTGATGGAGGGGCGAGGCTGCTGAGGAATGTGGAACATCACTGTGTGTCCGTCTCCAAGGCCACATACTCCCTTGGTCAGGACTCACCTCCTACCAATACTCTCAGACTCATACCAGCACATTTATAGACTTTCTGGTTAGATGCTGGAAGTGAAGTCTGTGATTAACACAAGTTTAAAAGAAGTGATTTGTTTTGTTCTACGACATATCAGGAAATACCCCAATTGGGAATTTCGAACCTTTTTAAGCGTCTTAGAAAATGTGGCTAAATAAGATAACAGAGGTTGTCAGGGAAAACAAACGTCATCATGCCAAACACGAGACATTTCCTCTACTTTGAGATGAAGCCATGAGACCGTGGGATTACCTTGCTAATGAATGATGTAAATATCATGAATGTTTGTTTGCTAATAAAAGAAAAATGTTCTTTTTACCAATTTTGTCAAGGGAACAAGTGTGATGCTAACATCCGGATGGTCTACAAATATTCTTTATCCCTACAGACACTTATAGTATATCTAAAACAGTGCTTCTCAAAGTGTGGTCCGTGGACCACTGGTGATCTGTGAGCGCCCCCTAGTGGCCCGTGAGTATATTGGTAACATTTCACATTTTAAATAAATAAATACATTTAAGTTTTCCGTACTCTCGCGGGAATATCTCCGCAATGGAGTGAGGTTAAGTTTCACTTTCAATTGAATTATATAGCCCAGCGCAACACCTTCATCACACATGTTGCCACTTGTTTGTACCATTTTCAGGCGATTTGTAATCTGTTCTAGAAAAACGATGTGTATTTTAGTTAGGTGGTCCGCGAGTGTTTTTTTATTGGTTAAGTGGTCCTTGGTATGAAAAAGATTGAGAAACACTGATCTAAAACATCTTGATCTTAAGGGCTGGTAGCCTGATGAGGACAGAGCCAGGAAGTACAATTGCATTGTTACAGTTAAAAATAACTTGTCGACATCATGTGGTAAACCCCTACCATATCCTCCATACATATGCAATATTAAACCATGTTCAATGTTTGTCAATACTTTCTGACTGTGGTTAACTACACTTCCAGTAACCCCCAGCTAACAAGCCCCCTCCCACACGTCCATATGTTGAGCTTCATGATGACTGACAGGTCTACATGGAGCTGTTTGGAAACCTGATCAGACTCCACTCTTTCCGTCTCCCGTGTATATTGATCTGCCCACGTTGCTTAACACTCGAGGAAGGGAATTCCCTCAACATTGTGTGAGCCCTCCTCCAGTCTGAGTCAGAGTTTTCCACAGGTTTCCTCTCATCAGTCTTTTACAATCCAGACCAGGTGGCAGCCAGGCTGAGCTTCACTGTCGTGGCCCTTTTCAAGTTTAGACCACATGTGACACTGTCCTTTGGTTTGCCCTGCTCCTGTGTTTCATGTTTGTTGGGTTTGAAGGGTATCCCCGCTCTCTGTGAATTCCTCAGGATTGTGTGAGATTCAGGCAGACTGACCTCACTGGCATGTGGAGGCCCTGCGTCATGTCTGCAGGTTAACAGTGGAGGAGACATTTGATTTAGTATAAACATACATTTGACTGGAGAGGTCATAGGGTTGCTCAATTAATCGTATTTTAATCGCAATTACGACTTTGGCTTGCAACGGTTATGAAAACAACATAATCGAAATAAAACGATAATTTTTTTTTTTTTCTTTAATTATTATTTATTTAAAAAAATATTATTTTTTGTATTGGTTTTTCAATTGAATTATTATTTAAGTTCAGGGTAATCAACTGTTAAAAACATAATATGCATTTTCTTTTCAAAAAATTGATTGAATTATTGACCAAAATAATCGAGATTATGATTTTTTCCATAATCGAGCAGCCCTAGGAGGTCATGACTGAAGAGGGTTTAGTTGAAAAATATATATTTATTTGATATACTGCCTTGTATTGAATCATACAACAATCATGTGCAACTGGTGTTAACCTTTTCCATTTTGATGTCTGCAGTGTGAGACACTCAGCTCTAATGTGCATCTTGCAATGCTCATGTGAGCTACGGGAGATAGCTATGTAGGCAGAAACACACAGCAGCACCTGCTAAACGTGCCTTATGTAAACATACTGCAGTCTTGCTAGTTTTACTGCCAGTTGATCACCTTGCAAAGGGAACCCTTATCCTCCAGGAAGGAGTATAAGCTGGCTGTTATTGAGGCAGCATGGTCTTAAATGTTTACAGTGTTTGCACAGCATACCGAAAGATCTTAGAAGGTCTGAAGTGCTTTCTGTGTCCTGGTGAGTCGGCGGCAGCAGCAGCAACACAGAGTTAGTGTTACCACAGCAGCTTTCATCACCCAATGAGCGCTGCAAGGTTAGTGCATACCTCCTCTAACCAGCGGGCTCGCCTGCTCCGCCAGAGGGAAGCTGCTGACTGTAAATCAGTCTTGTTCCCGAGCTCCACACCCATCCTGTCCTGGGTCTGGGGAAGAGAAGGCCGCATGGCTGACCTCATCGCTTAGGCAACAGACCCTGCCCCACATCCTGAGGAAACAGAGGAGAAAAACAATGAACAGCAGAGTCAGAGCTGGAGGCCAAAGGCTGGTAGAGGGGGCAGCCCTGGGCCTTCAGTGTGTGATCCGGCTGCCAGAACACTGCTTTCTTTACTAAATGCTGTTGTAGCACATTGTGGGTTCACTTGCACCGCCCCTCCACTTGCTTCCTCTTTTTACGCTGCTTCCAAGCTTTCCTTTTACCCTGGCCTAGTAACTTGGCTCGAAGAACAGTGCAGATCATTTTCCAGTATTATCAGATCTGGATAATGTAGTAGGAATTTGAGAGTCCCTGCTGGATCTTTCTATGGTTACTCACGCTGGGGACACCCCAAGGCATGGACACAGGGAAACTCTGAGTTAGTGGGGCAGGGAAGCTCACTTTGGTAGAATAATCTACCTAGGAGAATAACTGAATAACGAATATATCTAATTGATTATCTCATACTCGAAACCATTCGTCGAGTTAGCTTCCAGTGGTGGCTGCGTAGAATTGTTTCTGTGTCGTGTGATCTAAACAATTCCTTACCAACTCCAATAAAAGCGTTGGTAAGTCCAAAACTCTAAAGTAATTTAAAATATGGCAGACATTTGTGGAATCATTAAAAACAATCTTAATAATCGCTGTGTTTCTTAAATGATACATTATTGATGTTATTTACTTCAGGCCAAAAGCCCTAACATTGTCTAGTGACTTCTCAAATGTGAATATTTGCTTGTTCTCTTCGTTGATATTAAACTTAATAGCATTTGGTTGTGGACTGTTGGTTGGACAAATAAAAAAAGTTTCTACTGTTTACTGGCATTTTATGAATAATCCAGCCAAGAAAAGAATGAACATATTGGTTGGTAAGGATACTAATTCATAGTTGTAGCCTTATTTGTATGCTGAGTGGGTGGTGTAGACACATTCATCCATCAGGTCTTTGCTTTCTAATGTTCTGCACTTCTATAGAATGATTTTGGAGCATGTGTTGGGTGTTGGGTGTTTTCATTCAGTATTAGAGAGACAAGATGGCCTTTCGTTGAGGGTCTTTCACCCTCTCTAATGGCACAAAAGCCTTCTCGCTGACATACGGTTGTCACACATGCGTGGCGATGAATGTGTCCTCAGTGACTGGGTGTTACATCAGTCTTTAGACTTTCCCCTGTCATCTGATTTACTGGGCTGTGGGGAAGTGCTTTTATTTTGAGTCCAGCGTTCTCTCTAGAGGCGTGTCATCTTTCAGTTAAAGGGTTGCTTGGCAGAGTATTTTTAGGTGTGTTTATTTTGAAGTAATCACCCTAAGATGCTTCTGTCTTTCTTTCGGATGGTTTGCCATCACACCGCATTGCACTCATCCTTTGTCTGGGTGGGACTGTGTGTCACTTCATTGTGGATCACTGTAAAGAAGCACAAGTTGATTGTGGTTAGTTTACATGTTGGAGTAATCATGGATATCCTCACATGAGGGAGTTGAAAAAGCTATCATGATAGAGAATTGAATAACAGAGCAGGGGGTGAGTAATACAGGAATCATTTTCCTGTCCTAACAGACGTCGCTTTTTCAATATATGTATACTTTATGTATTCAAGGAGAACTTGTGACAATGTATGATTACCTTATTTAGTGAGTTTATTTTCTACTAAAAAGGATGTTCACACAAAAAAAGTCCTACTTAACCGAAGATAACGTGATTCAATTTGAGGATTATTAGGATAATATCATAAATGCAATTAATGTGGCCAAAATGATTGTAAAACATTTACACAATGTCCCATGTCTAGTGCGTCCAACAGGTGGCCATCTCCAAGCCTTAACATTTCAAGATTTCTCTTGGTCTGTTTGCTGTTTGTCCATATTCTCTCAGTTTGTTCTGTCCCTGGTCTCTTTCTACCCAGCCTCCCCTGCCTGTCTCACTGGCATCTCCCCTCCCCCTGGCCCCTGTCTGTCTTGTTTGATATAAATATCGCGTCGGGCTGGCTTGATGGGGTAGGGTTTCGTTGAGGGGCTGTGGCCAGTTCTGCTCTTTTGCTCCCTGGCTATAAACAGGTGAGCTGTGGACCCTGGAGGCCCATCCTCATTGCCCACATGTTAATAGAAAAGATTAGCCAGCACTGCTCCCCCCGCCCCCGCCCCCCCCCCCCCCCCCCCCCCCACTCACCCCTCCTAGCCAGCCTGCATTGTACTCCACACTGTGGGAAATGGGCAGTAAAAACATTGACATCTCCCTTACCCTGGAATTCAAAGCACGCTGTAGTTAGTGATTCTGGTCCTGTGATTTTCAACATATTATTTTCATTTTCTGACAGATGGTGTTTTTTGTTTGAGCACATCCCGCAGGCTCCTTCAGTATTAAAGGAATCTGTTCTGGTGTGTAGAATTTATTACAGACCATTGTTTTTGTTTCCAGGTTTATGCCTTTTTCCTGGATTAGGGCAAATGTATGTATGCAGCCTTCCCAGAGTCACCTTCCCTGTGTCCCTGCCCGATTGCTTTTTTCCCCTCAAAAGCGGACAGAGGAATGTGTGGAATTCCCCATGCACCTTCGCTCCCATCTGATAAACACTGCGGGACTGTGGCAGGGCCTTGGGTGGGTGGGGGGGCGTGCATAAGCAGGACTGTACTTGTACCCACTGCCACAAGAATGTGTACATATCCACATAGCTTGAGTTGTTTGTTGAGCGTAATGAAGACTATACCACAGTGTGACCGCAGATGGTTCCCCTGACAGAGTGAGCCACTGTGCTATTGTTTGACAGACGTCTCATGAATCCATCTTGTATTATTAGTATCCAATCATATCCTTTTTTGATGACTGTTTTATTCCTCCACACCTTGTACACAAGGAACTATTGATTCAGGATGCTGTTGGAGCAGAATTGGACTTTGTCCATTGTGGCTCCTACCCCCCTGTCTGAAATGTAAAAGATTAGCCTGTGACTTGGCTTACCGTGCTCGTTTGCATTCTTAATGATTCTAACTCTGCCTGGACCAAACGTATCCAGGACTGACTAAGACTTGTAGTCCGTCCTCATGTCATGCGCAATGCTGCCCTCCTCAGGGGAAACGATGGAGGCAAGACAATTTCAGGAGCAACTTCAACCTTTATCCTTCTATGTCCTGCATTCACGTGTGTGTGTGTGTGTGTGTGTGTGTGTGTGTGTGTGTGTGTGTGTGTGTGTGTGTGTGTGTGTGTGTGTGTGTGTGTGTGTGTGTGTGTGTGTGTGTGTGTGTGTGTGTGTGTGTGTGTGTGTGTGTGTGTGTGTGTGTGTGTGTGTGTGTGTGTGTGTGTGTGTGTGTGTGTGTGTGTGTGTGTGTGTGTGTGTGTGTGTGTGTGTGTGTGTGTGTGTGTGTGTGTGTGTGTGTGTGTGTGTGTGTGTGTGTGTGTGTGGCTTAGTCAAAAACTAAAAAAGGATGTGAGCTGTAAATTTGGGATTTAGAAATATTTCTTCCTGATGCTAAATTTAAAAGTGTGGCTGGCAGTTCTTCTCTAACGCGTTTTGATCTTTCCTTATCCTGATATAGAAATGGCAGAATTGAGTATGGTGCAACCCCCAATGATAGATACAGTGAGCTTCATCCATATTAGGGCTACAAGTAACATTAATAATACTAATGCTTCATCTACTGATTTGACTAACACATCATCACAATTATGTGAAGCCCATGTGACACCTTCAGATGACTGTTTGTCCTCCTATCAGTGTAAAACCCAAAGAAATGAAAAGCAGCACATGCTATAGCCGGAACAGGAGAATGCTCGCTTGACATTTTTTATTTTATTACTTGATTTAGTTCATTATTGATATGACTTAGGCGATACATTTTCTGTTCAGCTTCTGATCGATTTAATTATTGATTCAGCTCTAATACATATATCTTCTTCAAAGCCCCTGTGTCTCTTGATCCCCATTTAAGTCACGTTCACTAACAATGAAGGGCTGATCAACACATATACACCGCACATGTCACTGCGAATGTCCAATTATTCTACAAACAAAAACACAATCTATCCACACGAAGGGGTATTGGAACACACTATAGCTCTTTGTCTTCCAGCATGAATGAATACTGGCATACTGCATTAGACATTATCGTTTAAACAATGCATCTAGCTGTGCCTGAGTCATGAACGTGACGTATATGTGTAGTATCAGGAGGTGGGAGAAAGGAGCAGATAGACCTTTTATAATACAAGTTCCAAAGTCTCCAAGTATTTTGGATGGCTTCCGGCAGTACGGCTGTCCTCTCTGTCAAGGCCATGAAAGACCTACTAGGAATCCATTGCTTTAATTAGTCTTTCCTGATCCTTTTTTTATTTTTAATTTAACAGCCTTTAAGATCTTTTATGCTACACGAGAAAATCTAAATCCTACACTGTGTTTTATATGACTGACCTTTGACCTATAACCAGTTGTGGTATCTTTTCTATGCGGGGTCTTTGTTTTATGAGCGACAAAGTCAACTTCAGTGAGACCTTGTTCAGCATGTCAGCACCAGGTGCAGATTATTTTGAGCTTGTCATGATATTTCAGCACATTTGCACAGACAGGGCAACTCGCTGAGCTTACCGCTTTAAATAGGCGTGTGTGCTCCCATGTGGTTTATGTCAAACTTCATGACTTAAACATTTAGCTTCACGGTCAGGGTCTCGTTTTGCAGACTGTTGACTTGGATGAAGAGTGGTAGGAGACTAATGAGAGTCTCCAGTTTATCACACTTTACTTGTAACCTTATCCCAGCTCATCTGATTTGAACATATATTAGGTTGCAATTGTTCCCATTTAGAGCCAATTCAACACAAGACATAAATCTAACTTAATATAAAGTTACAATCGTCTTGGCCCTATTTATTTATAAATGCATATTTGAGGGTGAGAGATATCTTATCCGGCAGTTTTTCAGTGTTTATAAGAGGTGCAGTGCGAAGATACCAAAAATATAAAACCTGGAAATAAGTTTGCGTATTTGCACCTTTTGGTTAGATGCCTGAAATAAGGACTTTGGTCCACACAAGATTGTCTGCTTTGTTCTACGACATAACACATGTTGGTAAATGAATATCCCAGCCAAGTGGCTAAATGAGATGACATTACACACCGAATGCCAGTCCCCCTTAAGCCTGCTGTGGTTAACATCACGCCACAGTAGTACTATAGATCTTTATAACCTACGCTGAATGAATAAAAATTATTTAAATATTGTTGAAGTTTGTTTGCCACAGAGCTTATTCTCTGCAACTCTCCAATATCAAATGCAAAAATCCCATTGGGTGATCTAGCACAGCCGCTAAGCTAACTCCTAGGTTGGCCTACAACAATACGTCATCCCTGCAGCACTCTTAATGTGCTGTCACCCAATTTTGGCTCTGAAACCACTCCCCCCAGTAGACTGGCAACATGCTGTCACACTGTTTCTCACACCATCTTTGTCTGTGCTGCTGTCTGCTTCACACACACACACACACACACAAACACACACATATATTCTGTCTGGAAGATATTAAAGATACGAAGCAATAATGTGAGTACAAAAAATAGCTTTAGTTTTTTTCCCTGGATAACTGGATTTGCTTTATTCTTGTGATGTTTTTATGTTTACATGATGTATCCAGTAAGCCTGAGAGGGTCACTTAATTATCTAGATATACTGATATATACATATGTGTTTTTTATGCTTACCTTGTTGTGACTGATGTGAAGGTAGTGTCTGCCAGTTTCAATAATCAATGAGCTTCATGAGCTTTCACTGGTGTGAAGTTAGACTTGATCCATGTCTCTTAACTGATTATCAGCTTAGGCTCTTAGCTACTGATTTACAGTGGGATTCCATCATCTCTTCACCAAAGTCTCACTTCTATTATTATTTTTGTATTTATATGTTTCGAAACCTCAAGAATGACATTTATTCTCTTTGCAGATTTATATTGTCTTTTGAAATAATTCCTACGTTTTTACACATTAATCAGATTTAAAATTCAAGGCAACCATTTTTTACTAATTGATATTTTGGCAGCCTGTTTATAGATCTGAGCAACCATCTTGTTACTTTTTTCGAGCCTGAATTTCTGCTGATCTAAGTTTCAAAGTGCAGAGATCTCATGAAACGGACTGTGTCTGTGCCAAGCCTCTGTAGTGTAGCAGTATGCAGGCGGGCGATTGCGGTCTATTCTGGACGGGTTGAGGATTGAAGGATAGTGTGAAGTAAGAGTCTATTTTGCTTCACATCCCCCCCCCCCCCCAAACCCAGGCCTAGATTCAGAAACACTCTCTGTCACTTTTTGTTCTTATCCGACTCTCTTGTTATTCACACTGATTCTCACGGGACTATTTAAAGAAATTCTTCGGGGTCAATGATGTTAATGTTTAGTTTTTTTTACTTGCCCCTATAAACTTTTTTTATTATTATTGATGGTTATCAAATAACGACAAAGTCTAAAGTTAATTGACCATTTTACCTTCTGTCATTTTTAGCTTGTACTTGTAAACATTCTGCTTTTGTCTCTCTTTTAGTTCTATGGTACATTGCCCATTTTTACAGTTCAGAGAGACAGTTCATGTTTTTTTCTGAACCAACATTAAATTCCTCTTCTTGTTGAGTCCTGGATAATTTACACGGGTATAAGATTTAGAAATGACGGATGAAGCTCACAGACAGGGAGCCCTCACTGTCAGCAGGGTCGTATCTTTAGTGTGTACTGATGGTAATAGTATGTTGGGGATTTCCGAGGGATATTTCATGAATCCTAATGTGTTCATGTATGAAGTATGGCTGGGTGATGCAGTGTGCCATACTGTGATGGTGACAGGTCCTAACCTTTCTGTTGAATGATCGTTGCTGAGGAAAAGCTTTTTTTAGAGACAAGTTGGAATGAGAGATTGACTCAGACAGGCTGCTATTGTCATTTTACAGCCAACCCCACAGTCGCTAGTCGCCTCAGAGCTTCCAGCAACCCCAATAAAGAATGAATTGGTCTCCAGCACAACCATGTTCGCAGGTTGAAGTATGTCACAAACAGTTCAGGATAGTTTTCCTCTGGCAAGCTCCAATACCATGAAGACTGTTTGTGATTTTGTTTTATAAATGAAATTAAGAAATACAAGTATGCGTAGTTATTTGACCAGCATCATGGTAATTGGGACCTAATGTGTTATATATTTTCATGGTACGTCATTTCTCCTAGTTGTAAAGTACACCTTGCAACAAAACCTTTCTAATCTTTCAGACGCGTTGCTGGCGGACCTGGAATCCACTACGTCTTACATCGCAAAGCGTCCGGTGTTCTTTCCTGAGGAGACCCCCTACTCCATCCCCACCGGAGGACACTCCTACCAGGATGTGTCTGTTCCACCTCCAGTCCCTCCGCCGCCCTCAGCTGAGGCTCTGAACGGGGCCCTGATCGATCAGCAGGACTCCCCCCACTCCTCTCAACATGTAGGGCTCTATAGTAGAAACTATCTTTCTACATTAAGTTATTTGACACAGGATTGTTGAGTTAGTTAGGAAGTGAAGTTAGTTAGGAAGTGAAGTTAGTTAGGAAGTGAAGTTAATTAGGAAGTGAAGTTAGTTAGGAAGTGAAGTTAGTTAGGAAGTGAAGTGCTTAACAAGCACGACAGGAAGTGACATAGCACAAGATAAGATTTTGTAGACTTGGGGAAAATGTAGTAAAAAGGAGTATGATTTTTGTCTGCTATATAAAAGATGCAATTTTCTTTGCCGAAGTCTGACCTTATGGTCTGAAAACATCACTGGCCACTTTTAAAGCCGATAAGCAGGTCGGTGTTGGAAGTTGATGAATCAAGTGAGAACGAACCATTGAATGCTTGTACATTTGACAGGCACAAAACGCAGCCAGGATGTTCAGTTTACACCGTTAACAGCTCGTTTGTCAGTCTGTATGACGGATGTGTCCTCTGCAGTCATTAGGTTCAGCCCAGAAGAGCTGGTCCAGGGACAGCAGCAGCCCTTCATTGTCTCACATTGAAGAGGACCACGTGTACAGGTAACACTTGCACGCTTGAATTTTTTTGTGTATAGAATTGTGTGTATCCTCTGTCGTTCTCTTTCAGCTGTAGCTACCATAACAAGTTGTTTCTGTCTCCTCCTCAGTTTTCCAAACAAACAGAAGTCCTCGGACTCGTCGACAGCAGCCATGACCTCTGCCATGGGCAGTAACCTGTCCGAGCTCGACAGGCTGCTGCTGGAACTCAACGCGGTGCAACAGAGCTCCCCTTCATTCCCCACCACAGGTAAACACAGACGCCCTCGGCTTTATCATTTCCGTTTGTAGTGAGCAGGATTAATTGTACTGTCATGTGTCCACAGAAGAGGCTGCTCCACCCTTACCGTCCTGCAGCATCACGCACTACGAGAACGGCGGCGCCCCTGACATCAGGGTGAGCCCTCCCCTTCAGGAGAAACCCAAGAGGAACGGCACGAGGCTGGAGGAGGCCCGACCCAGCATGGAGAGTCTGCTGGACGAGCTGGAGGGCTCAGTGCCTTCACCCAGGTACACTCTTCACTCTTAGGGCCTGAGTCCACTGAGCGCCTTCATCTGACAGAAAGGAGCTGGATAGAGCCTCCGTCCAGCCTTTCATGAAGAAGACCTTTGGGCATTTTTTTATTGTTTCTCTGAAACCAATATCTCGTCAAACTGTGACAGTAGTTGTAAGAAGGACTAGCATTGCCCCCCTGGATTTGTATTTGGCAATATGTGGACATGGACCCTAACTTAGCATGTGTTTATATAAAAGTAGGGATGTCTCGAGTCCTGATCCGATACTTCTTATGATACAGATGCATAGCGCAACTGCATCTAATGTTTTGTATCAAAATCAATCTGCATTCCTTCAGCTGCTGTGCATGAAAGCTTTGCTTGGAAGTTGAAAACAAAAACATAGGATGGGTTCTGGCTCTCTATAGGCCATATCAGTCGGTTGGAAAAATACTTTAATGGGCGCCGCGACCAATCGTTGAGATTGGACCGGAACATCCCTTGATGAAAGCTGTAGAAAGGGAAAGTTATTATGTTTTGAAGTGAGGTTATATGAGGCACTTGTCCATAGTTCGTGTAATACCTAGAGCAGATGGCAGTTGGAGTTACTGCAGAGGAGTTAAGCAATGTCCTTCTGTGGACCGGGGCAGCACCAAAATATTTTTCAGCCCCCTAAAAAAGTCAATCTCAGTTAGGTGTACTCTATATTTAGAGAATGTACACGGCTTTAACTTACCGGCTGCCCTTTTCTAACATTATATCCACATATGCACCAGACTCCTTTGACCAGCACGTAGCCAGTGTTTGTTTTTCCTCTTAATACGTAGATTATGCATTGCCTGCACCAAAGGCAAACAAACCTGAGTCTGATTCTAATCTTCGACAATAGATATTTTGAGTGCTGCTTTTACTAAGGCTTGGTTGTGTTGATGTGTTTCCAATTCATCACAATTTGTATTTTACAGTTGCTCTGCCCACCACAGTGATTTGGACACACCCTCTCAGCAGCAAGCCAGAATTTCAGCTTCCTGTGCAACAAGAGAGCTAGACGAGCTGATGGCTTCTCTGTCTGACTTCAAGGTACAAAGCCTCATGAGTGAACACCTTATCAACAAACACTTCTCCTGTCCTCTCCCTCTTACCTTTGTTCTTCTTCTCCGTCCTTCAGCCCAGTTCTTTGGGCTCTCTGCTGGATCCAGCTTCTTCCACCTCTCCTCATCCTCCAGTTTCTTCCTCCGTCACCCCAGTGGCTTCTCCTTTTCCTAGCCTGTCCCACCCGTCTTCCTGTGCCTCTCCTCTTTTCTCTTCACCTGCTGGTTTTGAGCTGCACATAGACGAGGACGGAGGAGACGGTGGCATGTCGATAAATCGTTTCTGTCGCCACAGTCCTATATCCTCTCTTTCTGCAGCCAGTGACTTAGACCAGGACTCTATCATAGACGTCTCTGCCTCCATGCTGTCCTCCCAAACCAAGTCCCTGCTAGTCCTCTCTCAGGCCCCTTCCTCTAACTCCAACCTTATGAGAAATAGCCCAAGTCCATCGAACACCTACACCATCCCTTCCCTTACCTCTGTTAACACTGTCCTGAACCACAAGTCCTCCAAGTCCCCCAGTCCGTCTGTAGAGCGGGTCTCGCCCTCAAATGCTGTCGGTCAATTCCCTTCTTCTCCTGCGCCTACGAGCAATGAGGGTCCTTCATTTCAAGATATCGTTTTGAATTTCTCCACTCCACCTCCTGTCAAAAACGCCACCCCTTCTCCCTCAGCTCAAAAGACTCCTTCACCCATCCCAGTCGCTGCACATGCTTACTCAAAAACATCCTCGCCATCTCCAGTTTCTCAATATAAGGCCCCCTCTCCACCGGCCTTCAAAAGCCCCAGCAGCCCCTTCCCTGCACAGCCCCCCTCGATGGGGGAGCCCTCCCTGGACGAGGCACTGGACAATCTGCTAGCCATGAGTTTTGCACAGAATAACTCGCAGGTGGAGGAGCTCAAGATGGACGCACAGTGTCTCGAGGTGCAGGAGGAGCTCATCCTGCCCTTGGACAGGAACAGCGTGCAGCCTGACACTTTCACCAGCGCCACCAACACCATCATCACAGACGGCTCTTTGGACGGAGGCACTAACGGGGATGGAGATCTGGATTGGGCGGATGAGGAGTTTTCCATGTCCTTCCACGACGGGCTGGACGGCACCATGACGCCTTTCACCGAGAGGCCGTACACAGATGGCAGCATGACCCCGCTGACAGAGGCCAGCTGGATGGATGGCTCCATGACCCCGTCTACATGCCCCGGGACTCCTGACGTGGCCCTGGACCTGCCCCTCATGCAGACGCCCACTATAGACAGAGTGTCTGCTTCCGGACATGTATGCATCTCCACTGCTGCCTGACACCACATGGGCTTGTTTTGCTCACATTGTTTTGCTTTTAGAGTGTGAAGCTCCCCCTGCTTCAAGGGTTCTTCTTTTTGAAAAGCTGAAACATGATCCAGAATATTTATCTACGTGTCCTTATTACACAGAGAAGGGAATTGTTATGCAATATTATATCATATTTCAATAATGGATTATTCTTAATTTCTGGAGTATAGCAAAAAATTACTTTGTTCAGTTTATTTTTTGGTCAAAAAACCCGTATCCGGCTTCCATTGTTTACTCTTAGTTTCTATTTTATTTTCATAAATAATTGATTGATTAAAAAAACAACTTTCGCCTTACTATTGAGCATCATCAATAGAATTAGATAAACATTGATCGGGGCAGAAACCGTATCATGTTTGAGCTTCGCAAAAAAGGAAGGAAAGGATATATGAATATTGATAGTCAAAACAAAGCTGATGGAGTGCAAGCTAGCTCAGAAGACCCTCTGTGTAGTGACAGTTTTTGCTTCGAAACTGCACTTATAAATAACCCACTGATTGACAGTACAGCACTGCTCAGCATGACACTGTTGCACCAGTTGTGTGTGAAGGACCTAACACGCCCTGCTGTGGTTGTTTGAGTGGCTACAAAGGCTGGAAAAGATTTGATCGGTAAGGGCTTTTTTATTGTTGAAGGCATGCAAGAGGTGCATGAAGTGTGACTCTGAGCTCACTGACCACAGCACCGGCCTATCAGGGATTTAAATCAGCATTTGCCTCACCCGCTGCCTCCGAGCTCTGCTGTAGCTGCTTCATGTTTGGTGTGGACGTTTTGGTAAAGTGCTCACCATTCCCTCCCAGATAAAGTCAGTGATTAGGCGCACTAAGGAGACTCCCAACGTCCACCCCATGTTCCGAGACGGTCACCTGCGCAGGAAGTTGGGACCCGTCATTGTAAACAAGAGCACTTCTCAGGACCGCCTCATCGAGGAGCTTCAGGGAAAGTTTGGTATTGGTCGCTCAGAGCGCCGGCGTAAACAGTCCGACGAGTGGATGACGGATGGCGTCATCGTATCGTCCAAACCTCAGCGTTTCCGTGCCGAGGGGGCGGGCAGCGAGGTGGACAAGGTTGGCTTCAGTGTGCCGAACCACAAACATTTCACAATGAATTCACCTTTTAGTTTTCTACACACTTTGCTCTCTGTGTTCCCTCCTTCTCTGCTTTTCTCTTTTCTCAGATCGTAATTCACCTAGAGTCGCCTGTCCCTGTGAGGAAGGTGCTCCCCCCTCCCTCCCCCCTCACCCCCCGCCGCCCTTCTATCCTAGAAGAACCCAAGCGACCATTCATACCACATTCACACCAGCCGCCTTTCCCTATCCCTCCACTACTCCCTCCACCTCCTCCCCATCTCCGCGAACCAGTTCCTATAAAAGCCCCACCTCCACCAGCCCCAATTCGGGAACCTCCTGCTCCCAAACCAGAGCCCCCTCCACGTGTTATTAAAAGCCCGCCCCCCCCTTCACCTGTGAAGCCGGTCACACCGATTCCACCCAAAGTCCTGGTGTCAGTAGGCTGCCAAACTGAGTATGACCCAATCTTCCCTACAATGCAGGCATGAACCCCCCTCTCTTACCCCTTCTTCTTATTTCCACTTTTGCTTACCTCAAACATATTTTAGTGATGTTCCTGTGTGTATCAGTCTTCATAATTGAACCGTTTCAGATTATGGCCCAGGGGAAGGGTGGTGTTCCTGGTGGTCCTCCGACGCAGGTCAACAAGCTGGACAACATGCTGGGCAGCCTGCAGTCGGACCTCAACAAACTGGGCGTGCAGACGGTGGCTAAAGGGGTCTGCGGAGCCTGCTGCAAGCCAATCGTGGGACAGGTAAGATGCGGTTTAGATTTGACAAATAATACATCTGTAATACAAATAAGTTATTTGTATAAACATGTTTAGAGTTTGCATAGTAGGGCTGTACAGAAGCTTCTATTAAGGTTTTGAAATAAAGCTTATAATCTGTCATCATATTTTTCAGTCTAAATGAAATGTGGGAGGATAAAGGTGTGTTGTGGTTATAAAAAGGATATATAATATAATATTGCTCCTGGACGTCCCTTTCAAATAGATGAAAGAGACACCCTTTGTGTGTAGCATATGAGAGAGCAAACGGTTTTTGGACCACAGTTAAAACCCAGTTTTAAAGTGGATTGAAGCTGAATATTTAATTAAAGTAACATATCAGTTGAATCTTGAAAATGACTACTTCGATATTTCCTCAATAAATTATATAAGACTTTTGGATTTAAAAACAACTTTACAAGTTAGGGAAAATGTTTGGTTTACATGAGCATCCTAAACAGCCACCACTGGAATATTATTCTACAAATAATGTTATACTGAAAATATTCATGACGTCTGTAGTTATCTTGATCTGAAACTGTGCAGAAATATTGGGTTCAAAACAAAACAAAACAGACATGCAAAAAATATTTAGAATTGTCAACGGTATTGTTGGTTTCAGGTAGGGCTGCTCGACTATGGCAAAAATCATAATCATGATTTATTTTGGTCAATAATTGATATCACGATTATTAAATTTGAAAACATCCATTTATTGAACTTTAAAACAATTAATAATTTTAACAGTATATTTTTAACTGTTGATTTCCCTGAACATATAATTCAACTGAAAAACCAATACTAAAATAGATCAAATAAATGATACATTTATTTTTAAATTTAAATAAATAATATCAAAATAATAAATACCAATAAACAATATCAACAAATACTTAGGAGCGCACTTCCACAAGCTACTAAACATATATTAATATGATAAATAAAAATAAATTAGACCAAAATAACTGAGATCAAATATGTCACAACCTAGCAAAGCAACATCATTGTTTTTTTCGATTATGTTGTTTTCGTAATTGTGGCAGGCCAAAATCGTAATTGCGATTTAAAATACGATGAATTGCACAGCCCTAGTTTCAGCCCTAATTCACAATCCACTCTCCTGTTGGTGCAGGTGGTGACCGCCATGGGGCGCACATGGCACCCTGAACACTTTGTGTGCACTCACTGTCAAGAGGAGATCGGCTCCAGGAACTTCTTTGAGCGTGAAGGATTGCCGTACTGCGAGACGGATTACCACAACCTGTTCTCCCCACGCTGCCACTACTGCAACGGGCCCATCCTGGATGTGAGTCCCTGCTGTGCTCACACGTGCTCATGTCTCTTTGGAGATTACAGTCATCCAACAAAACATGTTGTCGTCTCTTTTCAGAAAGTTGTGACGGCGCTGGATAGGACCTGGCATCCCGAACACTTCTTCTGCGCTCAGTGTGGATCCTTCTTTGGCCCAGAAGGTACTGGCATTTATTATTTGGAGTTATATGTACAGTACATAAATAGTAGTACAAAGGATTAAGATGTGTTGTCTGTTTCTGTTCCTCCTTTAAAGGCTTTCATGAAAAGGACGGGAAAGCCTTTTGCAGGAAGGACTACTTTGACATGTTTGCACCAAAATGTGGCGGCTGTGCCAGAGCCATTTTGGAGAACTACATCTCAGCGCTGAACAGCCTTTGGCATCCTGAGTGTTTTGTTTGCAGGGTGTGTATCTTTTATTCCTCTCATTCTGGTGTGTTTTCATGAGTTTAGCTGGAGGGCCTCTAAAGACGGTGTACAGGAGTTTATATGCAGGGGTGCACATAACTGGTACGTAGGTACGCATGCGCGGTAACAATCTGAAATGCGTACCGTCACTTGTGTCACAAAGCGCATTTGCGTACCGACGTAATTGTGAAGCTTTTCCAGAAGGCGGTTAGATCACCGGACGACAGAGTCGGTCTCTGTGTGCACAGACAGGGCTGCTGTTAACGTCGGTCTGTACAGCAGCACTGCGCTAAAACAGCTGATCACAACGTTCACCCCACCCCCCCTGCTGACATTCGCGATACAGAGGGCTTCATGGGAACTTTGAGGGGAGCCAGAAGTTGGAGTACCAAACAGTGACTCTGAGTACCTCACTGAGAAAGTTGTGTGCTCCCCTGTTTATATGGATCAAAACGCTGTGGACAGAATCTTTCCTATAGACACCTGTTTTGATGTTTAAACTAATACTTCATTTGTTTTCATTCATACATGACAACATGTGGGAACATTATAAGTAAATGTGATATTAGACATTGAAAGCCTACAGTTTATTTTTTAGGCCTGTTAGAAATGTCAATCTTTAAAATGTATTAGAAATACTTGGGTAATAGGAAATGTGTGAATTGTAAAACACTCAATAACATCTTATTCGTTAATTCATTTACAGAATACCTCTCACAGTAACGTAATATAAAAAAGTATCGTGGAATCATCAAGAATCATATTTTGTTTCAACTAGGATGCTCAGAGCAAATGTACTGTCTAATTTCTTAATCTGTAGAAACCCTGTTTCTAAAAGACGTTTCCACTGTAACAATAACAATAACAATAACAATAGTATGTGAATAATGGCTTGCTCCTCGGCCCTCTGTTATCTTTCTCAGGAGTGCTTCACCCCGTTTGTGAACGGCAGTTTCTTCGAGCATGACGGCCAGCCGTACTGTGAAGTGCACTACCACGAGCGGCGCGGCTCGCTCTGCTCCGGCTGCCAGAAGCCCATCACGGGGCGCTGCATCACCGCCATGGCTAAGAAGTTCCACCCGGAGCACTTTGTCTGCGCCTTCTGCCTGAAGCAGCTCAACAAAGGCACCTTCAAAGAACAGAACGACAAACCCTACTGCCACGGCTGCTTTGTCAAGCTGTTCAGTTAGAGAGAGAGAGAGAGAGAGAGAGAGAGAGAGAGGGAGGGAGAGAGAGAGAGAGAGAGAGAGAGAGAGGGAGAGTGCGTTTATGGGTCAGGGCTGAGGTCAGCGTCTAGAGCATCTTATCTTCAGTACAGGGCGGGGTTAATTGTGTTTATATCAAAGAGGGTGGTCTGTGATCTGAGGGTGGCATTGGAAGTGTGTATGGACTAGGAATGTGCATTTGGTTGAAGCAGCAGACTCTCTCTGCCAGACTTCAATACTTTCAAGACGTCCCTGTTTTCAGACTGACAGCGATGCGGCTTCAAAGCTCTTCTAGGTTTGGAGTTGGTCAGGAAGTGTGAAAAAGATACACTAAGGTGACATTACATTTTTGATAAATCAACACTGAGATGCACACAACAAGATTTTCTTCTTAATCCTCTGAAATGTGTTGGATCACTTCAACAAGGAAATAGCTGCGTGTGAATCCTTTTTAGTTTGTATGTGGTTAGATGGTGCAACTGAGCCCTGTGGAGATGCTCTGCATGTGGCACCTTGTTGCTCACTGGTTGAGCGTGTCATTTTAGAAACAGCACAGATATATCAATTGAGAAAAACCGCAGCTGTTTATTAACATAACAATTAAACTACAAAGGAGGGTAGAAGGCTTTCCCCCCCCCATCATGTTGTGACAGAGCAGGAGGATGAATCCACGAGTCCATATACTGGAAATGCTTCTTCAGCCTTTACAATAATGTTGTATGCGTGAAATGGATTCTAGGGTTTATACTATTTTACAGACTCAAGAAACACGTGTATTCATTTTCTTCATATGGATACCAGAGCTGCAACTGTAAGAGTTTTCACTATTTTCTTAAAGTTTATAGACTGAAGATTAATCATTATTACATTAATCTGAAGACTGATCCATATAAAATAATCATTAGTTTACAAAGTTTGAACTTTATAAATACTTTGAATACCGTTTTTTAATTCAGAGTGTCCAATACACCCTTTATTCAAAGATAATCATGTCTGGTTGAATATTGTTTTGATATCATCAATGATGAAACTCAGAATGTACCATCCCCCAGTAGCTGCAGTATTCCCTGAGTTACGTATGTTTGAGCCAACCTCTCGTTTTTGTGCTGCCAAATCATTCCTTGTATTTTCACAGAAGAAAAGAGAAAATATCTGAAAACAGATTCTTGCCTTTGTCTCTTTGCAGTGAAGTGGAATCACACAAAGGTATTGGGAGTGTACGGTGCATCTGTAACACTCACGTTATTCTTTCTAGGTACATCCTAAGGAGTTCTTGTGTAAATATCAAATGCAGCTACATTTTGCAGTACTGGCATGCTTAGCATGTGTTAACCACTCATTCAGAGGGAGAGGGCTGAAGGCAGAGATACTTTGATATTGTTGGTGTCATTACTGTATTGAGAAGCTGATGAATGTTCACTTTGAAGAAGTGCAAAATACGAGAGGATTTGTCTGTGATATTCCAATGACTATGAATCAGCTTGTAACGTCTGATTATATCTGTCTGTGCCATTGTTTCAGTACCATGTCTAATAACACTGGCCATTTCAGCAAGTACACTAATTACAGTTCAATAGTCCACAGTTGTGTTTTCATGTTATTAGTCTGTGAGTCCACTGAAAAATGTCGGCTGTAAAGTGGTGGTTTGTTGATGACTCAGCATCTGAGTCGCATCTACTGTATACATGTAATCAGATACAGAAACATATATTGTGCCTTTTGTCTTGTTCAGGGAATACTAGAGCCTTAAATATGTTCTCACTCTATTTAAGATATCATGTAACAGTTGTCTTTTTCAAATCAATTTAGTAGAGTGTGATTTAACCAATGCCATACCATCTTTGAATTGTTTTTTGTGTCACTTTTTTTCCCTTTTCTCTCCGAATGTCAATAGTAATGGACAAAATGTTTCTTCACTTCTAGTCTGATTACGCAAATAAATTCTGTTTTGCTATCAAAAATATTGTGCTTTATTTGCGATATGTTTTGTGCTCAACCTTACACTCAAGTTAATGGAAACAAACATTATTCAAACTGATCAAATACGAAAGACCTTTCTTTCATAAAGACTTTTTTTTTTACTACAAGTTTTCTAGAATGTTTTTTTAAATATGCAAATAAGGCATTATCTCGTCAAATATGTGCTCATTTGACTAAGAATAATAGTTATGTAAAATAATCCCAAATGTGTGTTTTGGATATTTTGTTCCACTACAATTTAAAGATCGTGTATTATGGACGACCGAAAAATTAACACATAATGAAAAAAGTTTCTCGCGATAAATGTAGAAACCTGTAAAATCAGAAAGTAAACCAGCTATTTTTGTTGAAAAACGACTGACTCCATAAAATATTTATATATTTATAACGGCAATACATATACTGTAACAGGTGATGGCAATAACGCATCATTGTTGCTTGCCAACCGCAATAAAATATAGAGAAGAAGAATAAATGGAGCAAACTCCTGCTGTGATTGGACACAAAAATCACGTGCTTAATACGTCATACCCAGAAGAATGACATGTTTGTTTATCGTTGCTAACATTCAGGTAAGAGGAGCTCATTTGTAAAGTAAGGATGATAAAATGTTAACTTATTCTCTGCTAAAGCACGTTATGTCTACTTCTATAAATCAAAGAAAGATCAAGGTCATGCTAGCGTCAAACTTTAGCCGCAACCCTGCCTCTATCACTGTATTTCAAATAGTCTCTTTATTTAAACATCAACAACAGCAATGTTAATCTTGCCGGTACATCTGTAATAGTTTGAGCTTCTATTTAATGTATTAAATATTTTAGTAAGTGTTTTAGTTTAACTTCGGCTCTTTGTGCTTGCTCAAACATTAAACTTCATAGTTAACCATTGTAGTTTTTGTTTCATGAATGTCGGTCTGTTCTTTAAATGTCTTTTAGTAATGTTCATGTTAAATTATGTGTCACACATTTTGTCAAATCCCTTTTTTGTCTGTTATTGAACTTTGTGCTTGCCATTCAGTAGGTTCTGGTTATTTTTACACAATTAAAGACTTCAGTGTGAATGAAAAGTAATGTAAATCTCATAAAATATGAAATAAATAAATAATGACATAAAAAACTTTCAATATAGCAAATCAGCGGCTACAGGAAATATAAATGTAATGAAACCCTTTCACTCTCGTTTCTTACAAGTGTATTAATATCTCTGAGAAATAGATTATAAATGACTAAGTATTCAAATGTGTTAAAGACTTATGAATGTGAAATAAACTAAAAGTATAAGACTTGTGTTTTTTAAAGGTTTATTAGTACATAATACATTTAACAATCCATTAGTTAACAGGTATTGATATAGCAACATTTCACTTTCACAAGTTCTGCCAAACTCTCAACCCTAAATGTTAAATATCAGCCTTGGTTTTCATGCTTTTGACAATTGAATATGCCAGAAAAAGAAGTTGTCGTGAACCTTCAGTATCCGTCCGTCTGCAGGTATCTTAATGCAAAGACGACAAACGTTGGTGGGTCCAAGATGGCATCGTACTTTGATGAACACAACTGTGAGCCCACCAACCCCGAGGAGCAGTATCGCCAAAATGCACTGCTTGAATTGGCCAGGTGAGGAAGTGTGTGTGTGTGTGTGTGTGTGTGTGTGTGTGTGTGTGTGTGTGTGTGTGTGTGTGTGTGTGTGTGTGTGTGTGTGTGTGTGTGTGTGTGTGTGTGTGTGTGTGTGTGTGTGTGTGTGTGTGTGTGTGTGTGTGTGTGTGTGTGTGTGTGTGGGGGGCGATGTGTGTGGGGTGGGTGTGTGTGTGTGTGTGTGTGTGTGTGTGTGTGTGTGTGTGTGTGTGGGGGGGGGGGCGATGTGTGTGGGGGGGGGGGGGGTGTGTGTGTGTGTGTGGTAGGTACAGTGTTTAGATTGAGTGTTGGTCTGTGTGCAGGTCTTTGATGCAGGGCTTGGACTTATTTGACTCCGGAGCGTTCGACTTGTCGGACTGGGACCAGCGTCTTCCTCCTCCGGCGGCCAAAACTGCTGTTCAGACGCTCACTGTGGTCATCATCTCTCTAGAGCAAGCAGGTGACACACTTTTGCTCCTGTAGAAGGAAATGGATGGTTAACGTTTTGAAAGTACGCTTGTATGAGGTACCTATCCATATTTAGTGTATTACCTAGAGCAGGTGGCTTTCACTTAAAGATGTCCTATCTTGCAAAATGCACTTCTTGATGTCTTTGACGTCATATCGGCAATGTGGACCCACGGCACTATCAGAAACGTTGCTATCAGAAGCAATGCACAATGTATTTTGGACGTAATATGGTCTTTGTTTACATTAGCAAGCCTCGTTAACACTGAGAGCTAACCTGCACTGGAGAGAGCATGTGTCAAAATGCAGGAAATAAAAAAAGGAACTCGCCTTGTAGTAAACCTGCAAGAAAAGAAGCATACTGTTTCAGAAATAATCCTTGAAGTGGTTCGGAACATGAGATGGCATTTAATCACAGGAGCATTTAGTTTTATCTAAGCAGAGCAGACAGCCTGCTCGTCACAGACCTGACTGCTTGCCTGGTGATGAAGGGGGCGGGGCCAGCAGCTACTGACCGAGGATCAGCCATTCTCTAACACAGTGTTTCTCAAAAAAATGTCATACCAAGGACCACTTAACCAATAAAAAAAAACACTCGCGGACCACCTAACTCCACAAATATCAAAAAACACATCGTTTTTCTAGAACATTACAAATCGCCTGAAAATTGTACAAACAAGTGGCAACATGTGTGATGAAGGTGTTGCGCTGGGCTATATCATGCAATCAAAAGTGAAACTTAACCTCGCTCCATTGCGGAGATATTCCCACGAGAGTGCGGAAAACTTAAATGTATTTATTTATTTCAAATGTGAAATGTTACCAATATACTCACGGACCACTAGGGGGCGCTCACGGACCACACTTTGAGAAGCACTGCTCTAACAGGGCTGAAACAGAGCAGAGGGATATGAGGGATGTTTCGTATTTTGAACAAAACACATCATTGACATATTTTTTATATATCTGAGACCCATAATATATGCCTAAAAATAGCATGATAGGAGATCTTTAAACAGACCTGGAAATGTAGTGCTGTGAAAAACTGACTGTTTTTGTCGATCAATCTGGTGGCTTCGCAGATTGACTGAAAAACGACTGTCTGACCGCAAGTTAAAACGTTGAAGTACTCAAAAAGTATATATTACTCAAACTTAAATCCATTAGTATTCTGGTTTGCTGCTGCCCCTGTTGAAAGCAGTATATTGCTTTTTTTTGTACTGTTACTCCTGTCTGTTCGTCCAAACTGGAGACTTTTACTCTGCTACTGTAGGTAACACTGACTATGGATATGTTTCTCATACAACCCCACTTCAAAATGTCTGTTTTTAAATGTAACGAATGTAGAGGAAGGAATTGATGATGGCAGAGGGAGAGATAATGCTTGCTGAAAGTAGGGTGGGATTTATCCAATGTTTTCTTTTGTTTTTTTTGTTCCCACAGACAAAGGTCTGAAGTGTCCTGTGTGTTTGCTGGAGTTCGAGGAGGAGGAGTCCGTTCGGGAGATGCCTTGTAAACACCTTTTCCACTCGGGATGTATACTGCCTTGGTTGGGAAAGGTAGAGCTTCACATTTTCTAATTCAGAGTTAAATTCTTGATTGTAAATGGAAACGTTTGAGTGGTTACGTAGAAATCCTTTTGAATCTTTTTCATGTTTGCAACCACAGACTAACTCCTGTCCGCTCTGCCGACTTGAATTACCGACTGATAATCCAGAGTATGAAGAGTTTAAAAAAGACAAGGTGAGTGTGTGAATATCATTTTTCATGGTACATCCTCTTCTTTTAGCTGCGCCTCTCCATGTGGCCTCAGTCCGTGGTTCCAAAGTGTGTTTGTGTCCTGCAGGAGAGGAGAAGGCAGAGGGAGCACCGGCTGGAGGACCTCCATGGCTCCATGTACACATGACGAGACTCCGCTGTGGTGCAAGTCTGTGGAACAGTGACATTTTACTGAAAGAATTGAATACAGAATGTGATTTCAAGCATGAGTGGGGTATAAACCCTTCTTTACCTTTTATATTTGTAGTCAGATATATACATTTAATCTCAAGTATCTCCCATCAGCAAAACTGCACACTTTAAAGCCACCACACCTGGCACCGCTATCTAAATACAAGACAATATTACAAATATGTATCAACATCATTTGGTGTTAACACAGGGCCAGCCATTTGTGTGACCTCCCTGAAATAATTTGAAAGTTTGGATAAATGCTTCTTAGTTAGACTGATTGTATTTTAACATGAGTAAGCTTTTGAGTCATTTCTGTTCAGATGCTTTATGCCTTTTAAATATAAATCTTTAAGCTTTAAACGTACAGCTGTTCAGCTGTATTTGTCTGATTAATAGGAATTATTTAAAGACCCAAATATATTTTAATCAGTTACTCAGAGATTTTATTTCAAAATGCACTTCAGCAATGCAGTATAAACAGTGTACACTTACACACATCATATGTGCTCTTTGAAGGCAGATCACAGGTAGGAATGTATAAATGGAAGCAGAAGAGGCCAAGATATCGTGAGGGTTGAACTCCAAAGATACTGAATCCTACATTTATCATCATGCATTTTATATTAAACCATTCCATTTCCTTAGTGAAAATCTGTTGAACCAGGGTATATTTATGTCATTTCAACGAGCAGTAAGTGTTTATGCAAGCCATCCTTTCAGTTTTCTGCTCCACAGGTTGTTTCTGTTTTTTACAAATGTCCCTGTTAGCAGGTGTTACTGAAACGATTCCACAAGTACTGTTTGATGTCATGTTTAAAACACCAACTTACCGTGTTATTTGTTGTTTATAAAAATACAAAAAATTCCTGTGTTTGAAGAACAACCCATGCAAAACATCTAACAATTTTAAATTTTTATTTCATATTTGAATATAAATCTCTGTCAAATGAAAATACCTTTAAAGACAAATCATACATATTTACAGAATTTATAAAAAGGAAACTAAATAATATCTGTTGAATTTTTTTCTGACTCCATCACCACCACCCTCTTATTACATTTTTAAATGTACTTTTACGTCATTACTTACTTTTTGTAACATGATCAGGGCATTTTATGCATACTATACTATCACTTTGAATTGATTTGTTATAAGATACAATACCTTTTTATAAAATGCTGAATGGCATACTTTATCGTGTGAATGTAGCTGCAAGCTTTCTGTAAATGTGTGATGAAAAAAGCAGTCGCCATGTCGATGTGTCCCTTTGCTAGACACCCTTTCTTTACTGTGTTGCGTTCTTTAGGTTTGTGTGCTTATAAAAGGCTAAAATCCCAAAGCTATATGGCGGGACATCTCTAGGCCAATCACGGCAGAGCTAGCCAGCTAACCAATCAGAGCAGACTGGGCTCTGGTTTCAGACAGAGGGTGAAAAGGTGCTTCAGTTCAAGAAAAATAAAAAGCTTTTTGACACAAGCAATGTGTTAGTTTAAAAAACAACCAATGCCAAACATTTAATAATTTATCATTTTTATTTCATATTTGAATATAAATCTCTGTCAAATGAAAATACCCTAAATGATAGACAAATCATACATATTTACAGAATTTATAAAAAGGAAACGATAATCTGTGTTGACTTGTCTTCGGGGGATTTCTCTGACTCCATTACCATTCTTTAACATCTTTTTCAAAGATTTAGGAAATATGAATACATTTCTGAATAGACATTGTTTCTGTGTTGAAGAGTTCAAGGTGTGTACAGGTCAGGCAGCCTTTCTTCATATAGGATTCTCCCACCAACAAAGATACCTTATGAAAGCTTAGGTGTACATTGTGAGAGACAACAAAAGCAAAAAGGTCAAATCCACCGTTAGGTTTCGGCTTCTGGAAGATGGCGTTATGTAGATGTTACAGAATAAATCCAGCCCTGACGTGAGGGCTCATACAAGCTGCCATTTGCAGTCACACCATGTGACTTTGTTACAGTTTAGTGAAATTGGCTACAGCTGAACACATGATAAAAAGAAAGCAATATGATCATGTTCCCCTGGCACAGTACGAGGGATAAGGCTAAAACAGTGCACCCATAACGATTCATACACCTCCTGCTGACGCACAGAAAACCAATCAAATCTCCAGAGGACTCCCGTCTTTTTTGGCAAGATCTGCAGAACAACACAATCGCAGAAACAATCGCGAGATAAATAATTTGCACAGAAAGTAAAGAAAACTGACCTGACACATGATTACGCAGCCGGTGTAACAGCACACCCACAGTTTCCTTAAATGCAGACACTTTGGACTGTGGATTGCAGAGCCACCATGGCGTTAAATACTGTTCTCAAACTCTTCGCTGTGAGATGGAGAAACATGTTGGAAGTCTAGCATTTTGCCTCGGAACATCAAACCCACGAAAAGATAAAAAGAGGTAGGTGATGTGACCTTTCTTTAAAAAAAGACTGTGTATTGCTGGCATCAGTGGTTAGATAGTTCAAATGTACTAGAGGGCAGAATACTGTGTGTTAACAGGGAATATACTTCTCATTCATTTCACAAAAAAATATCCTATTCTAAAATTGGAGGCATTGGTCAGCTTTAGTTCGAGCAGTGGTAGTGTGTGGCAGTCTGGTGTTAAGTATCAATTTAAAAGAAATTGGCAACAGGAAATCATACAAAAACATTCTTCACTCTACAACCTGTGCGGTATTAGTGTCTGTTTGTAACACTGTGATGTTACCCTGGTAACGCCATGAGGTCTAAAAGCATCAGAGACATGAACTTTCCCTAAAAAGGACTCATTTTGTAACAGAACAACTTTTCTCTGAAGTCAGATACGGCTTCCAAGGGTCCAGCCTGGAATCAAATCAGCATGTGGGCGACAACTTTGTTATACTTTTAGTTGGATTATACATTTACCATCACTCGTTTACTATAACATGTAGGTCACTTCAAAAGTCTTTGTGTCAACTCAAATACAAACTAAAACAAAGCCCTGGGTTCAATCCCAACACACTGAAAAAGGCATTATACACTCCAGCGGAGCGGAAATTATCTCAAGATTGATGACAATTATTGCACCGGACATGACAGTCAATGGAATAAAAAAAAAAAAAGGGCAGCATGAAATGTAAAATGATACAAAGAAATCATGCGACAGGTGGGACGATACTGGAATAAGTCATCGAGGGGCTTCAGAGACTCTCAGTGATGCAGACCCCAGAACAGCTGCTGTGTTAACGTTCTTCACTCACATGATCTCCCCAATGATAGTGGCTCCAACTATACGTCGTTTGGAAAACAACTCAGAATACCATCAAAATGTGCATTCAAAATCATCTGTGCAATCAGAACAATATTGTCGATTGAAATCAAGATTTTTTTGCGAATCATTTGACATAATTACGTTGATTGATTTTTAAAAAAAAAAGGCCATATGCTTAAAGCATGTAAAACATAACTATTCACTTCTCAAACATTCAATATGACCCACTAACTACGCTAAATTAAAAAACATAAAACTGCTATTCTCTCAATCCAGAAAAAGTGTGCCGTGCAGAGATAAGCAAAAGGCCAAAAACAGGTAGGCCGCGCTAAGCATCGGGGGCTCATGAAGTTGTTTCGGGGTGAGGGGGGGGGGACTTTGTGGGCACAACAGGTGTGCAAAGTTAGAAAAAGGAAAAAGTGTCGCTCAGGAAATAAAAACAAATCAAACCGCCATCTTGGAAAACATTCATGGCTCCACACATTCAGCCTCTCTTTACAACATGGCTACAGGAAACTTCCCTGTAGCGGCACGCGTCACCGTGGAAACGAAGGGAGGGACAGTACAGCATTACAGATGGGTCACCTGGTGTAGGTCCAATGTTGAAACATGTCAGAGCCTCTCCTCCACCTCCGACTGCAGAGCTACAACATCGCTATGCTCTCCGGCGTGCAGTTGAGATGTGTGGAGGTGCTGCTCCCCCCCGGGGACTTGAGGCCTTTCGTGGCCCCTCCCAGTGTCGAGCCCCGCGCTCTGGGGCCCATGAGGATCCCCGAGCCGTGGTGGAGACAGTGCTGCAGGCCCGCCATCATGGTCTCGCTGGTGACGGTGCCGAACTCGTAGGTGAAGGTGCCGTAGAAGACCAGGATGTCCACCGTGAAGACCCACTCGCAGATGGCGGCGGCGTGCTGCAGGACGAAGCTCTCGTGGACGAAGAAGATGCCGCCTGGGAGAAGGGGGGGTTAAGGTGGACAAACATCTGTGGGACATACGGGAGGGAAATCTGAGCCTTCTCCTGTCACTGAATTTATATAAATATAGAATTGGGGGATGACACCCTCTTTAATTGTCACACACACATGCACTCAGCAGACATGGTGAAATCTCACCTCTGCATTTTACCCATCCTAGAACTAGGAGCGGTGGGCAGCTATTGTACAGCTGCCCACCGCATTCTTGCTCAAGGGCACCACGGCAAAGCCCAGGACGTGAACTAGGACCTCTCCAAGTACCAGTCCACTCTCAATATTTAGGTCTGTTCGGGGACTTGAACCCTACGGCTCCCAGTCCAAGCCCCTACTGACTGAGCCCCTACTGAATGAGCCACTGGAAGGAAGCACATGAACAATGTCATGAGATAAATCCAGGATATAATGAGATATATGACGAGGAGCTTAACC
The DNA here is from genome assembly GCF_949606895.1 of Notothenia rossii. NCBI lineage: Eukaryota > Metazoa > Chordata > Actinopteri > Perciformes > Nototheniidae > Notothenia > Notothenia rossii. Next base: position 15,831,318 of record NC_136909.1, on the reverse strand, counting down.
TCCGGATGGGAACTCATTCTTTGATTAGAGTTCAATTGAAATTGGCTTTGCAGTTCTATTAAATCGATGTGTTTAAAAAGGAGGACATGACTGCAGTATATTAACCTTTGATGGACAGTCGGGTAATATTGAGAGCCTGAATGGTTCTCATCCCTGTCTCCTAACATCAGTGCAGTGGATATTGATTGGTGGAGGAGGAGCAGTCGCCCTGGAAGCCACTGAGAGGCAGGCAGCACAGAGAAAAGTGTACCATCAGCATTGTAAGTGTTAAACCAGAGGGGGAGGTGAGGGGGAGGCCGGAGAGATGTTATCGCGGTCTTGAAGTTGAAGGACAATCATCTCTTTCTGTGCAGCCGTGTCTCGGGGCTAGAGGAGTGAGATGAGAGGAAACCAAGAAGAGTCTCTAATGTTTAGCAGTGATCCCATGACGGCACAGTGGAGCCAGAACTGAGCTAACGGCCTGTGACAGGGCGGGACACACCACACCTCACAAACTCAACCCTTCTTTCTGAACTACACCAATGCTTTTTGATTAAAAGTCAGATGTGTTGGATCAGGTTGTAACTATAGAGTTAACGACGGCTCCTGCTAGCAGGGATACTTTAATCCTTTACTTAAATACATAAAAGGTACTCCTCATGCAGGATCACTCTTTTCAAAGTCTTATATTATTAGAGATTTGAATTCAGTGATTTTATTTCAGTGTCATCAATCACTAGTACATGCAAGAGCATTTACATTTGGCTAACTCTGTATACCACTGGGTAGATACGTAGTATATCATCTTATAGTGTGTTCTAAATGTAAAGCGTAACTGTATGTAACAAATAACTGCATTGGAGTAAAAAAGGTATCTCTGAATTGTAGTAGAGTAGGAGGATAAAGTAACATTAAATGGAAAAGGCTCCATCCATGCTCGTACTAAATAAGTTTAGTAAGAGCAGGATATAATTGTTCATTTGAACAGATGTATTTAGTTCCATTCAGTGAAGGATACTGAGGACCAGGGAGATCATGGCGCCCAGGGCCAGAGCCACTCTGAAATGGGCCATCCAGTAGTCGAGGGCGGTCAATGCCACCCGGTAGGTGAGCACACACTGCAGGCACACGAACAGCAGCCCCGCCGGGAACGCCACCCCCGCACCCACATAGTGCAGGGACTTGGCGTGATCCACCTGGAGAACAAGACCACCATCATCAGAAGGATTGCAGCTAAACACATCAGGATTTGATCTACTGGACATTTGACTTCTAATCCAATTCTAATGAACATACGTCTTATTCCTGCATCTTACTTCTACCATCATGTCTCTTTTCTTTGCTTTCCTTCATGTCTGTAGTATGTTAGATTGTTGGAAGATCCTGGGACTTCCTGAACCTGCGCTGTAGTTATTGTGCATGTGACAATAACAACTTTGAATCTTGAATATATATACCTGGAAGTTTCCCACCATGACCAGGCCCACGGCGTTGGTGCAGCCCGACACCAGAGCGCTGGTGTTGATCCAACACTGGTGGCTGTGTTCAATCACCTGGGCGTAGCGCAGGAAGCACACCATCACCACTGCAGGGCACACAGGAGGACACACACACAGTTACAACGCATCAAGACACAAGAGAGACAAATACTGCACAATAGAACTATTAACCTTTGTTTTTTAAAGAAAACATTTCAATCAACATGGTTCAGTTGATTTCATTATGGCAGGTCGTGAAATGGATTTGAGTGTTTCAGTTTCGATACTGCAAGGGGAGATTTGAAGGTATTATACACCTTTTTCAGATTTCTAAATCCTTTAAACATGACCCTTTCTGATTTATAGTTTTATACATAGATGGAGGATTGTCATGTGACTCCACTCTGCTTCATTCGGATGTTGCATGAGGGGGGGGGGGGGGGGGCTTTTCAGGACAGGTTTAGCAGCGCTGTTTGAAAACTACAGCCCTGCAGGATGCTGTCTGTAACTGAACCAGCAAGTCAGTAAAACACAGATTAACAAAAGTAGGGGATGAAAACTCAAATAAAAGCATCAACTTTAGAAAAGTTGAGTTGAGAGAATAACAGACAAAAATGAAATGTGGAAATAAAAATGAAATGCAACGTAAAAGTCTGAAAAAAGTTATCCATACTGAAAACACCAGTTGAGATGCAATTAGAGATAAAGCTAGTGAGGACAAAGGGCAGGAGGGGGAGGCGCAGAGGAGGAAGGCAATGGAGGGGACACAGGGGAGAGGAGTCAGAGGACACCGGGCGAAGTGGAAGGGAAGCCGCATTCATTATTGATTAGAGAGCTTGGCTATTTCAAGGCCTTCAGCTCCTCAGCTGACGTGTGTGGGCAGCACGGAGGTTAATATGACACGCAACGGACGTCAAACACCTCGGCTGTCCTCAGTCAGTGCTGCGTGTCAAAGGACAGAAGGCAGCAGTCCTATTTAGTGTAGAGGAAATCACCAATTTGTTCCATGATTATCCGTATTTAATAAAGGAACTGTTACAGAACGTTCACCCCAGTACATTGTAGCATTGATGCCAACTCTTTGTCTTGCTAACAGTTGGATGAGAAGATCAATACCACTCTGATACATGTGAACACTGAAGCTACAGCTACGGGACAGTAAGCCTAGCTTGGCCCAAAGACTGGAAACATCAAGGCGGATGTTTTATCAGATGGTCAAAAATCCACCAACCAGTACCTCAAAAGATCAGTCATTAAAATAGTACACGTAAAATACAAGAAAAATGTTTGTCTTATGTTAAATTACGTGCTGAAGCTCCTTTATATATACTATGGTCTACACAGTATTCATGACAGACTACACTATGACTTTTGTTTTAACTTTAAAATGACAAGCTATAATCTGACATTGTGTTGTAGAGATACGGAAAATAAGCGAAATGGCAAATATATTCCTACATACAGACAGAACTCAAGCACACGCATCATTTCTATTAATCACAGAACTACATGGTTAGAATTCCAGTTCAGAAGACGCCTTACCCATGAAGGCCCCGACGTTGCCGATCAAGCTGAACAGGCAGCTTTCGGGAGGGAAGGAGCCACATTTACTGGAGCAAATGAAAACAAAACAGCTCTTAGTATTAAAAGGTAGTAGTATAACCTAAACCTAAATATAGCTCCGTCCAATCACCATCTGTCTGTACTTCTACCAAGACATACAGTATATGAACATTCAGAATGAATATGAACTAATTAAGTCATTTTGATTACTCATGAGTTACGTGAGCGTCCTTATTCAAGAATATGATGATATCTATGAGACCTTTCCTCTACAAACACTGAAGGAATGTCAGTTGGTCCCATGATGCCTTTTTACAAGAGTGCTTTTGTGCTTGCCCGTGGTTAGAGGCTTAAACTAATGCAGTCTATGCAGAGTGTGGGTTGATGACTGACAGAGCCACAACATAACAAGGTGCTAATTCACGCAAAATGTGTTTCTGTGTTCTGCAGGAAGGAAGAATATCTGACCTGATGAGGGGGATGTCCTGGATGGTGCAGCACGTCTTGGGGAAGCCTGGTCGGGCCAGCTCCTCTATGCACGTTACATTGTAAGACCTGCAGCAGACACACAATTGGTTCAGTACATGTTCTAATGATGTGGAATCAGACTGTGTCCACAATCTGGGATAATAAGGGCCTGGTGCCCCTTTCATCAGATCAAGAGAGGAGAATCACTCACCAGTTCTCCACAGGACAAACATGGTGATTCATCACAGCCATGGCGTAGCTGAGGGGCAAGAACACAGTAGCGGCAAATGTCAAACACGGGGCAGTGATCCCTGATGACACAAAGTGTTATCAAGAAACTAGATTACACTGGGCTTCAGGGGAAAAGGTCATCCAGCGTGAAAGGATGTTCACAGGAGCATGTGAAAATACTCAAATATTACTCGACAGTGTGAAGATTTCAGTTGAATATCTGAGGGGACCACATTCCCTTATGCATCGCTGTCTTTTATTTCTTGATCATGTAAATATCTTGTGATTCGAGCTGCACTCATTGCAGGTTTCTTGGTCCATTCCTGATTTTATAACTGACCTGCTGATCATGATATTTTTACTTTCAAATAACTATTCCGATCCTGACAGCATACACAGACATGTTTGTACTTTTTCTTTAATGGAAAGTAGGAGTTCAGATGGTTATTCATCATAAAACACTGACTATTACACAACTTCCTAAATAATCTAATTAGTACAAAACTGTCTTATCACTGAAACAAATGTTAAAATAAAAGAGCTTGAGGTTACTGGACAAATAAAATACAACTGTTTTTATAGCTACATACTTACTGTCATTTCCTCAACAGCTTATTTTGGACTTACAGGTGTGACAAATGAAAAGCTATCGATTGGTGCATCTCCAAGGTGATACCCAGTTACACACCCCAACAAAGAAGGCCCTCACACAGCCCATGTGATGCAGGAAGTGTACACTCACACTATCCATATCCCTGTGATGGAGAAGGCAGACAGGCTGACAGGCAGGACGATCCAGGCAGTCATCGGGCTGGCAGTGAGCGGACTTTGTTCCAAGCATGGGGTGAGAGGGGGGCTTCGGGGCTGGAGTGGCGACACGACAGGAGGGATCAGGTGGGGGGCGGGTGGGGTGTGGGGTCACTAACACACAGGGAAACACACAGGGGACGACATGAGAGGAAAAAAGGGGGAATGGCACAGCTATTCTGCTCCAGAGGGCACTGCAGCCAGCAGCAACCTGCAACGAGAGGGGAGGGTTTCATTAGATATTATACACACTCAATCCAACTGCACACATCAGGAAGGAAGTAGCGCTGCAAAGATCAGTAAATCAACAGAAAAGGTAACTCTCTAGAACAAATCACCTCTGGCTGGCAGAGACCTCTCTGCTCCATAGCTTCTCGTAATAACTGGATATTTTACATTCGTATTCCATTTCATTTTGAATAATCCATTCTTGCACAATAATATCCTGCATTATATTTGTTACTGGAAATGTGTATTTCCACTTGCATATATATTTTTTATTTTATATTCTTTAACTTTTTTAATGCTATTTTATTGGAATTACTGAAATATTTTGGACTGTTTATTTCTTGTGTCTTAATTTCTCTTATGTACATTGCCTTGTGTTTTTTACGCTGCTGCAACGCAAGCATTTCCCAAATTGCAATCAATAAAGTACCTATCTATCTATCGAAAAAGTATTATTATTATTATTAGGAAAATGTAGTTATTGTTCAATTAGCCTCATTTTTTAAATAGCAAAAATGCTTCTCTTCAGCCCCTGCAATGTGGAGATTTGCCGTTTTCTCTGTTTAATACTATAAGTAAATATCCTTAGGTGTTGTACTGACACAACAGGACATTTAAAGACATCACCTCTGACTCATTGAAGAAATAATTGTAAGTTGTTTTATTTTTCTAATGCAGCAGAATGGGACTGGAACTGCATTTCATGATGTTAAATGAAAATAAATAATCATGTCCTTTCAGCCCAGAAAGGAAGACTTGGATTTTAGCTTTTTGTCAGCGTCCGTTTTCCCAGTCTGTCTAATTGTGTTTCTCAGTCATTCATTGCCCCCACTGCCATTTAAAGCCTTAAGGACTAGTCGCTCAAAATGCAATATCTCAGCTCTATTGGGTCCATCTTGCCGTGACTTAGAAGTTCACTTTAAAGAATGAGAAACAACAAAAAGCAAATTGCGACACAGACAAGTTGACGGTTGACATGCCGATATGCACGCCGTATGTTGTGTGTCTGCGTGACAGTAAGTTATTACTAAGACGTCTCCATGTTGCAAAAACATTTTCATATCACAACAAATCTCTTCTCATGCTGTAATTGTAATAAGTGCAGTGCTTCCCATACATTGATTTATTTGTGGCGGGCGGCCACAATTAAATATCATCCGCCACAAATGGATCTCATAAAAGAAAAAAATATATATATATATATTATTTTTTTATTTGGTGGGCTGATGATCGGAAGGTTGCGAGTTCAAATCCCACCTGGAACACCACTACTTGTGTGCCCTTGAGTAAAGCACTTAGCCCTCAGTTACTCCAGGGAGAATGTCCCTGTAATTGGTCATTGTAAGTCACTTTGGAATAAGGCGTCTGCTAAATTGTAAATTATATTTTTGGGAGAATAAACCCCACCGATCCTCAACTCCGGTGTGTCTCACTCATTAACAACGCAACACAGAGCAACAAGAACGTTGTCTACAGTAGCCTTGAACTTGCATGTATTTTCTTATTTGAGGGGGGGGGGGGGGGGGGGGGGTTGACGCGTGGGCCACCCAAATTAGTTAAGGGGCCTTTGGCTTTTCTTGCCCCTATCCACAAATATAATCAAATTCTGTGGGAAACACTGGAGTTGGTGCATCTCAACTAAAGAGCAGATTATTGGACAATCTGAGCCTCTTGTTGGATACTGCTCACTCTTTCATAGTTAAACAAAAACATCGGTGGAAAACTGTTTTTAGGAAAGAGAAACTCTTGCAACTTGATTCTGAACAGATAAAACATCAGCCTGGTGTTGACTGTAAATGGTTTAACAAATGTTTTACATAATAAGGAAGAGCTGAAATTATTAGTCAAGCGATGGAAAAAATACCAACATTTTTATAATCGACTAGGTTCATTCAAAACATTTCAAATACGATGATATATGTGGGTTTTGGACTGACAACACATCACCTTGGTCTTTGTTGAACTGGGATGAATAGTTTTCACTGTTTTATGGATTTTACTGACCAAATGATTCATTCAGAAGAATAAGAGGAGGATTATTCATAAATAATCATTAGTTGCTTTTTGTTTGCAGCCAAATGACAGTATAACTGCATTGTGTTGCAAAACCATGTGTTGTGCAATGACAATAAATGAAACAGAACGGACCAGTAATGTGCATTAGACTTGTTTCACTAGCTTGTTTTATCTTTTAAAGGTGACTTCTTCTCTGACACACAAACTGTGAGTCAGAAGGACAAGCACCTCTTGAAGAGAAATAAGCAGCTAAAGCTACGCGGGAAAGGGTCCTCTTGTGAGAATGAGGACTCGGCCAAGGTCAGCTCCGTGGTGGAGGTGGAACAACACGGATCATTTTACACAGGCAAGTGTGTCCTCTGCTCAGTGGGAATATACAGTGCACAGGATGAACTCGTCATGAACTATTCCAGATGAAAAAGAGCCCTTTAATTGGAGAGAGGTCAAACTTACAAAAAACTATCAAATAAAGCAGTGTTAAACAACAAGATGTTTTAATAGATTATAATAGCTGTCTTTTGTGATAGTTGAAAGGTGTAATAAACCTTGACAACCATTTAGAGCACGCCTCTGGTCTGTGTTGAATCAGCGGTGTTGGGGTGTCTAATTTCAACAGTTTTAGATGCTTTAAAAGCAGTTTGTCAATCAGTAATGCTAATCCTATTTCCTGTTACTATAGAGACATCGCAACATTCAGGGAAAGCAAAATGGGAAAAGTCTTACTTCTGCAAAAACCAGACCTTTAAAAGTTTTCTGGTCAATTTAAAAAATGGTATACATACACAGGTACGCATGCGCGGCACAAATCTGAATTGGGTAACGTCACTACGCACCTTTGCGTACCTCAAAAACAAAACATATTTTGTCTACACGTGTTTCTTGTCAACACTCAATGGAGTAAACTACTAGAAATATACAAAAAAAACAAAGACATTAAGCAGCGACGTTGCCGTTTCGCTCCCTGCTAAAAATCTTCAGACTTGCTATGACTGATTTGACTTTACAGGAGGCAGAGGCTTAGATCACTGGACGACAGAGTTGTTCACCGTGTGTACAGACAGGGTTAACGTTGGTATGAACAACAGAATTGTGCCAAAACTCCGCCAACTGGCTGCAGTGGGAGATTCCCCCTGTGCACATTCTGTGCTCCGCGCAAACACTGGAGCAAAATCAGCTGCTCCCAACGCTCACGCTCTGTGGTCAAGCTGCTGCAGTTTCGTTTACAACAAACTTATTTAGGGTGTTAATGGAAGAGCTGGAAGAAGTACTCAGATCTTGTGTAGGAATGAATACTCTGTTACAGTAAAAGTCCTGCATTCAAAATGTTACTCAAGTAAAATTTGAAAAGTATTATCATCAAAATATAGTTAAAGTAACGACAGTAAAAGTAATCATTGTGCAGATTGGTCCATTTCAGAATAATATATATATGTTTTATAATGATTGATCATTAAAGTGTTCTCAAAGCTGGTAAAGGTGCAGCTAGTTTGAATGACTTTGTATACTGCAGGGTAGCTTGTGAATTTACTCCAGGTGGAACTAAAGTCTGATTTAAGACTTGATTATATTTCACATCATTCATCCAGATCTGTAAAGTAACTAAAGGTATTACATACATGTAATGGAGTAAAAGTACAACATTTACCTCTGAACTGTAGTGGAGTAGAAGAACAAAGTAGCATCAAAGTCAAGTAAAGTACAAATATCTCAAAATTGTACTTAAGTACAGTACTTGAATAAGTGTACTTAATAACGACTTAATATGACTTCAAGGCATGTGTATTTTAGTATTTGATCCTTACACTTGGCCACAGGAAATGCAAGGACTTCACAGTTTTGGCAACAAGTTTTGGAGAAAGCAAATCGGAGGCTTACAAATACCTCATTCACACCAACGGTGTTTCAGGGCCGGTTCGGAGCTGGAGCTTGAAAAGCACCGGGTTTTCCTCTTCACACCGCAGCGGAGCAGCCTCTTAGCTCCGGAATCCGGTTTGTTTCAAGCACCAACAACTTGTCCGGCCAGAGCAAAAGCACCACATACGTAACGCTTACATCGAGGCGGGGGCGGGGGCAGGGGCGGGATCAACTCCTGAACAACAACAAAAAGCCCACATGTTATCCAGTTTGTACACAACGATGAAGAAACTTAACAAGCAGCAGTGGTCCACTGAAGAGACCAGCTACCTACTGGGAATCTGGTCTTCCGAAGAGGGACAGAGGAAGCTGGAGCACAATCGGCCATTGTTGTTGTTGTCGGTGTCAGCTGTGAGGGCTTTCCGTGGCTTTGGCTTTATGAAGAAGTCACGCAAAACGGTTACGTCATGACGCGAACGATGACGCAATGACGCAGCACCAGTCGGACTCTGGGCAGTGTGAAAAAAGCCGGAGCTAAACCGAAGAACCGGTTCTGAACCTGAAAAGCTCTAGCACGGAGCTTGAACCGGAGTTGCGTTGGTGTGAATGAGGTAAAAGAGACAGGGAGGTGCATCTTCATCATCTAGCATGCAAGAGGTGCAAATAAAGGACAGTGAAGGAGACCCTGGGTGTGTCTCGATGTCGAGGAAGGCTGCTCCAGAGCCACTATTTCAAGCATACTACGTCATCGAGTGCCGCCAAAGGACTGTTCCAATGTCCAGCATACTTGGAATTCTACCGAGGCCGGCGTACTTCGTAGCGAGAAATTTAGAGGCTGCACATGTGTAGACTCCGTGGTCTTAAAATCCCCACAATGCTTTGCGCACGGACAAATTTCCAAATCTTTGGCAGAAATAGCGCTCCATTTAAGGCGGTGCCTCGCATATGACGCACACCTGTTAGCCTGTTCCAGCCTGTTCCACAATTCTTCGTTTTCCGAGGCTAAGAAGGATTCTTGCCTCGCTTCTGAAGCAAGTGACTCGGAAGACATGTGCTACCAAGCAAGCGTCCTCGACATTGAAAATTATCCACTGAGGAGGACCATGCTTCGTGTGGGGTGAGTACCAAATGCTGTCTCCTGGTGCTCATCTGTGTAACTCACTAAAAATGTATGTGCACCCCTGTCTATACATTTAGGTGTTGGACTATTAAACCTGCAATAAGTGATAAAATAATCAACAGACAGATAAATCCTTTTCACCAACTATTCTGATGATTGTTTCGTGAGAAGTCACATGGAGTAGAGGTGGGTTTTTAGGGAGAGTTTGGTTTCGTTGAAGGTAAGATTTAATTATTTGGACAGCATTCAGACAGAACGCCTATAGAGTGGTGCAGGGATGACGTATTTGCCCGAAAGTAAGCTGCGCATGGGTTCCCCCGACAAAAAAGCAATGGGATTTCTCCATAGGATTTTGGAAAATAGCTTGAAATAAGGTCTGTGGAAAACGACCAGTTTGATAAATGCACGTTTTGTTCAGCCAGATAATATCCACTTGTCTACCCTACTTTTATCAATCTAATCGCCAGAAGCAAAATGCTAACGTTATGCTATAAACGAACTACAGCAGGGTCGCACGACTTCAACGTCACACAATCTTAAGATCGATATTCAAAAATACAGATTCAAGTTGAAGCTTTTGTTTTAACAGTTTGCAGGAGGCAGGTACTGGCTTTCAAGCAGAACAGGGCAAACACACTGTAAAATGCTAACTCACTTCCGGGTTTTAGGACTTGTCACTGGACCACTCTATTGTTGATACCCTCCATATTCTAGGAGACAATGAATGGTGCCGTCCCAAGGCCATCTGCCACACAAGCTCCTCCATCTGCATGGACATCATTAAACAAACAGACCTTGAGTCACAGTGAGTATTCAAATGTTTGCTCTCAACATCACATCTGGCAGCAGTTCAACAGCTTTTGTTAATCAGTTTATTTGGATTGTGCCGCAGGCCACTTTTGTCACAGTGGTCACAGTTTCGCAAGAGTCTTGTAAACCTTTTTTGGTTTTCTCCATACTCATCTAAAACAGGTTAAAATATTTGACAGGGTCTTTACAGGTTGCTCTGGTTGTAACCATGGTTTCCCGTCAAATGTAAACCTTCAGCCAACATAGGGTATTTTGACCTTTACTTAAAAAAATAAAATAAATGGACGAGCAGTTAGAAGTTAGATATTCTAAGTTTGCCAAAAAAAAGCTTATCCTATTTATTTCAAAAAAGTAAAGGGTTAAAGCTTCCCCATAATATGCAATTCAAGTCAACAATGTTACATTACAGGTACATGTTATCCCTTGAGTTACATTTCCAGATGAATTCCTTCATTTAAATTGTGTTCTTCTTGTCAGGTAATTTACGTAAACAAGCACGGAGACTAGATATGCATGATGATGTGTTCACATGCAGCTTTCCATGTTGCTCTCCCGCACAAAACATTGACGTGTAGCCATTTCCTCTCATGGTTCTTCTTAATAGTAAATGTTCACTCTTCTGAATGTATATAGTAAGTAGCGGAAGAGTGCTTACAAAGGCTTTTAAAGTACTGTCAAATATGGCCCTCTATGCAAAGGCCATAACACTCACTGCAAGAGCAAGATGGTTTTACAGTGTTCACAACAGATAGTGACGCTTGCCAATCTCAGCAGGTAGAAGACATAAAGAAAATATAAAAACAGGCAGGTTTAGGTCACACAAAACAGCCAATCGCCTGACATTGATGAACCACAACAGGTGAAAAGTGTTTTGCAGGGTTGATACAGCCGTTAGGGGTTACAGAAGCCAGACACTTTCAACAAATAGTCACTTTAAGATCCTATTACTTGTAAAAATGTGGTGTGAATGCATTCATGAGAGACATACACATGTTTTTACAAAATGGCCCGGTATTATTCTTTATCTGCTTCAAATAGAATAACTTTGTGCGAGAAAAAAAAATACCGGATGATAAATAACTTGTAAAGATTAACGATTCAACATTTATGTTTTGTGTTTTGATGTCAGTCATCAAAAAAGCAGCTCCTCAATTCGTTTTTCAATTTAAAAATATATTGTCCATTAACATTGACACAGTCGGCGAGTTGACATGCTACTACACATCTTTTAAATATTATTACTATCAAAATAAATTACAACAACACGGTAACAAACCCTGCAAATACACACAACAGTGTACGGACAGTAGACTGTGGTGGAATGTAACACAAGTACATTTACTCAAGTACTGTACTTTTTGTACTTCCGTTGAGTATTTTCACGTTATGCTACTTTATACTTTTGGAGGCAATCTTTTGATTAATAGTCTCCACTACATTTATTTGAAATGTACTTACTAGCTACTTTGCAGGTAGGGATTTATAATACAGAATATAAAACAACTAATGAATCATTATGTAAGATTATAAATTAAGCTATGTATTGAACATTGACATTAATGCATTCATTATTTTAATACAACAATGTAATAACTGTACTGCCATACTGTAAAATGAGTACTTGTTGTATTTTAAGTATATATGTTGAGTAAAAATGTTGTACTTTTACTTAAATACAATTATGAATGCAAGACAGAGTATACTGTAGCATTGATACTTTAACTGAAATAAAAAGATTACTTCTTACACCTCTGAAAGTAGATTCAATCAGGAATGACTGGTGAAAGTTCAGAAACCAGTTGCACATTTAATAGATTTCAAGAAGGCAAGATATATAGTATAACTAATATTGACATTTATTTTTTAATTCACAACTACCCTGAGAGAAAGAGCCATAGCATTCATCCGTTTGCATCTCACACATATATTTATTACTACAAGCTGTATTTATTCCACTGTACAATATTTAACTTGACATTCCGTCTCTGTTTACCTTGTTCCATTTGACATGTATATTTTCACCTCTTAATTGACTTGGTCACTGTCAACATTCTCTGCAACATTCATCTTATTACTACTCAGTTTCTTCTTACTCCATTTTTGTTATTGTTGTGTTATGTCATATATATATATGTATATGTTGCATTGTTGGAGGAGCCAGGGACTTCATATATCATTTCCATATCTACACTGTAGCTACTGTGCATATGACAATAAAGCCTTTGAATGCTATGTGTTTTGTGTGTGTGTGTGTGTGTGTGTGTGTGTGTGTGTGTGTGTGTGTGTGTGTGTGTGTGTGTATATGGTATCTGTACGGGGGGCCATTACACCCCCAACCCCCGCAGCCATTCATGGAAAATATTCGCCCCTGTACTTGTAAGATTAGATAACAATGTGACAATGTACTTTAACAAATACAGAATCAAATATATCTATAGTTGGCTACTGCGAAAAACAAGCGGAACAGCATCCCAGCACAGGCTCCCGTTTACCGGCTTAACGGTTACCACAACCGTTAGCCTTGTTAGCTTCAACCTAGCTAGCCAGTTAGCTTGCACTTTCCCACTTGTCTTGACTTGCCCGCGTCTTGATTTCCGCTAACCTAGGCGATAAGGCGCTAAACTTAAGACAGATAGTGGAAAGCAACACTCATGCTAGAAGGAGCAGTATGTACACGCAAAGGAGCAGACCACCTACCTTCAACCTGCTTAGCCCACCACAGACCTCAACAACCTTGGTTTCCCTTTAAAAAAACAGCGTTTTCTTAGCAGACGATGCTAGCCGCTAAATGACTTCCGGTTGTGCTTTTCAAAATAAGATGGAAGAAAGCTTTATCGAATATTATACAAAGTACATTTCGATTCTTTATCAGTACGGAAGAGGATTAGGGCCACATGCATCTTTTTTTTGTTCTGACTTTATTCTCAGAATTCTGACTTTCTTCGCAGAATTCTGACTATAATATCAGAATTCTGACTTTTTTCTCAGAACAAAAAAAAGTCAGAATTCTGTGAGAGACTTAACATTGCAGTAGGCAACAATGGAGGACATGAGTGAATTTCTGCGCGCCAGAGCGGAATTTTTTTTTGGCCTGAGAAAAAAGTCAGAATTCTGAGATTAAAGTCAGAATTCTGAGAAAAAAGTCAAAACAATTTTGTTCTGAGGAAAAAGTCAGAATTCTGAGATTAAAGTCAGAATTCTGAGATTAAAGTCAGAATTCTGACTTTTTTCTCAAAAAATAAAAAAATACCACAGTCTGGGAATACTCAGTTACAAGTAAAAGTCCTGCATTGCAAATGTTACTCAAGTAAACGTACAAATGTATTAGCATCAAAATGTACTAATTAAACAGATTGGTCAATTTTCTAATAATATATATTATACACTTTTGATTATAATTATTGATGCATTAATGTGTTTACAGCTGGTAAACATAGAGCTTATTTTAATTACTTTGTATGCTGCAGGGTCATTTATATATACAGTCTATGGTCATGCCTCACTTGTCAGCTCAGCTGTCACTAAAGTCTAAAGGGGTAGGTACATTTGAGAAACCAGCTCGAGTGCGCTAGAATTTGAAAATAGTACACAACCGGAAAAAATCTGCCACTTCCTTACAGATGCCCTCCTCCAACACACACGAACGCGCACATGACCAATGAGGGCACGAGATAAATGTGTGCACAGATGGAAGGCTGACAGGCAGGTAGGCCATCCAGTTATTTTAGCCGGGCTGGCTAAAATGATTGGTCGTGCTTTTTACAGTACTACGGCTTCCACAGATGACATTTTTTTATGGATTTTTTGTCAAAGCACTTAAGATATTCATTGCTATCGGGATGTTAAGAGCATTCCATGAAATATAACAAAAAGTGTATCTTGAGCCGGTTTCTCAAATTTACCGTACCCCACCTTTAGTGTTGATTATATTTCACATAGGCCTAAATAATCCCAATCTGCAAAGTAGCAAAAGGTATACAATTAAATGCAGTGGAGTAAAAGTACACACTTTACCTCTGAATTGTAGTTGAGTAGAAGTACAAAGTAGCATACAATTAAAATACTCAAGTTAGTTAAGTACTATCTCACATGTGTACCACCAACCCTCTGGTTGTTCGGCATCCATTTACTCCTTCAGCCAAGGACACCAGTAGCCTACATATTCCAGTCAAATTGTACAAGACTGGCTTCTACGTTTATTAGATTTACAAGGCGACACAAAGATATTGTTAAAAAACATTTGTTTGAACTCATCTCTCTGTTTCTTTCTAACTTTACCAAACTTCAGGTTTAGTTCCCGTTTAAAAAAAACAACTCCATTCTAACAACAAAACGGTTATCTCGATTGGGACATTCTGGCTATGACTTCATCATTTCTGAAATACAGCCGATAAATAGGATATGGCTGAGAGGACTTTGACTTTGAGTCAGTAGGTATAGGTTCAATCCCAGCCAATGGCTTCAATCCCAGCCATGCAGTTATCGTGTTGATTCCTGTGTATTGTGCTGCTTGTTAAATGGGTGTGTGATCTCACTGCTGGAGAAGAGCTTCAAAATCAAAGATGTCAAACCTGTTAAAAATCCCATCCCTTACACTCCTGTTACTGAGTATTAGGTAGTAGCAAAACCTTTAATAGCAACACCATTTTTAACGCTAATAAACATTTATATCTGGCTCTTGATGGCTCTGTGAAACACACAGCACAATATATTTAGTAAAGTACAGATCCCTAGGGGTTTTAAACTACATTGTCAAAAAGACCTCTGCATTTCATCCAAGGCTTTTTTTGGCCATAGCCGTTACTTGCACAGGTGCAATTAATGACAGTAATTATCTGTGACACAAGACTCCCACCCACACATCGGTGCTGTCCAACCAAAGCCTCAGCTGCTCCTCTGGGGTTAAACTTCATCATAGACATTTAAAATCTGTGACTTCATTCAGTGGAAAACAAATGAATACTGAGATGGAAAATTATAGGCAATTAATCAGAAGTGCATATGTGCATAGTATAATAATTTGCAGAAAGTGCAGTAAGTAAGTACTACAGAATGAGTGATGCTACAATTGACAAAGTATGTTATACATGTAAATATATTAAAGATGTTTTAGTCAGAGTATAGATAGTCCAAATGTATATAATAGACAAATAGTAACATTTCCGAAAGTAGTAAAAGGTGCACTAGTTTTAGGTAATACCCCAACATATTCTGATTATAATCAGATGTGATAAAGAAAAGCTACAAATCATCATATTTGAGAAGCTTGAATCAGCAATTGTTTAGTTTTTTTTTAAATAGTAAAGATGAACTGATTATCAAAAATATTTGCAGATTACTTTTTTAAATGCATCTAAACTAACTTGTTGCAGCTTTCTGAGAAGCACACAAAATAAGAATGATACGGATTTCAAGTGTGTGCTTTTTTTCTATGTGCGCAATCACATCAACAAAGGTCAAGGCGGTTACCATTTATTGTGACTGAACAATCTGTGTTTGCATCCTCCAGCAGTAAATACCAGAGGATGTACAGTATGTGGCAGGATGCTTTATAAACCTACTTGAAGGATTTCAATTAAAGTTCCTGTTTACTAAGCAGCTTTGTGGGCACTGAATTTTGATCTGTAAATCAAATTGACTGAAACCTATAGACATTGAGAGCAGATTATGTTAATCCTACAATAAAGATATATATTGATGCTTTGTTTCGCAATCCTGTTTACATGACTATGACTGGGTCCAAAAGGAGAACATGTTGAATAGGAATCTAAATTAATTAATTATTTTGCAAAACAATATTTGGATTGGAGGAGAACACTTGACTGCAGGGGTGGCTGATTGTGTATTACAGTAAATAAAAAAACCCAAACAGGCAAGACTAATCTTTTTTGTCCACCTATGAAGTTTGTAAAGTAATTGACTTGCTTAAAGCAAAAATGTTCTAGATGTCTACAGTAGAAAAAGGCATTTCTATCAGCTAGGCTAAAAACAAGCCTTACCTATTCTGTTGAAGTAGTAGTATTTGTTTATTTGCACCGAGGGGAAAATGGGTTTCAGCACATCACAAAGGCATTTAAAAAGATAAGACATACGTCACTGACAACAACATAGACACAGATTAAAACAAACAGACATAAAAAACAACAGATATCAGCAGACATGACAATCTCATTTGCAAAAGGCCAAATGTTTGCTTTTGTTGTGGCTTAAACACAGACTTTGAACCTGAGCATATATGCAGACTACATACCTGATATGTTATTATTCACTAAAATTAGGGTTACAAGATCAAAAATAAAATCCCTGTTTTTGGTATCTTTAAGCCCTAAGTGATGGTGTGGTACGGGAAAGGGAGACAAATCTGCACTCTTGAAGTGAATTCAACTTTTTTTAGAGAAGGTTTTTTTTTATTTTCTTTTTCAAAAAGTTAAATGGCCTCACTTAAAAGTTCATGAAGCCTTACAAATAATTTCATTCAGTCATATTAACATATATTTTTTTTATCTGTGGCCTCTTTTTTGTTGTGTTGTGTGACCCTGTGACTTGAATGACAAATCCAATTCCCCTTATGTTCTCTTGACACCTAACAAGACACTCCCAAATGTAATCCTAAATTGTTATTACTAGTCCCTGGTGGTTGGTTTCAGGAATTTAAATAAAGGTGTACATACTGTATAGTTCATTATGTCATTGACCTGTGGCCGTGCCGCACGCCATCTCTGTTAATCAATCAGCAGGACAATAATCTGATATCCAATAAGAGGATTCAGCTGCAAGCTAAATTATGCTTCCAATTCCATCTGGTTAAATCTTTAAACCTGTCCGTTGAGTTAATGTGTTAATAATATGTCACAATCATGATGATAACTGTGTAAAATCCTAATGTAAAAACTAAAGATTATTTTCTGAGTCTGTGGTTTGGATTCACTTGAACTCTGAAGATTTCTGTACCTCCTCTGAATTAGGAAGTAGGCTAAAGCTTAAACCTTTATCCTCTTTTATTTATCTACCAGCCTCCCTTTGTTCCCCTCCAGTATCAGCACCTTAAAGCATTGCATATCAAAAACCAACTCAAACAAAGACACTTTAGCTGAAACAAAAATATTGCACAGTATCTTATGGAAGAAAATTATCACAGTGTTTTAGTTTTCCCCACAGAATAAAGACACCCAATGGTCTCTTCCACAGTTTTCCACTTGACTTTCTTGTGTAATCTGTATGGGATTGCAAAAGATTAAGGTATGGCCCAGTGGCTATGCATTAATAAAATAAATAAATAATAGGAAAAACAACAATGGTTTTTGTCTATTCTGTCTTTAAAATCGCCAGAAAAGTACTATTAACTCATGTCTTAAAAATATTTATTATTTAAAAGAGGGTGAATTAATGCATTTATTGACATACTCTACACAGCCAACATCATGTGAGCCAGGCAGCTCAGGAGGGGATAATAGTATTTAGATGTCCTGTAAGCATGCAGATCCTCTCAGTCAGCAACATTAATGGGGACAAGAGGCATGCTGCTCATGTCCTCAATGCTGAGGTGGGGGTATTAGACAGAAGTAATGCTGGAAGGTCTGAGCCCTTTGTCTGCTGTGTAGTTTGGGCTGGATCATCATGGGGAGCACCAGCAGGACGGCCAACTTGTTGAACAGGAGACAGAGCCTCTTCCCTAACTACAAAGTTGCAGAGGTGAATCGAAGACCCTCAGAAATTGTTTATCCACTTGAAAAGGAAAGCTGCGTGAAGTCATGGACCTCTATGAACGAGCTGACCAGGGACATCTATGACATTTATGCCGAGTATGAAGACGAAGAGGAGGAGACTTCCCAAAAGCAGTTTTTCCCTTCCAAGAAGAACTACATGATCAACATCAATGTAGGGGGGAAGATCTACCAGATAGCTTACAAGACAGCAGCTAAGTATCCCACGACCAGAATAGGGCGCCTGGCCACATACACGGACCAAAACCTGAAGCTGGGCCTGTGCGACGACTACACTGTGACCAACAATGAGTACTTCTTCGACAGGGACCCCGATGTCTTTCACAACATCTTCAGCTTCTACAGGACCGGCGTGCTGTGGATCAGGGACGAGATGTGTCCCCGCAACTTCCTGGAGGAGATCCACTACTGGGGTGTGAGGATGAAGAACACAAACCGCTGCTGCCGCATCTCCTTCGAGGAGCGGCAGGACGAGCTGAATGAGCAGCTGAAGATCCAGAGGGAGCTGGAGGCGGAAGTGGAGATCGAGGAGGACGAGGAGCTCTTTCAAGACATGTTCTTGGGCTCGCAGCGCAGAGCTATCTGGAACCTAATGGAGAAGCCGTTTTCATCCGTCAAGGCCAAGCTGATGGCGGTGGCCTCCAGCCTGTTTGTCCTGGGCTCCCTGGTGGCGATGACTCTCAACACAGTGGAGGAGATGCAGTTCATAACTCCCAATGGTCAGCTCAGTGGTAAGACGTACTGGGAACATGTTGAGTCCATATGCATCGCCTTCTTCACTATGGAGTACCTGCTGCGTCTGGTGTCCACCCCTGAACTGAAATCCTTCTGCAAGAGCGTGCTCAACACCGTGGACCTCATCGCTATCCTGCCTCAGCATCTGCAGGCCTTCCTGGAGTTCTTCGACAACAAGGAAAACTACATGAAGCACGAGGCCGACATGCAGGCGGTGTCGCAGGTGGGAAAGCTGGGCCAAGTGTTGCGCATCATGAGACTGATGCGAATCTTTCGAATCCTGAAACTGGCGCGACACTCCACAGGTCTGCGGGCGTTTGGCTTCACTCTGCGTCAGTGCTACCAGCAGGTGGGCTGCCTCTTCCTCTTCATCGCCATGGGCATCTTCAGCTTCTCCGCCATGGTTTACACCGTGGAGCACGACATGCCGAACACTAACTTCACCAGCATTCCTCACGCATGGTGGTGGGCTGCTGTAAGTTCATACTTTTTCTAAATGTATCGTGCAGAGGAGTAAACACTTATTTAATTGTGTGCCACATACAGAAAAAGTGTCTTTAGTATGACAATATATTCATAGTTTATAGTTACACTGCAAGCAAATGTGTTTCTAGGCCAGAAAAACATGTGCCATCTAATAATATTTTTCTATCAAAATAACTATGCAACATTCCTTAACAGTTTACATTTTTTTGTCCACATAGGTAACAAGTGTTTCCTTACTTGCTCATGCTTTTTACTGTCAATACCTGTCTGATAAAACAAAATGCTATTTTCTGCATAAAGGTGGAACCCCAATTGAGCACATGGTCAATATATAACAGGTCTTATATTTAGGACACTGATGCTGTTGTTTGTTATTTATGTGTCTCCTTCCTGCAGGTCAGCATCTCCACTGTAGGCTACGGAGACGTTTACCCAGAGACCATACTGGGTCGCTTCTTTGCTTTCATCTGCATCTCTTTTGGTATCATCCTCAACGGTCTGCCCATATCCATCCTCTTCAACAAGTTCTCAGACTATTACGCTAAGCTCAAGTCTAATCGGTACACAGCCTCCATGAAGAACAGAGGAAAGGTGAGGTTAACCGACAGGACAGTGAAAAGGTTCAACCGCTGCTTTGAAACCTGACCCTGTGACACGTGCTGATATCTTACGTGACCTTTTATAAAGGAATATGGTTTACTGTGAAACTGTGCAAACAAAGGTGCATGTGTTGTGGACGAATAGATGAAACAGGGACAGAAGACGAGGGTTAAATCTCCAGTGGAAGCACATCTGGAAGTGTATCACAGTTAATTGGCACATCTACATTTTCTCAAAGTAGTTTGTATTTTTTTTTTTTAAGAGGACCAAAGATCAAAACACCGAGATTTACTGATGTCATAAAATATTCACGTGAATATTGTTAATGCTTCCATTTCTATAATGCATTACAATCTCACAGATAACCCTGTATAACAATAATCATCATGCAATATAAAACATTGTATAATTACTTATAAGGTCAAGTTTCATACTAATGAATACTGTAATTCTCAATAAATGACATTAGGAACATAGTGTATTATTGTATTGTAATTAAGTGAATGCTTAGATTTGATATTTTCATTCAATGTGGGAAGATGCTTTTTTGTAACTTAAAATTGAAATGTATGATATCTAAAAAGCAAATATGATTTGTGTACTAAATTGTCATATTACACTAAATTCTGTCATATACCACACTGTTTGGGTGAAGAGTTAAAACTTTGCTGGGTCCTGGGCACTGGGTTATTAACGAAAAAGCCTTTATTATCACCAAAGCAGCTCTCACAGAATTTAATTTTAGATTTTTATTTACAAAATAACTCTTTCTCTTACTAATTTTTAAACATACACTTTTTAGAGACAGCTTAACCTAGAACCAGTATAGACCAGAGCCCAAACTTTGAGTTAATCTTTAATTGCAGTTGCAATGTTTGAATTATTTGTTCTCACACAGGACATCTTCAAGGCGTGCAAAGTGTAAGCCTATACTACACCTTCAAAAACTGGAGGTGCTTTTCATGTGTTTTGCAATGTTTAAAAGTTAAGACTACAAATTATGATTTGAAGTTGCTTTGTATGCCAGTCTCACGTTGCGCTGTGAAACGCTGTACTTTTCAATTCTCCTCCTAATGCTGCGTGTTCATGTTAAACCGTCACCTGCACACTCCACTGACATCTTCTGGAAAGATTTGCTATTGCAAAACATTTCTCTGTGTGTAAAAAGGTGCACCGATCCAGTTCACCCTCTAATAAAAAAGGGGAAACAACCTAGTATATATAAAGTATGAAGATCTGGAGTGCCCATAAGTTTAACCCAATGTAATGAAGGTGTAAAGAAGTTCAGAAAAGGTCTGGTTAATCAATCAATCAATCAATCAATCATCAGAGGAGGGATCCCTCTACCAGGACGGACAGACGTGCAATAGATGCCGTGTGTCAATCGAAGAGATAATATATTTACAATATCGTACAAATGTTTGGAAATGCATGTGTCTATAATAAGAAGATGAATCCACGAGGATGTCAACAATCCTGTGGGAGCCATCAGGGAAGTAGTATGATGAGAGTCAGGCAGGACCGCAGAGACCGGTTCAGCCACGACTCGAAATCCAGGACTCAGGAGGCAGGACTCAGGATCCAGGACTCAGGATCCAGGACCACAGCAACAAGGTTAAAAGTCACAAAAAAACATTTAACATGTACAAGCATGTCCTTGAGTTTTAAATTGATTAAAGGCCTCTTAACTTTTGCCAAAAATAATGCCTTGGATCTTTCTTTGTTTTATACTAAAAAGTTATTTAGCACCTTATAACTGCTGGTGATTTTAACACAGCGTGATGGACTCCTAGGCAAAATAATGTAGACATTATTGCAATGCTTTAAAATAACCACTGAGTGGCAGTCAGATGCATAAAACAAAAACACAAAAGTGCTCATGAAACCAGGCTTGTTCACCCTGAATAAAAGTATGGAGAACCCCTCAGTGCTACATTAAAGGGTTAGGTCAACCAATTGTATAATTCATCACATAATGACTGTGTTTTCTGAATCTTTGTTTGTTTTTGTAAATAAAGTAATCAAATGTTTTATTTTTTAGAAGTAAGTCCTCATACACTGTTTACAACATGTTGTACAAACCCATAGGTAGGATTTGGCAAGTTAAAATATAGGGCTAGAATATATACATTAAGAACTTTAAAAGACAGCAAAACAAAAACTATTTATTTGGTGGACTCTTTGAAAAGGAAAAAACTGAATGTAAAAAGGAATTTAGTAAATGTAATAATGTTCAATATCATATAAAGAACAGTACAATGTATGTTAATCTCGTAGTACACTATCACATTTCTAATTGTTACATTTTTTGTATTACCTTTTAGATTTTAGCAGGTTCCGTCCTTAGCCTCCCCTCCATAAATTGCCCCTGAAGTTGGTCATTTCCTCCAGCAGGCGGCGGTAGTTCAATAAAGAGCACCGCAGCTGCAGTAAATCCTCACACAGAAGAAGACCTTCTCCTCCGTTGTAAAGTGACCTCTGGTGCTGTCATTCTCTCTACCACGATGGTTCCCCCAGTTGCAGTGTCGCCTCTGATAAAGGTTTGTTTTGCAGTATATAATGTGTGGAAAGTTACTCATGTTTTGCTGTAATTTAATTTTGAAATCGTATTCCAGCTCGCTAGCTACACAGCACACTCTATCCTGCTAAGCTAAATATTAGCATGCTAGCAGCTATCGTTAGTCTTAACTTTACAACGTTACTACAGCTTGTAGCTAGGCAAACAAAAGCTAATCCTTTAATTGATGCGTTTTTATTAACAATGCATTTGTTTCATTGTATTGTATATTGTGATATGCATCCACCCTCGACGTTAATATCTAACAGTCACACTTTAGTGTCTCAATTGAAACGACGTAACGTTTAAGCTAACATGTTGCTAATGTCCTTGGGTTAAATGACTTAAGTCTATTAGAAAACATTATATAAATACTATGGCATCTTTTATCTTGGTTTAAACCAAGTTAACCTAAAATGAATCGTTAATAATTCCAGCTGTTACTAGCGTTTTCGTTTCGATTTGTCCTTGCTGTCGTCTACTGTTTGGGGGTGACACTGTAAACAGGTGGACAGTCTGTTAAAGTAGATAAGATTTTAATGAAACCAATGCTCCTCAGTGGATACTGTTTTGGCAGAATGAAACTCTTAACCAATCTGGAAACTCTCTTAAATGTGTAGTTTGACATGACCAAGGTCTCAATACATTCCTGCAGCACTGTAAAGAGATCAATGGGTGTAGTAACAGTATAACAAGCTAAGTGATGATGACAACAGCTTCTAAAGCAAGAGCTACGTAGTGGTCTGTAGATATGTCACCTGATAATGCATTTAATTGGTAGGAAATGTAACATTGGCATTCATTTGCATGGTTTTGTCCTTCACAGACCGCAAGGTATTCAGCTCTGATTGTCGGCATCATCTATGGCAAACAGAGATATGGTAAGTTCTTATTTATTATTTACTGGAACTGTGCAATGAGTTTAAACTACCACTGTGTACTCATTGTGTTATCCAACAATAAAGAGAAGAGTTTAGACTTCAAACCAGTGGATTGGATTCAATCAATTGATTTTGATTCTTGGGGTCCTAATTTGATTTGAAGTGGATTCTTGATTTAGGATATATTCTAGTCTGCTGTGCCCTAATAAAGTCAATATAGCAGGTAATACAGAGTTAAGTGTGTATAAGATAATGTTTTCATATTGGTAAAAGTTGCATTAAGTGATTGCTATCATGTAAACACACAAAATAAAATGTAATACAAGAGGTAACATTTGATTCACGATAAACTTGCAAAAATAAATACAAGAGTTATATATTGTAATGAACTTGGTAGGCTTAAGCTTAGCTGACTTTTTTGATTTCATAGCAACATGGCAATGTCTAAAATAAATGAAATATTAAAGTCTTTTGAGTTCCTGCGGCATCTTATTAACGGGGATGTGACAGTTCAGGCTTTGGTCAGGCATATGTGTATATACAACTCTTGCTTAGTGCATTTTAACAGGATATATACTTCAGATAATTTCCCATAATACATGCATTTTTCTTTAAAATAGAGTACCTGAAGCCTCTTGGGGTTGAGGATAAGAGGATAGCAGAGGAGGAGAAAAAGGCTCTTGATGAGCAGATTCGCATCGCCAAGGAGATCGAAGGTAATCATATCTGCTTCCTTTACATGAAAAATGTTCAGTCTGCACATGCATATACTTGCATGCTGTACAATTAACAGGGAGTGAAGGCAACACCAGTGTACACTATAATACAGTTGGTGTTGCACAACCCATTCTACGTGTACTAATCCCACTTTCTCTGTCCTTACAGCAAATCAAGAAAGTATCCTGAAGTAAAGCAGATGAAGATCTCCATGTAATATTCCCAACCTCTCCCTTCTTCTTCCTGGAATAACAACAGCCCAGAAGCCTTTAGTCAAACACTTCCTGTTTTCTGGATGCATTCATGGTTACCTTGTATATTACAACCCCTCCCTGGATTGCCAGATGCAGTGATTTTAAGTTAACCATCTTGAACTCGGCATTGTAATACTTGAAATGCAACCTCACTCAAAAGATAATAAAGTGTTTGTAATGAAACAATGTCATAAATACAAATTGAAATGATCACTATGGTGTTTGCCTTCTTGTGCCGTTTGGTTAAAATTGGTGTTCCCATACAGCCACTGACACAGTACAGGTATGATGGACGTTATATTAAAATGATATGAAATGGAAAAACACCATCTTCATTAAGTGCAGAAGTTTGTCACGTGTTGCTGTTGGATAATGTTCAGTTGCTTCCTATTCGCCAACATCTTTTTGAGCACTGGTTCACATTTTTAAAAATCTACTTCACTTGTGTTTCTGTATTTGATCATGTAAGAAGCATTACAGTGCTAATTATATCGATAAGAGATGAATGTGCACAAACTACATGAGACACATTTATCAAAGTTGTATTTTAATTCTATTTCATATACTAAATCTATAATTAAGTAATGTCAAATATATATTTAGTTTTGTCTGTCAAACAATCCAAAGCCCCAAACACTGAGCCAAGTATCACAAAAAAGACAGCACAATTCATGCACTTTAAAAGCCCTTGTATGTGTTTGAAAAATTACTGAGATTGTAAAAATTATTTCCTTCAGTTCTGAGCATTGGTGGATAAAGTGCCTAGATATTCTAAATAAGAAATTATTTTTTTCAAATGTTAAATGATTTACACTCCAAAAAATCCCACAATAGTTTGATACAATTTGGGATTTTCTTTTTTAAATATACCTGCAGTCACTTTTGGGTCTTATGTTTTTCACAGTGAAGGTCCATGCTGACAGTATAGTTGCTCAGATAACATGTATCTAGCAGCAGCCCAACTGAACCCTCACATCTTACGGTGATGTTTGAGTTAATACAGTTGACATGTCACGTGTTAGGTTGAGCAGTGCAGGATGTCAAAGCCCGGAGACCTTACCTAATATACTGAAGACAGGTTGTTATTATTAGAGTAAAAACAATGCCAGGGCCAGCTATAAACACAGTACAGACTTACTGGCATGCTTACTTACTGTCATGGTGTTTACTTAACTATCAACTACTGTAGTTTACAGTAAGAGTAGTTAAAATACACCATATCAACAGATTATGGAACTCAAAAACTAAGGCATCAGCTAATGCATGTTTTTATATTGTATGAAATAATTAGTTTTTATTTTAAACATTGCATGTTAGGACAAAATTAGTCAATTAATGGAAAGTAAGAAATCAATAAAAAGTGGCCAAAAGCAAGTCTAAAAAAAGGCTTTGAAAAATAATGGAAAATATACTGATGAGACATTTTGAGTGCAAAAGCAAATTAAGTCTGTAAATGCATCTGTTGCAGCAAACATTCTTTAAGGTAAGATACCCCACTCTAGTTTAAACCTTTGTAAAGTGTACTCACTTTGGCATTTGTATGCTCCAATGCTGGTGCGTGAGTCGTTTAAACTTCATGTAACACACCTCAGATGTTTTTCTATAATTCACACTTTGCCCCCGCGGATTACAGGTTGAAGCTCTTGCAGCGTTTGGGAATAAGATGACAGCACGTTACAGAGCAAGTGACCACCTGAGCCTCTGCTGACGTCTCATGACTGGGCGTCATTATTCTGCAGACTATTTTATTACATAACATATTTGTTTTTATTTTTTTCCGGTGGGGGTACATGTGGGAAATGCTTCCTTTTCTTTGTTTTCACATACTTTTTGCTTACATGTCTGAATAAAAGTAGATTAAAAAAGGAAAAACTTTACCGGCGTCCAGTCATAAACATTGTACTTTATTTAAATACTTTCCAGAGATTTGGGAACATTTTAACTAAAGATGTATAAAACATTTTTTAACCAAGAAAAGATAGGCGTGTCAAAATAAAATCTCATCTCATCTTTAATTAATCTATTATTCACTCTGCGGCACTATATTACTTTTTTATTCAGCAGGTATGATGCCACAACACTTTATATTTGCAAGTGGCTCCATCAACACTAGTCTGGTCATGTAAACATTTGGCATGGACGTGTGTCTTGAGGCTCAGGTCACCGCTTCGTTATGTATCCCATTACAGGGCCGTGCAAACAATTATATAAAACCCACACACCGCTGAATGTGAGGGTTCAACAGCTTACTAGCAGGGGATTTTGGTAACTGGATTAGCAATAGATTAAACTCTGCATTTAGGTTCAAGGAGTGAAAATAATCAGTGAGCCTGTCTGAGTATCTGATATAAAAAGGCTCACACGGCGTCTCCTCACCACAGCTCACACTGCGACAGAAACTTCTTCAGCACTTCAGGTAAGAACACGCTGCTTTGTGGGGACCAAATGATTTTTTTTACAAACTAAATGAGGAGTTGCAAGAGTTTTCTTTTAGCCAGATTCAGCAAGTTGCTCTAAAATAATGAAAGTTCATACTAAATAAAAAATCTGCTCACTTTCTTTGGCCAGAATGGACTTCCAAATGTTCTCCCTGGCGATGTTGCTGCTGGCCTGTGTGGAGCAGAGCCTGGCCTCCTGCGTGGTGGACAGCTTCACTGTCAAAGCCGACTTTGACCCAGCAAGAGTGAGTAGAGAAATATTTTAAAGTATTTAAATCTGTTCAAGTGGAAGTTACTGTAACTCAAAACCGTTTACAGTACACTCATCTGTAGGTTCAGGGCAGAGAGCTAAATGAACAAGGAGGACAATTTGATCAACATCCTCCAAAGTACATCAATGTATCATCCGCAAAAAATTGAATATAATGTTGCATATTGTGTACTATCCTTCCATTATTATACAAAATACACTGAGATTTATATAACAATGAATCCCAAGGATTATGGACCTTTCAATTAAAAACGGAATGGTACAAATCAGTGATTGGATAGGCCAACATTTTCTTTTTTTGTGCCAAAGGATCAGGCCTAATCAAGTCTGAAATGCAGCTATAGTGTAGACCTACATTCCACAAACCGCAAAAACAAGATTACAAAATCCGGATTCTTCTACTTCAAAATATAATATATATAATACTAGCCTAAAAGGAATCATGTTTCAGCATTTGTCTCAAATACGTTTGATGTATGTATTCTTTACTAAAATCTGGGGTATAGGAATTACATTACATTTAGCTGACGCTTTCATACAAAGCGACTTACAATAAGTGCATTCAACCAGGAAGATACAAACTTGAAGAAAACAGAATCATATAAGTCCATCAGGTTTCATAGAGCTAAAACATTTCAAGTGCTACTCAACTGGCTTTAGATAAGCCAGTCCTTTATTAGTATATAAGTGCTTTGTTAATAGTTCTATCGCTCGAAGTGGAGTCTAAAGAGATGAGTTTTCAGTCTGCGCCGGAAGATGTGTAAGCTTTCTGCTGTCCTGATGTCAATGGGGAGCTCATTCCACCATTTTGGAGCCAGGATAGCAAACAGACGTGTTTTAGCTGATGGGAACTTGGGTCCCCCTCGCAGTGAGGGTGCAGCGAGCCGTTTTGGCTGATGGAGAGCGGAGTGCACGTGCTGGGGTGTACGGTTTAACCATGTCCTGGATGTAGGGAGGGCCAGATCCATTCGCAGCATGGTACGCAAGTACCAGTGCCTTGAAGTGGATTCTAGCAGTTACTGGAAGCCAGTGAAGGAAGCGGAGGAGCGGCATGGTGTGGGAACATTGAGGAAGGTTAAAGACCAGACGAGCAGCTGCATTCTGGATGAGCTGCAGAGGTCGGATGGCACATGCAGGTAGACCAGCCAGGAGGGAGTTGCAGTAGTCTAGGCGTGAGATGACGAGAGCCTGGGCCAGAAGTTGCGTCGTTTTCTGGGTCAGGAGGGGATGGATCACATTCAAAATAAGCCTTCTTTTTTCAAGTTGATATCCATATTGTACTGATGAAATGGCTCTCAACATATTTGCCCTAATGATTTGTCTCCACAGTATGCAGGAAAGTGGTACGCTCTGCAGAAGAAGGACCCTGAGGGTTTGTTCCTGCAGGACAACATCTCTGCTGAGTACACCATCGGAGAAGATGGAGCCATGGTCGCCGCCTCCAAGGGCAGAGTTACTCTCTTTGGGTGGGTATTTAAGTGGTGGAAAGTAATTAAGTACTTCCACCCAAGAACTATACTTAAATACAACTTTAAGGCCCTTTTGCAAAAGTGCAATTTCTCTTTTGCTCCAGGTTCTGGGTGGTGTGCGCCGACATGGCCGCTCAGTACTCTGTGCCCGACCCCGCGTCCCCCGGCAAGATGTTCATGAACTACCAGGGCCTGGCCAGCTACCTTTCCAGCGGAGGTATGTTTCTTTAGGACCAGCCTCAGGTTCCCATGCCAAGTCTCTAAGGCCTGAGCCACTGATGCCTAAACACTTTATGTACTTTGTGTTACCTTTTGAGTCAGATAACCCACACATCCTCTCAGTCTCTTTCTCACACAGCAGAGACTACTGTAACTTCTTGTTCTCTGCTCTTTCAGGCGACAACTACTGGGTCATTGACACAGACTACGAGAACTACGCCCTCACCTACGCCTGCCGCACCCTGAAGGACGATGGAAGCTGTGACGACGGATACTCCCTGCTCTTCTCCCGCAACCCCCGCGGCCTCCCCCCCGCCATCCAGAGGGTCGTCCGCCAAAAACAGGAGGAAATCTGCATGGTCGGCGAGTTTCAGCCTGTGCTGCAGACTGGTACGTAACTCAGTACATTTACTCAACTCCTGTAATTAAGTATACATTTGAGGTACTTCTACTTTAATCGAGTATTTCTATTTATGCTATATTTAATACTTCTACTGTGCTACATTTTGGAACTCAATATTGTACTTAATAACTCTCGCCATTTATTGGGATGTTTATTAATATTGTCATATTCTAAACATTTCTTGTCACTACGCCCTCGAAATGACTCCCTTCACAATAAGAATGTGGCCTTTTTGGTTTATTACAATCGGGCAAGTCTAGAGAAATCACAAGAGTGAATGTAAAAGCTTTTAAAAAGTTAACTTTGTGGACAAGTATTCATCTCTGGATCTTAACAACTAATTTGAAAATATTTTTGTAATTTTATTTGTTACATTTGAATAAATCTAACACTTGTTTCTCTCTCTTGTTTTAACAGGAGCCTGCTAAACTTCTTCTTCTGGAGTTTCTGTATATACCGGATGATCATCCTGCCCAAAATGAAGACATAGCCCTTCTCAAAGAAAGAATAATAATTCTGTTATGATGTTCAAACGTCATAAGAGAGACTTCGGATATATCAAATGAAATGTCACATGGAATAATTAAATCAACACTGCCAATGACAAGATTAATACTAATGTACTTGCCAAAATTCAATGAAAAGTATTATTAGTTGAGGTAATGTGATGAAATAAGTAACCACACAGTATGTTCATGTGTCTGATCTGTGTTATCATTCTGTATTGGTGACAATACATTTTGTAAAGAAACTTGAAGTTGTTGTCTGTGGAAAAACTGCCATATTAAATTTGGTGATCCAACTTTTACTTATCTTACGCACAAAGATATTTCCACATTTATATAAAAGAGTATAAATAAAATAGAGTACTACACATTTTGAAAAAGATAACAAAATCATCATGAATCCATTACATTGGTTCTGATTGTAACAGTTTTTAACAGTGTCATCAGTCAATTACTTATCTCTTCCCTTTCGTACAAATAGGTCGCATTTTCTGTTCTCATCTGTCCAAAAGATCATGAGCATAAATGATAAATGTATGCTAACAATGTGATAAGAAAGATGACACAGCACCCATACTGTATAAAACATATCCAATCAGCAAAGTGATCTCTATCAAATGTATTTACATGGTAGAAAACTGTTAAGAATTTATTTATTTCTCCTCTGAGTACCTCTCCGACAGCGAGTACAGGCCGGGCCTCCCCCAGTAGTCCACAGCACGGACTCTGTACAGACCGCCCACCTGCAGGTCTACTACAAAACACAAAAGGGTATATGGTATTATTTAGCTTTAAAAAGGTGAAGACATTTTTCTGAAATGTTGTTAGTCATTGACAATATTGTGAATGAAATCCTGAATCTTGAAATCATTATCCTTACCAGGTGAATACACATAAGAAGTGAAAATGGTGTTTTGAGTATTAATTCTGCTGAATTCCTCGTGGTCTGGGTAGAACTCCACTTCAAAAGTCTTAATGCATCTGCAAAGAAACAGAGAAGTTAAAGTGCATAGCGATGGCTTTCTTGTTCTTAGTCCATGCATATTACATATTAACTATTCATCTACTGTAATGCAGCAAGCCGTATGAGAAGGAACATTTTAAAAACGCACAACACTGTCTTTTTTTTGAATAAATCAGACTGCAAACCGAGTTGTCACTAATGTTTTCTCAGCTTATTTCTCTGATAGCTAAGAATCAGACATTCCACAGTTTTTTCTTTACAGAAGCTGAATTATCCACAGAGGTAACCTCCTCTAGAAAAACAACAGATCTGGTTATTAAAACAGGTAAATACACTTAAAAAGCAGATTCATGTTACAAATCCTTGTTTCTTTGAGGCGATTTGGCAGACATGGGATTGAGGTTCTGCGAGCTAACTGCTTAAGATTGCCGAGATAACTGATAAATGTGTTTACCACAGCTTCTTGAAGACAACCACAGTGCTGACGCGTGTGCAAAGATGGATATGTCACCATTACAGGAGACCAAGTCAAATCTCACCCTTACTTTAATTAAAATTACAGATTTATCGTTTGGGATAACATAGGTACAAAACTATTACAAAACTACTATAGGTAACAATTATTTACAAGGTTTGTAACTGAGGTGTGGTCGTTTATATACATTTGTATGTGAAAATGAACCTTCAAATGATTCATCTTAACATACTTTCACTCTTTTACATGTTTTGCAGTGAAAAAAAAAATAAAAGAAATAATTATGTCACCTACTTGGAATCAACACAGTGGTCCGACCAGACGATCAGGACCTGGCCCTTGGTGATCCTGATGAAGCGTAACCCATTAACCTAAACAAAAGTCAAATATAGTTGAGAGTTCATCTCTTTTGAAATATGCAGCTGAGTACCATGAAGGTGTTTGCCTGTTGGCTGTTGAAAACGTAAATCCATCAGGCTTTCATCATAACATTCAGAACATAATCATCATACAAGCTCCAGTATATACAGAACTCAGCTGCCAGGGTTCTCACACGCACCAAGCCCTGGCAGCACATCACCCCCACTCTCTTCAATCTCCACTGGCTCCCGGTCAAGTCCCGCATCACTTACAAACTCCTCCTCCTCACCTCCAAGTCCATCCATGCCCTCTCCCCTCAGTACCTCACAGATCTCCTCCACCCGTACATCCCGCACCCTTCAATCCTCAGACTCTGGCCTGCTCTCCATTCCATCTTCACGCCTCCGCACCTTCGGGGACCGTGCCTTCAATGTCGCTGCCCCCACCCTCTGGAACTCCCTCCCCGCAACGCCCCTTCTCTCAACATCTTCAAATCAACCCTGAAAACGCATCTGCTCAACACAGCCGTCCAACAATAACTCACTCTCCCCCCCACTGCAATGTTACACTTCCATTTCTGCCCCCGGTTTTATGCTTAATGTTTTATGTCTTGTCCTTATATGTTTCTTTGTAAAGCGACCTTGAGGTTATGAAAGGCGCTATTTAAATTAAGTTGTTAATATTATAATACAACACTAATTTACTTGTCTTACTTGCATTGACACAGACATACTGTATATGCTTATTTAACGTATGGAGAGTTAAAGATAAATAACATTTATGAGCACTTTAAGTTGGACTGTAAAACACATGAAAACAAGGTGAACCATTATCTTTTCTTTGTGGTTGCGTGTTGACACTGACCTGGTCTGGCTCAGCTTTGGGTCGTGCACAGATATGTATGAGGAAGACGGAGGGCAGAGAGAGTCCGGCTCTCAGAGTCAGAGTGTCCCCAGCAGGAACCTCCAGGGGTCCAACCACATGAGGGTGCTGAAAACAATGACAAATCATTAGTGGATCAAAGAATGTCTCACAGCACCTCACTGAGAAGGAAAAGCCAAAAATAGATCAAAGGAACCAGCTCTGCTGCACCATCTCATTAATAAGATAGCGCCGGTATCAGAAAGTGGAGCTCAACATGTTGATTAAAGATGCAAGAATTTTATACATGGAAATACCTGGTGACAAAACTGAGAATATAAAAAAGCACAGCTGGCTTGCCATCTACCCAAGGTTAAGATATTTATCATTCTAGTATTATGTAAATAGGGGAATACATTGTTTTGTTAAAATAGTAAAATATTTCAAAGTAAGGTAATTAGATAGACTTTATTGATCCCAATATGGGAAATTGTTTAGTCACAGCAGCATGTAAACAAGGAATTGCACATGAATGAAAAGTAAAATAACAGAAAATAAACAGTTAATAAATATCAACATTATAAATAAACAGTAAACACCTACATCTATAGAGAATCTAACTGTGAAAGATATTCATTTATATAGTATATAAACGGGAAAAGATATGTAATTTTGAGTAAAAAAAAACAGTGTGTTTCTTTCAAATTCCAGAGTTTCTTAACTGTAAACAACTTATAAATCACAACGTGTATTTAAAAAAAAAACATAAATATGATAATAAACATACATTTTTACAGTATCATTCTTCCCTGGTGTTTACCTGCGCGCTCCTGAGGCGTCTGAACTGCTCGGCTGTGGGGAAGTCGGGGCGGCCCATTCTCTGCCACAGCCCGTACGGGTTGGTTAAGTTGTTGTCAATATAATATGCAACAAACATAAGACCTACAGAGCAAACAGACAGATGACAATCAGGACTCAGATTTAACTCAACTTGCAGACATCATGGTCTGTTGGACAAATAGTTATATGAATCACAAATCTGGATCCAACTCCCAGAAATGGCAACTATCACTTATTGGAAATCAAGGATGAAGACTTTCTTTTGCTGCTGCCTTTTATTTAATCAAATAATTGTTCATATCTTTCACAGCGTTGTTAGTTTTATTCTTGCATTATATTCCATGTTTCATTTTATATTCTCTTGTTGTAATTGATATTCTCTTTAATTTATAATCACTTTATTTAAATGTTTAAAATGTCTTGCGTTTAAAGGTTTTGGTAAAGCACATTTGTATTTCATCATTTATCTTTGCTATATAAATGAAACTCGCATAACCTATTCATAATATTAAAAGGCAGCAGTATTTAATTGTATATTTATTACTTTTTAGAGATTTATTTGCAGCCTGAACAGATGGGTTTTCAGTCTGCTTGTTTGGGGAGAGATTTTAGTTGAACCCACCCTTCTGTGCAGCCAGTCCCTTTAGAGACAGGCCGACATCATCAGTGTCGGTGGAGCTGCTGTTGTCGTCACTGTTGAACAGCAGCAGGGCGGCCTGCCAGCTGTCGGAGCCGCGCTCTGTTACAGGGCTGTGGATGCTGGCGAGAACTCCCACTGTGCTGTTAGTACCTGCGGAGCTCAAAACCTGAGAGAAGACCTGCGTCTCTCCTGAGAGTGGAGTCACAAACAAAGGCAACATTAAAAACTAGAAGATTTAAAGGCTTGATTCTCATAGGCACAGATACAGCCTAGCACTGAAGGTATACAAATACAACAATTCTGTATTTTATATTTTTGAAATATATAATACAGCTACTAAAGTTAAATTCACATAATAAAATGATGTATACGGATATATGGGAAGTTATGAATGAAAAGGTCGTATAAACAGATGTGTATAAAAATAGATATCTAATATCTGAACAGATAACTATAACAGATGCAACATTGCGGTAATATGGTATTTAAATGTATTAAAAATCTAGACCGGAGGTATTTAGGTGGCAGCAATAAGACCTGGTCTAATTCTCTAATTCATCTGAATGCTAAGGAAAGGGGCTTTAAATGCTTTCTCTCTTATCCCATATCTTTAGCGCAGGACACACTGGACGGTCCTTTGTGAAAGTAAAGGAAATAAAGCCATCTCACAATTCCTTGCAATTCCTATGGATAAATTAAAAACGTCCTACATAGGAGACGTTACTCTATGAAAATAACACCTTTCCTTTGGATTAAGAACATTTCAAGTGTTTATCATGGCTGTCACTAAGACACTTTTGGGTCATTCGACTTAGTTAGAAAACTTCCTATGAGACAATAACTATGCGATCCAAAGATACTATCCTTTCCCTGATTTATTGACATTTTCCACGGAGGTAAAGGAAAGTGTTTAGGAAAAGACGGTCACCTAGCAGAGCCAGCAGGCCCATGACGGAGAGGACGGGCTTCCTGATGATCTGCACGTGAGGCGGTTGGGTGTTGTTGACCTGGAAGCGAGCAGTGAGCGTGCGCTGGGTGAAGGGGTGCGGGTGGTAGCTGAGGAAGGCGTTGTCGTTGCTGAGCAGGGTGTAGTTGATGGTGCTTGTTGGGTCCGCCAGCAGCAGGTCCTGGTGCTGGTTTATAACCTGTTAAGATGAGCAGGACAGAGAACTGGTTCAGTGTGATTTAACTGGTAGAGAGATGAGTTAAATTAAGAGATGATATTATTTTTCACCCTTTAGTGCAAACTGTATGTGCTATATTTGTACTTCTGTTTTTAGACACATTCTTAATGTAACAAACTTGGCAAGGGTAAATAATTCATAACACATTTATCCTGGTCCAAATAATTGCAGTCACGAAATGATGCTGAAAAAGCATCAAAATATGCTAAACAACAGGCAAGAAATGGCACTAAACATACTTGAATAACGTAACATTTTGTCAAGACGCAATTTTTTAAAAATTGCATCACAAATGGGACACACAACTTTGTTTAAAGAAGAAACAAAAATTAATGTCACTTTATTTTTTTTCCGGCTCTTTTGAGGTGACTGAATAGCAGCAATTATTTGACCAAAATAGCAATTAGCTTCAGCCACTAAAAATCCTTGTCACTTCTTTAGAAAACATAATAATAATATAAATGCCCTCCAGATGGTTAATCATTCATGCATATACCCAAATACATGCATTATTTGCAATGTCCTTTATTTATAATATCCAGTATTCAAACATGATTTTAGTCTCTGGATGTTTTTCATGGTGCTCTCGTCACCTTCACCACCATCGCAGCGTAGGTCACATCCGCCCTCCACTCCTGAGGCTGGGACCAGCCCACCAGCGGATCGGCCTCGTCATTGTAAACAGGGAGGCTGCTGAACCGGGGGAAGCGCTCCTGGATCTCCCCCATGGTCTGGATCTCCTGCTGCAGGATGGGCAAGGAGAAGCCTCCTCCCTTTAGGAAGGCCACAGTTAGTCAAAGTCAACAATAATTGAGCTGGTGTACGCATTAATAAATATAGTTTTATTTAAAGGTGGGGTAGGTAAGTTTGAGAAACCGGCTCGAGATACAATTTTTGTTATGTTCCATGGAATGCTCTTAACATCCTGATAGCAATGAATATCTTAAGTGCTTTGACAAAAAATCCATAAAAAAATGTCATCTGCGGAAGCCGTAGTACTGTAAAAAGCACGACCAATCATTTTAGCCGGCCCGGCTAAAATAACTGGATGGCCTACCTGCCTGTCAGCCTTCCATCTGTGCACAAACTTATCTTGTGCCCTCATTGGTCATGGGCGAGTCCGTGTGTGTTGGAGGAGGGGCTCTGTAAGGAAGTGGCATTTTTTTCCCGGCTGTGTATTTTCAAATTCTAGCGCACTCGAGCTGGTTTCTCCAAAATTACCTACCCCACCTTTAACTCAGGGGATTTTAATTTTAATATTTGAATGACATAACTATACTTTTGCATAATTTGTTTGCTTTCGGACATTAATATAACAACTAGTCTGGGCAATGAAGATGTAATTTTTTATTCAGATGCTTTAATTTCAGGGAAGCCCACCTTCTTGTGCAGGGCGATGTAGTCGATCCTGACCCCCGTCTCTCCAGTGAAGTAGTTGGTGCCGTTGAAGCAGTGCTGCAGCATGGCCCAGCAGTATGGTGAGTGTGGGGGGGAATGACAGGAGTCCCCCGGACCCCCAAACTTTAGGAGACTACTGGCAGCGAGCAGACCCTCCGAACAGGCATCATAGTAGTTTAAAAACCCTAAAAAAAGATGTATTATCAAAAAGAACTGATCATGGGCACAGCAGTGGAGTGTCTGTTTTTTCTAAGTTCAAAATTGCAATAATACATCTGTGAAATGTGAGCATTTTCATCACAAAAAAACAATAAAAGATAAACCTTTTACAAATGTATCATTTTCAAGTCGCAAAACATATTTAAAAAAATGCTTTTTGGATGTTAAATTCTCCACTGAAGTCTCATCTTTAACCCAGACTTCTTTTATGTTTGCAAAAGGATCTGTCTTATATAAAAAATGGTGTTATCCGAAAAATACGTATATCATATTGCAGGTAGACAATAGGGATAAGCTTGTGTCACTTTTTAAATTGAGTGTCAGTATGGCTAATAAACATTTATCAAAAAACTAAAGCAAAGGAACTAATATCTATGACTGAAAATTATGAGAACCTTAGTATCAACCAACCAGTTGCAAAAAATAATGTATCCAAATTATTTATAAATAAATAGTAGTTACATAACCACAAGTAATATTACATCTATGAGAAACAATTATGACAAAATGAATTATTTACAGTGATTATAAAAAATCAAAAATGATGCATTATTGGTTTACCTTGAATTGACATGCTGACATTATCAAAGTCATGGTTGTTTGGCTCATTCCATGTTTCAAAGTTCCACTGAGAGACAGTCCCCAGGCCGTACTGTTCTGTCATTAAAGAAAACATGGGAACAATTACATTACGTAGCAGCAGGGTCATAGAGTGCAGATTAAGTGTGTATCAGTTCACTTATTGTTACACTTTATGTTGAATTACGCAATAAACTAATAATATGTTTTATTAGGTTTGCAAGCTCTACCTAGTTTCAAAAATAGCTAAATTCATATAGAGAAAGATATTTCAACACTTTAAATAGCACTTCCAAGTTAAAACTAATGTCCTTTTATTGATCATAATTACATGGCGTGCAAACTACATATAAAACATAATGGGGACAAAACAATGGCACTCACTCACCGATGTACCTCCTGGCTATGAGATAAACCAGATTTCTCCACTCAAACACTTGTGACTTGTCCTCAAAGTCAGTGAAGTAGTTAGAGACACTGCCCATGAGTTCAAAACCTAAAATATGTGTAGCCACATTGTGGTTAAAAACATTGAGGTTTCTTTATGAAATAAATACTTGAACACTATTGTGATTTATTTTGGGAAAAAAATACTTTAAATATGCATCACAAACATAATGTGATATTTTACAGACTGGGGTTGAGGTACCTGGTCGGAGTCCATTTATCCACAAGAGATCTATCAGCTGGTCCAGTTTAGTGAAGTTGTACTGGGGTTGTCCTCCAATATCCCTTTAAAAACATGCATCATTAAAAAACAGACAAATATTAAACTATACTTAGGTGGTGAGCTAGTTCACTTACTGTGCAGTGACCAGCTCCAACATCCAGTGTATCCTGACCTGCTGGATCCCTCCATGAGGGACTGAGCCCACATGAGCCAGGTTCTGCTGCTGGTCTACGCTCAGGTCAAACTGGTGGGCCTGGGTGTGAGGCAGCGGGGGGCTGAGGACAAAGAAGAGCCTCCAATTTATCTTTGTGATACATCTGTTACACAGATATGCAT
The DNA here is from genome assembly GCF_949606895.1 of Notothenia rossii. Classification (NCBI taxonomy): domain Eukaryota; kingdom Metazoa; phylum Chordata; class Actinopteri; order Perciformes; family Nototheniidae; genus Notothenia; species Notothenia rossii. The sequence goes on along the minus strand of NC_136909.1, from coordinate 15,792,978 downwards.
TCATAGATTGAGAATACAATCAATATTCTACTTAATTACGAAATTGTAGATCATTTCAGTTTCAGAGTGGGTCCTTAAAAAAACTGCCAGTCTGAAAAAAAAAAAAATTATTAAAATAATATCTGGGGTTTATTGAAGATGCTTAATTGATACAAACATATCTAATACCTAGATAAAGAGGTATTCTGGTGGGTTCGGTGTGTAAATAAGCACTTTTATTTTCTAATTCAACAAATTGTCCACTTCCTCAGTGCTTCCTGATCACCACTGCCTGTATTTTCCTGGAATAATAATTTTGATTTAACCTACCAGAAACCAGTGCTTGTCCAGAAGTGTTTAAGATCTCCTACTGGTCTCCCCACATCCACTGTGATGACATATGAAGTTGTTGAAGTTCTGGTAATGTTAAGAAGTAACGCAAAGACAGAAAATTGTTTCCACTGCATGTCTGCAACTGAGCATGGCAGCGTTGTGTGCTCGTTATAAAACGATTAACCGAGTGGTCAAGTTAACCACAACATGGCTTACACATTGTATGCAAGCAATGAAAGAAACACATTTAATAGATTCACTTGAGGAAAACACAACGACACACAAGCATTTCTACTCTTGTCTCGAGCTGCAGTCGCAGTCAGCTGAGAATGATGACGCGTAATCCGAGCGACGCTGTTGTTGTAGTCTTTCTGGGAAACATCGGTAAAGTTAGTTTCAGCAGACATTTATTTCGCATCCAGAGACGTCAGCTTAAATAATGACTACACTTCTATAAGAAGCCCTATAATCCCATAGATAGTTTAACTTGAACGCATTTCAAAGGTCCGATAGTAATTACTTAAACTCACAAGCTGTGAGGTTGACAGACAAGCCGAAATAGCTCAGTTGGGAGAGCGTTAGACTGAAGATCTAAAGGTCCCTGGTTCGATCCCTGGTTTCGGCAGGGGTTTCTTTTTCAGTGCTTCTGATGTTACGGTCTATGTTTTGGCAAGTAACAGAAAAGCAAGTCTTCAGATATCAACAACGTCAATACCGGCATAAAATGTCCCCATTCTGAAAGTCATTGTCATATATTAACTGGCTACGTTTTTTTTTGTTTTTTGTGTTGTAGGCCTATATTTAATTTAGTGTAATACTGTCTGAAGTTCAGACTCTGAACCATCATACACCAAAGCAAATTCCTTGTAAACATACCTGTCAAAACTAGACATGTATTATACTCACAAACTTTGATTTGACCTTGATAAGTGTCCAGTATATATCGTTTAAAGCTGTAGACTTTATTAATGATAAACAGGCTTCTTATTAATCATATTACTTGACAAAAATTACAAAAGAAAGAATAAAGATTGAATCATTGTAATTAAAAAAATGGTATCTGGAAAAATTGTCTGACATCTTTTTTTAATAATTTTGAATGTAGGTAGGTATAAATGGCTGAATCATGGTTGAGTCTTGTATTTTCTAAAGTACAAAAACAGATGTGTGTTAGATTACATTTCTCTTTTTAAAATGAAACACAATTAATTGTCGTAAGCAGGTCCGCATGCTGCCAAACATTTCAAACATATAAAAGGTTTTTCTACTTCAAATGAAAATATCTCTCATGTGATAATTCATGTGAAGATTGATTTAAATTACATGTTGCAATAGCACAGGTAGCTGAGAGCTCATTCAATAAGATGTTAATATAAGTCAGTGAGATAACAGTTAACACTCTAACTAACTGGCATGCTGTCAAACTTTAAGACGACTGCCTCAGTATAGATACGACAAGAACATTGGAGCTCCTCTTCAGTTGATAATGTAACAAGTCATGGAGCTCTGCCACCTTGCTGCAGACGTGCCTGTTATCGTTCTGTAGCTTCTCCTTGTTCAGGCGGGATTTCATATCACCTATCTGTCTCAGGGACTCGATGGCATCATGCACCGACAGGAAACCTGTTCAAAAGTGAGCCGGGTATAGAGAATCAGTTTGGCTCTCTCTCTGTTGTTCTTCTGCTGTCTGTTACTAATATCTAGTTATACGTCCTAAAGTCTTTTCATCAGTTATCATGACTTTATCTACTCTAAGAAGTATAATCCAGGGACCCTCTGTGGGGTGGAGGGACAAACCTTTTCCAACAATGATGGGATATTAAATCACTATCCTTCTCTTTTTGACTCCACGCCTATCTTGCCAAGTATATTTACGACACTCATCAATTATGTATTGCTTTTCTCCCATCTAATACCCTCTCCATCCATCTTTTCATCCTATACTTAAAATAGAGTGTTGGATGGATGGCTTTCTAGCACTGAGAGCGGTGATTCATAGAGCAGTTTTCTCTTGCTGTTATTTACTGCAGGGAGTCTTTGCCTCTTTTTTATTTGTCTACACTTTAATAAGAGCTGGAGACTGAGAGAAGTTGACAGAAAGTGGGAGAGGTTTGAGGTCTTGTGCTCCTGGGAAATGAGACTCCTATTGGCAAATCAGTGAGATGGGGATGGATTTCAACAGCAGCCTGATGCAGAGTGGAGCTCTGTGCTGGCTTACTTAGATGGCTGTGCATGATATAACCCATAACTTATAAGATTTGAGGTAGCCACACAAAGCAGCTGTAGCTCAAACACAATTTATATAGGCTTTAACCTCTGTTGTAATGAGGCAACATGTATGAATCTACATCCCATCCTGGCCTGTCAAAGAGTTTTTCAAGTCTTGAAGTGATCACTAAAGTAGTTCAAGCTACCTGGGATAAGAGTAGTATACACACTTTTCAATATTGTTAAAAGTAACATCTGTACACAATGTAAACATTTAATGAAACACCATGATGTGAGAGTTAATAAGCTTCTTAGTAAGGCATGTTGCCTCCTGTGTAAAAAGCCCTGCTGCTCTTATTTTCAGTACAATTTAAATAAAGTTAACTTATATTGATATATGGGATATTAAGCGTCTCATTTGTGGGAGAAATAAATGAACTGTTTTAATCAGTTCACTTCAAAATATGAGTAATTACAGTCTGTCTCTCTTTTTCTGACTCTTTTGTGAAGCTTTCCTGCATGTGAGCATTTTACTTGACGTATATGGACGTGTGTGTTTACCCACTGATGACAGCTTGGTACAGAGTGCTAACCCACCTTTGTGGTATTCTTGTTTGAGCAGCTGCAGCTCTTGATGAAGGCTGCTCTCCACCGAGGTCATTCTCTTACTCAGTTTTGTTTCAGAGCGTTTCAGATCATCTGACTGACGCCGGTCTGCTTGATCCTGCTGGGCCTCAAACTGCACACACGCCTCCAGAGCCTGTAGCCGCACAGCTAATCTAGATCCTGCCTCTAACTGAATACAGAACAAACATATAACAACTAAAACTTCAAACACACATCACAACCATTGTATGTGACGAGTCTTGAATACATTTTTTAAATCATGGTTTTAAAGGTACTGCAAGGTTTACAATTTAATTTCAATATTTATTTTTGGTATATTACTTTAAGTCTGTCATTATAGCACCTGTCTCATGTCGATTATTCAATTATTGAAAAAATGTCTCTCATGGCATCTTGAATAACTCACCCATAGAAAGGCCTCTCTTTAGCTGAAGCTTTCTCACCATCTGTCTCTCTTTATTATCATTTTTAAATGTAAAGACTGACAACTCGAAAAGAGTTGCTGAACTAACAACACTCACAATGAAATATATATCTTGCAGGTCCTAATAGTATGGTAAATGGGGCATAACAAAGACCGATGAAGAGACATTTTACAGATAAACTTTATTCTGGTTTGTACTTGCAAGTGGTTATTGTGGAATTAAATTGTTGGTCATACTGTCAGCTGCCTTACCATTTTGTCCTGCAGTTGTGTGCGGAGCTCCTGGCTGCGATCCGCATGATTCTGGGACAAACTATTGAGCTGTTGTTCTGTCCACTTCTTCAAAGAATCGGTCTGCTCCTTGGCACCCTTCAGTTCCCCTGACATCCTGCAAAGTCATCAGGAATAAAAAGGAAATAATCTAGAAGGCTCTTAGTTAAGAAGCTGCAATTTGAATTTCTTTATTTCAAACAAGACACTAAAAAGCCATTAGTAGATAAGATTAGATAATTAGAAAGGTTTTTACAAATAGGCTACCCAGAAGGCTTTATGTAAGGCCCATTTATACAGCCCATGCTTGCTGCTTCGCATTGGAGTAAGCACTGGTGTGAAAACAATCATCCATCATAAATCAATAATTGATGTTCTGCCAGTTTAAGTCAAAAGCAGGATGCATTATTTTGAATTTTTTGGTTTAAACTTACTTGATGCCAGCCTTAGTAGGCAGAACACTTTTACTCTGTTGTGAGGTGCTGAAACTATAAGTGTATACTAGAGACGCATAGACTTACATGGTGCATAAAGAGTAAATAAACACTTGATGTTGATCTTATTGCGCTGTTTCTTTGGTAAAGCAAAACAAATCTCCCTGTTGTGTTGGACCGGTTGCCATTTATATAGGTGAGCTGTTTGCAGCCGCGATTACTCACACAGCCTTCTGGGTCAACAATGTTAAAATGTCTCTAATGAAAGCAAAGTGAGACAAATAGTGTGGGCTGCATTGTACCGTAACACACAATGCATAGCGTCTCATCAAATATTTCTATAATGTAAAAAAACATATTGGCACTTCAATTAAATGTAACTACTGTACTTTCCTCTCAATACTACGAATTCATGCTAAATGGGAAAATCAATGAGACCCATGTGTTTAACAGCAAGACTAATCAGACTGCTGCTAAACAAATTAAATAGCTAGGTCTGCTGCCATAGAGACACCTCAATGTTATCTCCATGCAGGCTGGCTAATCCACCTAATGTTGACAGTTGTTAAGGCGGTGAATACTAGACAACAGGGCGGCTGATTTGGCCACGTAAAATGAAACTAAAATTGTAACAGGGTCAGTGTGCCTCCATTCTTTGCTGTTGTCGTGTTTTTGAGCTTGTCTGAAACCTATTATCAAGCAGGTTTGATTCTTTTGTCCATGGCCATGATGGTGTGATGTGGGCGTCTGGCCTTTCTATTGAGTGCAGTGTGTATTGTAGGAGATGATTGTTAGAGGCTGTCAGATGTCTTGTTTGAGATTTTTTTAGGCACTAAATTGTGTACCTAAATGTAGTAATTGTGACTATTTAAAATACATTAGGTGGTGAGAGATTAGGGTTTCACTTTGGAGGTTTAACAAAATGCAAAATGGATAACAAATCTTCTGAGGTCCCACTTTCGGATAGATGTTCATGAGAGTAAATAAACAAGGAGCACCCTGGATGGATGAATGGAAGATATAATATCGCAAACTATTTGTTTTGTCATTACCCCACCTGGCTCAGAATCACAGACAGTGTTGCTTTTCATCTATTTTAACTATTGTTCTTTTGATTCCAGCATCATCAGTGACCTGGTTTCCACAACAGATCCACAGCAATACTAAATAGAGCATATTCCTCATTCATGTCTCTCTGTTTCTGTTTCAACCATTGCAGAACTATGTGATTCGTTCTTCAGATTGCTGCTGATTGAGACTTTTTATGGGTCAGGACTCACAGGGGGTAGTATTTGATAACCAAATTAGTAAATATTGGATTATTATCTGTTATGTGGATCTGGCCAGAATAAAAAGGTAGCATTAATCCATCAATTAGGTAATGCTGCTGAAATGCTAAATAAAAAAGAAAATGACTATCCCAGTCACCAGCAGCACACTCACAGATGTTTCTACAATACAATTGTTTTAAAAGTAACATAGAGAACCATCTTGAATGTTGAAATTATAACCTCTCCCCTCTCCCAGGTTTGAATATATAGTGGCAGTATAAAATCCCTCATAAACAACGTGCACTATGAGGATAGCTGCTTTGTGCAGTATTAGTTATGAGCCATCTTGATGCCTTATTTATTATTACTTATACTCATAATCACAGCTATGTTGCAGTTCATCTACATAAGTAACACTGTGAATGGGTGTCAGTCCATGGAAAGAAAAAGGGGAATAAATACAAATAAATCAGACTAACACATGCTTTACTGTGATAAACAAGTAACCTATGTGTGTTTGGGTTAAGCTTCCTCTTTAATGAATGGCCTTACCTGTCATTGAGTAGTTTAAGTTGCAAATCAGCCATGGAGCTCTTTTGGCTCTGGGAATGCTTTGACAATGAGGCCTCCAGCTTTCCAAGATCATAATAAATCTGGGGAAACAAACAAGCACATGCTGTAACGTGACGTTGGACCATCTTGTGGTGCAGCCTCAGTGATCTGACCTTTACCCTGCACAGTTTCTGCTGAGTCAAAGTGATTGAGGTACTTCACCACTCCTGTAGCTGGTCAAGCCTGGGAGTAACAGCGGCGACCCACTTTCTCTGAGTATTCAATTACCTTAATGGGACATGCTTGACCACTGCTCCACAGCTAATGTGCTGCCATCACAGTGATTTACCTTGCTGTGCCACAAACACAACTGAGAGCAGGGTGAATCAGTGTGAGTGTTAAGGTCATTTATGGTCAGCTTTGGATTTAGTTAAATGCTGGGGAGTATTATAACATGTTACAAACTGTATGTGTCCTAAACCAGTATTTTAAGAATTTGACCTCAAAGGCAGGTAACACTGTTTTAATTGAGTCATCTTGAAATCCCTGTATGAATTAATTTCACATCTCATTTACCTCTTTCAGAAAGTGTGGTTGAGCCTCTGAATTTACTTTATAAGACCAGTCTCACTCCGCAGGAATAAGCTCCAACACAACAACGCTTGAAATCCTCTCGAGGATAAACAGCAAATACTCCCCCTGTGTATTCTCGCAGATAATTATTTTTGTTCATTCAGGTAGCATAATCCCCTTGTTATACCTTAATCCATTCACAGAAGAAAATGTTTTTCTTAATGTGAAACCAGAGTAAATTAATCCCAGTTTCAACACCCTTTGTGTGTGAGTGTGCGTGTGTGTCTTAACACAGAGGAAGGGGTACGATAAGGTAAGAATGGTCGACTTTATTAAATGTAAAAAGTGGCATAAATTAAGACATGTGAGAATAAAATTAAGAGTCAAAAACCATGCAAATATTTATTTGAGTCTCTGCTTAAAGGTAAAGTGGTCCTTTGAGCTCAATGCCAGCAAGCTAACATGCTCACTATGATAATGCTAACTTTCTTCACTTGTTTATCGTTTAAGTTGTGTGTGTTATAATACTCACCCTTTCTAATTAGCACTATACCTTAAGTACAGCAGGAGCCGATGGGAATCTCAGTGTCTTTCAAGTTTTGATGTCCTGAATGTCGCAGAAACTGAGAAGAATGTTTGTATGTCTAACTATATGAAGGACTGACTTTGAAGACTAATTACATTTCATCTTCCAGACCATTTGTCAGCCTTCACACTCAGTCTCTCACCTTGACCTTCATTTCGTTGAGCTGTTTGTCCATGGCTGACCGGAGATCTGCCACCTCTTGCTGCAGTCTTATCAGCCGCCACTCCCCAGAGCTCATGTCAGCGCTCAGCTTGTAGGTGGCGGCATCACACCTGACAGAATAGGTGAGGAAGAAGAGAGGGGAACTGAATGAGAAAAGCGGGATGGAAGAAAGTTGAGGGAAAGGTGTCAAGTCAGGGAGATTTAGACAACATGGGGGAATGATTTTTTCTGAAGTGAACATAGTCAATACTTTCCAAGGCTTACTAATGGAAACTAGGAGAAGGCTCTGCTGATAATTAAGCAATGGTATTTTATCAAAGACAAAACAGTGAACGAACACATTTGAACTTTTCATTGGAAGTATGTTTGTATCTGAGGATGAAATACTAATAAAGACACAGGCAAAGCTACCAAATAAAAAGACTTATCACTAAACACAATCAGAAGATAACAAGAAAATGCTCTCATGTGACATCCTGCTTCTAGTTCCGTTTATATAATGACGAAGAACTTTGTCAACATTGCAACATAGCTCTCATTCTTCCTGTGCTAAATTTAAGATGCCATCAGCCAGCAAACACTCTCTTCAATATTCATGATAAAGCACAATCTTAGATCAACAACCAAAACTAGCAGCTAGTTATTATGTTAAGATGCCCAGTGTGACATAAGGGTTATTTCCCTTTGGAGCACTTCATCTCTACCATAAAGGGATTCACAAAACAATACAGTTCATCAACAACCACTGGCCCATAACTTACTTGATTATTTATGACTTACGCACAAGAGAGGTCATTAGGCTGAGTAGGTGAGGTTTTCTACTGCATTTATTGGACTATAAATCAGCTGTTTGTTGAGTCATAGGCAATATCTTCTCTCACCACTAACATCTTGAACACCACAGAGGAGAAGAGCCTGCTTTGAAATAAGATGTTCACCAAAGTACATTCATCTATTGTCTCTTTGTGATGAGGAATTAGGCGAAGTCATCTCCATGTATTGAGAAATGATGGCCATGGCTATTCAAAATAATTCAGCCTAGGTAGCTACAGGGGAACATTTCTATTCCTAGCACAATCCTAATTGTGACAGCCTCCTTTCGGCAATGCAATCTCATATGCACCATCTTCATAGACATCATATTATGAGCAAGAGCTAATCAGAAAACTTCCCTCTGGTGAGAACAAAATAATGAATGTGTGCAATCAAAGTGTTTGTTTCTGTTGGAGTGTCGGAGGTGATGCCACGCTGGAATTGAAATTGTGAGACTGTGAAGAGCTGCCAGACAGGAATCAGACCTCATCAGAGATAAATAAGTAAGATATCAGCAAGAAACCTAAGTCCTACCCATAGATTGTCAACTGTGCAGCAGATCTGGGTCTAAATAATTGCGCAATACCTTTAAACAATACTTCAGAGGAAAGTTTACTGTGCTAGTATTCAGCCCTCAATGTTGTATTTGTTCAAACTAAACAGTTTGTACCTCAGTGTTTACAGACATTAATTGACCCAGAGGACCTGCTGTACCTGGCCACTCTTCCTCTCAGGTCTCCAATGTTATTCTGGTCCAGGCTTTGAAGGGCCAGTGTGGTTGCAGAGGTGATGGAGTCCCTCTGGGCAATCTGTCTTTCTGTCATATTTCAAGAAGTGGTGCTTTTTAATCGTACATTAACTCCCTTTCTGCCCCTCGTTTCAATGCTGTTAAAATAACCAATGTGGGTTAAACTGATCTGGAAGGTCAAAATACTGAATGTACTCTTCCAATATCAGAGTAGCACATGATAATGATGGCCCTACGTAGCTGTGTACGTAACGGTTACCTGGAAGACCATCAGGGCACACTGTTTTAGGCAGAAAGAAATGTGACAACGATTAACATGATGATTCAGCCTCTATGGAGATAGACATGTGACAAACATGATCATTTCTGACATGGGTCTTAGTTAATCCAAACAAAACATTGTATACTGTTTTGAACCGGTATTCCTGCATCTTGTGACTGTGTAAAACCCTCTCTTGTATATAAGCTTGTGAAGGACACCGTTCGGGTAACTAGTTATACCATATGCTCTGTATGTGATGACTACTTCCATTCTTGAGAGGATAATAAATACATGTATCCTGATATTGAAGCTCAAGCCGGTGACGGGTGATATTTTTCTAACACATTTCATCACCACTTATTCATTAATTATATTTCTATGAAACAGGCCATAAGCATGTTTGCAATATGCCTGATGTTGATAACCCGACATCAACAGGACGACCCTCTGGATTATCATGAGAGCAAGTATGTGACTGTGTGATGTTCCTTTCATCTGATTAACCAGCACATTTATTTCACGCTTGAGCTTAATTCCTCATGTGCATAATTAATTAGCTCTCAGGCTTCATGTTATATTTCAGATAATGACAGCCTCTAATCATGTTAACAGCCCTGTTGGTATGCACTAATGAAGTAATGAGTAACAATGTTGAGCTCTGTTTCTATAAGTCAGTTATCAAACTGTGAGGCTGGATGTTGTGCTCGATCAACGATGATTGTACATCATTATTTTTTTTGCATGCATAGACAAAATGTCCACGGGTTGACGTTGATGAGGTGTCGGGCAGGCTTTGCTCAGGTGCTGCACCATTCTATCAGGTGTAATCTAATCAGCTGCGAGTGTGTGTCCGGGAGTGTGCTGCACATCAAAGGAGATGAGAAGAGAGGAAGGCAGATAAAAGAAGGAGTGACAAAAGAGGACTAGACATGAAGAGAGAAAAGGGAATGCACACAAATAGACACTGACTTCATATACATAATACAAAACATATATCGGGGCAATACAACAATGACACGCATTAGCACATATGTGTCCACCTTATACCTGTATGTCCATGCTAAGCTGCTTGACAATGCGTGTAATGGTCAGTATGTGATTCTCCAGCAGCTTGCGGGACAGTGTCTCAACTTGGAGGGAGCCCTGGGCCGACTGCAGGCCTGCTGCCACTTCCTCTCTGATCCTGAAAGCCTGTTCCAGCAGTACAGCCAGTGTCCTCTCCTGACCGCTCAGACTACTCCCCAAGACATCATAATGAAGTGAGGGGAAACAGAAAACCAAGCTTTGAGTCATGAAACCCCATATTATTGATTTCTGTACAGGGAGACATGTCGTAAATCATGAAAAATTAACATTTTCTAGCACTGGAGGCAAGGGAATTCTTTTACAGTTTGAATCAATTAAGCATTCATCCACCCAGAATAATAATGAAGAGAGAGATGTGCTGGTTCTCAGACCCTCTGGTCTTCCTCCTAACATCTATCACTGACTTCATGTCCCTGTGAGTGCTCTGTCACCCTGTCTGATGCTATTGTGGATTAAGGATTAATTGATCAATGTGATTCACAGCTGTGTTAGAAAGGTCGCAGATGGATCTCAAACATACCTCCATCCAATCATTGAAGGGAAAAATAAGTATCTACCTCTGGACACAGGCTGGTTTTAGAACACATGGACTAAGAAAGGTGAAGAATAAGGTACTAGAACATTTGTAATATAGAAATATTCAATTGAGGAAGTAAAAAGGAAAAAGTTACCTGCCGGGGTTTTGGTAGGGCTGCAACTTGTTTTACATGTTCTTCTCTAAAAATAATTAAAACACACATATTAAATATTTGGTGGTATTAACAGTACAGTTTTCATTAAATTGTGTTTCACATCTGCTGTCAACCTTACTGCAGGGTTAAATGTGTTACAAATGTTCCAAAAATAAACAGAATAATAGCAACATACACAACTTGCCTTGACTACTTTGTAGTAACTGTGGTCTCCATGAGTGAGGTGTGCCTGCCAGCTAGTTGTTCAACATAGCAATGAGTGATGCATTGGACACCAAAGCAGCCTAAAGGTCAGCGATTTGGAGAAAAATGGTTGATATTTGAACTCACAAAATAATGATATTTATCATCTCTCTCACTCCCACTGCCTTTCTGCTTGTGGCATTTCCCCTGTCCTGTGCACGAGCATGAGTAAACTCTCTACTGACTCATCTTTTAACTCAGAACACGAGAACATTTATTTAAATTGAGTAAGTCATGTGTGAACATCACTTTTACGGAAGCTTAATCAGAAATGTATCAAGGTGCCTGTTTATCTTTTTGACCTGGATGGTTTATTACTTTATAGATATTGTTAGAGACAGAGGATGTTTAAAATCAACCTCGTCTCCGCGTGTCGTTTGGTAAGCTGGGTAAATTCGTAAAAAGGAAGGGATAAGAAACACCAGAATGCAAGTTAAACAATAATCTTGTTTTAATGATAAAAAGTAACAATACAAATACAAAGGAAGTACTTCCTGCTCTTCCTCCAATCTCACGGATCTGGTCAGTTTGAAGAAAAGAAGAGACCGGTCTAAAGAAAACACAGGCTTATATCCAAAAACCCCAGGAGGAGCTATGCGGCTGCTCCCCCCCGAGGGGTCCTCCACTTAGAAAAGACAGCCAATCAGCGCGAGCCAGAGGCGACCCTTACATTTGAGATAACAAACCCCTCCTTGCAAGTTTCACATACTTTTGGCATTTTATAAAGATAGGTTTAAGATATAGTTTTTTATAGTTGGATTATACAAATAACACATGTGAGTTACCTTAACCCCAAATAATAATAACAAGAGGAAAACATTAGCTCTGATCTCAAGCAGTAAAAAAGTACCGCACACTCATTTAGCCTGCAGCTTTTCCAGACACTTCAGCTATTGTTCTTTCAGAATATTCCCTGCAGAATCTTTATTTCAAATAAAAGGTTTCACTTCGAATATTTCCAGCTTCCTTTTACACATACAAAGTAATTATTGATACAAAGTAATTAAACACACACATATATTTCAAGATATATAGACTTCTCTGATATTTTTGACATGCTGGAAATCTTTAAGAAGAATGTTTCCTCCTCCAGCCTGTCTCCTGTCATCCACCTCTGCTCTTTCTTCATACAGAGTAATAAAACATGTTTAAGCTAATCTCTCCACAATGTTTGTAGCAATTTAGTACTCACACATGAAAGACTTAAAACAGAGAAATCAAATAAAACACCAATACAGGAATAGTTGATAAATGATTATACAGGACATATGATCACAGTAAGGAATGCACACACATATATTCTCTATGAAGCGACCCTTGTTATAGGTCCAAATGTCCTGTCCCCTGATAGTCATGAGTTTTGGTTGATTAACAGAAGTTTAATTGTTCTGGTAGCTTAAGGCCAACAAAAGACTATGGCCTCTGTAACTGTTTGACTCAATTCTCAAGGCCTTTTTTGGGGTCTGTAGGAGATAAATCATTAATTCTACAAGACTTTAACTGCCTTATATCTGAGGCACATCTCCCTTTGGGCTAATCAATACGGGTTTTAGAAATTAACAGAGGAAGCCAGAGACTCAGGGCCTCTCCCGATGTCTGGGAACTGCAAAGCAGATGTCAAAGGCCATTTGTATTATGCCTGCTCACAAATAGCCAAAAAAACCACCCTTTTGATTACACATAAAAGTGGAAGAAAAGACTATTGCTTTAATTTATTATTACTAAGTAGTGGGACATTGTTTCAGGAATATATGAAAAGCCTCTCTATATTTAAAGAGGAAAAAATGTACTTTGTCCCTTCAAACTTTAACACACACGAATATATGAGGTGATATTAAAATAAATATATCACAATATCAAAATCTGAAATCCTGTTGGTGTTATGATCACCGTCAGTTCCCTTGGTCTCAGGATCATGGACAGACCATGTATGTCCATGGTCAGACCATGGTCAGACCATGGACATTAACCATGGACATACGTGATCTGTCCGTGATATTGTCCATGGTTGACCATGGTCTGACCATGGACGTTAAATGGCACCATGGATGAATCATGGAAACCCACGGCCAAGTGAAACATGGACAGACCACGGTAATTCATGGACATCAAAGACGTGGTTAGCCGTGGTCTGTCCATGGTATAGTTAACCGTGGTTTTCCGTGATTGATCTGTGGTGCCATTTAATGTCCGTGGTCTGACCATGGACAACCATGGTCTTATCGAGGCTTGCAATAGTATGGCCGTGGATGTCCATGGAGAGACCATGGTCATCCATGGTCTGACCATGGACTTCGATGGTCAGACCATGGACATCCATGGTCAGACCATGGTGCCATTTAACGTCCATGGACAATATTATGGTCAATGGTCAGACCATGGATATCCATGGTCTGACCATGGGTGTTCCACCCCTGAAGTTATAGAAAGCTTACCAATTTGGTCAATTGTTACCAAGGTTGTATATAACAAGACTTACCATAATGTCCACATAATGCTCCAGGGGGGGGAGGGGGGGCTACAGACAGGACAAATTTAACTTGCATCTAAAGTCTACAGATATAAATGTGCTAAGATTGCATTTCAAAATGTTTATTAATATCTTATCATGACACTCTTGTACAAGAAATACTACACAGGATGTTTTTTAACGAATCTCAGAGAACAGACAGTGGTACAAAACTTAATTCACACAATTACATGAAAGGTTTGTCAATCCATGGGAACATTTTACAGTATTTATAACATTTAAGTAGAATCCTTGTCTGCTTTACCACAAACGATACATAACCAGTTCCCTTACTTACATATGACATTGTATGAAGAAATATGTGTGCCAGATATATGTTCACCATAACAACATACATTTTCTTCCCAAATGTACACTTAAGTCAGTTTTCACACTTTTTTTAAGCCTTTTTGCACATGGTGCACCTTCTCCACCATATCCTTGTCTTTCATTTCGGGAAAGCGTCCCCGCATCAAGTCCTTGTATACCAGGAACTTATCTTCCGGAAATCGTGGCTTTGGTGGAGTCATCCGGTTGGGAGCTTTCCCGGACACACTGTGGCTGAGGAGATCGTCTTTGGAGAACAACTGTGTCAGCAGCCGTCTGGCTGCTTTGAAGGTGCTCGTCTCCAAGACGACAGTTGCACGCAGCTCCTCCATGGTGTTGCCATTGTACCGTGGCTCACAAACTGCCACACGCCCCTCGCGGTTCTTTTCCAGTTCGCGAACTCTTCTCTTGAGTTTCCTTATACTCTCCTGTGATTCCGCAAACTGACCTTGCAGCTCGTACAGGTTCTTGGCTAGTCTGAAAAATAAAGATTGCTTAAAAATATAATGCCGAAGTAAAAACAATACAGACGGAACAAAAATTACATCTACCACAGTCTTCAAATATATAATTTGCTGCCATATCAGACAATGTGTAAACACTATTTTGGAGTCATATAATATTAACCACATTATTTTCCTTCCCAGCAAACAGTATATTATAAAAAGGGAACATCTGTATCTGTTAACAATATAAAAAAATATATATATATAAATATATATAACATATATAATAATATATATAATTAATATATATAATTAAAATAACTTACTGGGCAACATTGATATCCTTTCCAGCTGCAAAGGGAGATCTGTAAAAACAAATACCCAAAAACTAGAACCTAAAAGGTAATGTGTGAAGTTGAAGCAGTATACAAAAAGGTTCACCATGTTCACCTGGTATCAATATTCATTCCATCTTAAAATAATGAATAAACAGATTTTAAACAACATTTTGCTGATTGTCTTCTACACGTCTCTGGCTGCAGTCAATTGGAACTGCGCAAGTAATTTACCTTTTCAATTTATGACTGATATTTCCAAGTCGACTCCAATGAAGTCCAGTGATGTTCAACACTAGACCTTTGAAGGTATGTGTGAAATTTATCAAGTTCAGTCTGCATATTTGTGCATGGTTTTATCAGCAGATACACTTCCTAATAGATCTTTTCCCAATGATAGTGTGCTACATTTTGTTCTCATTTACACACATATACATATACATATACGTATATGTATATGTATATGTATATAATATTAATATTACCTGTGCTTCTTTTTGGTGATCGTTGGAGATGGCGACCCCAGTTCCAGTCTCCTGTGAGCAGAGGGGGAGGCTGTGCCATGCTGTGGAGGTGAGCGACTGCATCTGGGTGCAGCCTTTTGAGGCGACTGGCTGTGGCTGCGTGCTGACGGTGCAGCCTTTTTGGGCGATGACCGGTTGCAGCGAGGTATTGTGTTCCTCTGAGGCGATGGGCTGTGGCTGTATCTAAAACCTAAACCCTCTAAAGATCATATCAACCCTCCCGACTTGAAATGATCAATTTATTAATATGAATCTGAAATAAATGCAACTGGAAAAAAACGGCCGCCATCTTGTGAAATTATCTATTTATTTAAATATTAAAAACTTATTTTTCTTCAAATGGATCATATTTCTGGTCTCTGATATGTTAATAATCAAATGTACTCACACTCAACGTTGAAAGATCAGTATTTCAATGTGGATGTCAAAGGTTTTTAGCAGAGTCTTCTCTCAGCTGCCGTCCTATGTAAACGCTAGACAGGAAGTGGCTGTTCCGCCACCCGGAAGTGACGCCAAAAACGGCGGAATTAAAGGTAACATGACCATTAGCACTCATAGTGGTTACTCCATGAACTGCAAGCAAATTATAATATACCAAATGTCCGTAAAGACAGTGTATTTAAATAAAAAAATATATAAATCCGTTTTTTAGATTTTTAAAAAAAATGTATTTTATTTTTTAACTCATTCCACCCTAAATGTATTTATCTATATAAGAGTAAGAGTAAAGTTAGAGTGGTATATATTAAAGTAAATAAATAAAGAAGTATTCTAAAGATCAAACCGTGAACATTAAAAAACTTCTGGTACAGGTTACACTTCTATTGTGTTTTTAAAAAATTCTAATATTTAAAGAGTGAATATAAGCGGACATTTAAACGCCATCACTCAGTAGAATTGGTCAGTTGACCTCTTCTACTTTTAGTCTAACCACAAAGTTTTGCGGTCCGACTAAGGTTTTAAGTGTAAATCTATTAAATGATTATGTTATTTTTTAAGTATAAGTAAGGAGGTTCTAAAAGGATTTAATATAAGATATATCTTAATATAAGATATATCTGGCACACTTAATTATATTTGTTCATATTGAAGTAAGGGAACTGGTTCTGTCTTGTTTTTGGTAAAGCAGACAAGGATTCTACTTGGGAGTCCAATATTGTAAAATGTTTCCATGTATTGACTAAATTGTAACCTTTCATGTAATTGTGTGAATTAAGTTTTGTACCACTGTCTGTTCTCTGACATTCTTATTGTATTCATATGAAATTGGCACTGTTGTTTACATTTTCAATGTCAGTCTACCAGGTAAATAGAGCACATGTCCAAAAAAAATTCCTAAATATGTAGTGCGTGCCAAACCCTAATTTTCATGTTGGCAGGGGTATTGCTAATGTCATATTTGCAAACAATTTATTATTTCTGCTGACGAACATGTAGGTCACATATTTAATGTTATTTGATCAGACATTACATTTATCTGTACATTCTGAAATAAATTAAATGTGTCTATTATAAATACTGTATGTTGTGCCTTCATATTTTTCATAAATCCCCAGTTCAGCCCTGTGTAACTCACTACTCCAGGACAAACAAAAAGAGTCAGAACTGAGACAAAAAGATTGGCACCAATATCTTTGATCTGCATTCAACATTGAGACCACAGAAGAACATGATCATTTCATGGTTAGAAATATCAGAATTCTATCCATGTTTTACCATGTTTCATGACCACAGAAAAGCATGAATATTTCATGGATAAAAATATCAGTGATTGTCCATGTTTCACCGTGTTGCATGACCATGGAAAATCATGGATATTTCATGGATGGAAATAATATAGGATTTGTCCATGTTTGTGCATGTTTCATGACCATGGAAAATCATGGTCAATTCATTGCCAGACAAGTGAACATGTTTTTCCATGTTTCATGACCATGGACAATCATGGTCAGTTCACGGCCAGGCGGGTAGTACGTGTTCTGTCCATGTTTCATGACCATGGACAAACCACGGACAAACATACCATGGACACCCACCATGGACAGATCACGGATGTCCATGGATGACCATGGTCATCCATGAGTTTTCCGTGAAACATGGATGACACGAGACCAAGGTCACTTCATTAGTATCACTGTTAACTCAATTATGATAAGCTGCCAAAATAATAGGTAACGGTTGGAATTAATTTGGTGTCTAACTTGAATTGGCATCCTGGAGTTCTCCTAATCATGATATTCTTATACTCATTAATCGTTTTCAGTTTCGGTACTTAAGGGTCTATTGTGTTTGTTAATGAAATACTACAATCTAGCCCTCATTGGATGTTCCTTTCCATTTGGCTGACTGTGGCTAATAACAGATTACCAACGTAAATGATCATAATAGCATTAGATTCAAATTCAAACAAATGTCTGTGCTAAATTAATTAAATTCACATCAAAACAGAAACGTTTTGCCAACAGTACCTATTTTATCCTGCTGTACATGGCCGATTTAAGCCAAAAGCTCTCCTAAAGTTTTTTTAGTATGAACTTTGAATAACTCAATTGCCTGCAGTAAGAGGTCATACTAGACAGCTCCAATTACTCTTGCTGAGGCTGTAAGGAAGAAAATGTAATTATTCTGGGAACTGGGAGTATTATAAGGAAAAAATAGCTAAATCAGCTCTTCGTCCGGTCTGTCTGGTGTTTTATTGCACACAATATAATTACATATTTATTGTACATTGAGATTTACTCTCAATCCGAGAGGCAACACAGTGAAAATGGCCTTATCATGTTTTATATACACAAAACCTGAACTATTTATCATACAATGTGGCTCAAGCTGTACTGTGCCACTGCATTACAGTTAATGCAAATGGAGACAGTGTACAGGATTCAGAGTTTTTAATTGTTTGTGTCAGTTGCAGTTGTGTTTGTGTGTGCACGGCCGCACATACTGTAGATTCGTCTCTTATCAACCGGTCCAGGCTTATTAAGAGGAGAGGCCTGCTTAATGCAGACTCATCAGTTATCCAGAAAGCCGATGACAGCCATTGTTTGGCTCACATTCTCCCATCTTCATCTACTTAACTGAGAGAGGGCCTCAGGGCAGTCCACTGTGTGCTGCCAGTGCCCTCCTGGTTGTAATTAAAGTGTTTCATTTTGCAGGAAGGAGGGAGGATCCCAGGCCTCAACAAAAGTCTTTATTGGATTCTCATCCAAGGTTTGATAAACAACCCGATTACTCAAACACATGACTATTTGTCAAGTATAATGTACTCTGGTCATTGCTGCTATAAATATTCACACAACATTGCAAGCTGATTATCTTTTTCTAATTATTAGAGGGTCGAGGCCAAGTGCTTGCAACAGAAAGCATTATTAGCACCAATCACACCTCAATCGTCACTCCTACAAGTGATACCAGGGTCATATTAGTGTGTGTCACATGAATAAATGACCATGCAAGCAGCATTACTCTCACTTACTCTCTTTTACATCGGCGCTGTTTGCAAATAAAAGGTCATTCTGTGACCTTCTTCATGTGTGTGAGTTAAACAGAGAGAATACTTTATTCTAGTAATTATTGTCTCTGTTTGCTTGTTTAAGTGAAAGTGGGAACAATATTAACCAGGGGCAAAGAAGAGTCCTACATTGAAACAATGGCCAGAGGGGAAAACGTAATGAGTTATTGCAGCGCAGCAGCACAGCATCTAAAAAGAGAAGAGGCTGTTCAGTGCTGCGTGCTCACTGCTGCCTGTGGGTGATAACGTTCACAGTGCCAGAACATCCACACAGTACATGTCTTTCAAACCTCTGAGGTTTCACTGGACTCTCTGTCTGCTCCGGCTTTACCAAGGTCAATGCTTTGGAGGAATAATCTAGTGGCTGAAAATCACCATGCCCTAACTAAAAAGAGATACACTGGGATGGGGGTGACAGAATATTATAAACATCTCCACGAGGCATTGTGGGGTTGTGTTATGCAATCACCAGCATACATATTATCCAGTGACACGGTTGGCCAGAAGGAGGCGTGGTGCAGTCTTCATTTGAATAGAACAATTAATGTGGAAGTTTGACTTAACCCTTATAAAGTACAGTGGACCGGTACGCAACAACCACCTGGAGCCTCACCAAGCATTAGATATTTTTGGAGAAGTCACTGCATGTGCTCCAACTTCACAGCTTAGAATCTTCAATAGATGGGGCTATTACTTCCCGTCTATCCAACGTGCTGCACCGTGCAAGGCATCCAATTTACGGGCTGCATGCATAGGCATTTTACAAGGCTAGTTGGAAGACTAACACCCCCTCCATTATCACATTGTGCGTATCCTTCTTGGCGCTCTAAACCTAATCATCAGTGGAAGTGCTCCCGCACGGCAGCAGCCCAACTGTGACATCCTTCCACTGTTCAGTGTGCTCAGGCTGGCTGGCTGCTGCACAAGCACCATGGAGAAGAAATCACCTAAGCATGAGAGCAGCGGCAAAGGACAGGAGTCTCTATCCTACCAGAGGAGGATGTGGAAGAATTTCCAGGAGAAAACCAAGCCTTGGCTCAGTCCTAAACTGGGATCTGAGCGTCGGAGTTCCGGGGGCGCGGAGGGCAACAAAAAGGAATCGGGGTTATGGATGTTTAAGAGGAAAAAGAAACAGTTGGACCGGGTGTTCTCGTCGTCTCAGCCGAATCTGTGTTCCACTCCTCCAGCGTCTTTTGAAGGAGAAGTGAAGTCCCATGGAAGCGACCAGGTCCCCGGCACCAGCAGCGAAGGGCAGCCTCTGCATCCTCTTGGGGCAGCTTCTGGAGCCACGGGGAGCAAACCCGAGCTGACTGCGCATGGAAGCCCCAAACTCGCCATATCCCAGCTGATCACGTACCAGCAGAAGAGCTCCTCTCTCGGCTCGGCGTGCTTCGAGAAACTCGTGGTGGACCCGGCCGTGGTGGTGGGAGAGGAGGATCAGCTGCGTAAAAACGCAAGTGATTCTGTGAGTATAGGCTACTCATAGTAAAATCACGCATATTGTGGATTATGTTTCTATCAAGTAAGGCTATTTCCAAAAATCAATATCCTTAAGGGGGTGGGCATTGACCAGGAAATCAAATAACGGAGACAAGCGTGTATCATGTGATGCGCTCAGTCCTCTGCTTTCTTAATCTTAACTCTGTCCTATAGCTCGTATGGGCCATATGCACAGCCAATGCCAGTGTATGTGATCATCACCTACAACAATCTTATTTCACGCGTTGCTTTGTTTTTTTCTCATGTAACCAACACATTCACCCACTGCAGACATCCTTGCTGTGTAAAGGATTATTTCAATTACAGACTCACTGATAAGATATATACTCAGGCTACAGGCTCTGATGGCAGCCTCCTTTTGCCTGCTCACATCATTAACCCCCCCCCCACTATAGGGATTGTGTGCCCTAGCTTCTCAGTCCATCTGTCACAGTATCCTTGCCGGTAGACAGGGGCTGCAACAGGGCAATGAGAGCTCAAAGGTTCATCATGCATTTCCTTTTCATGAAAAGTGGCCTATTGGGAGGTGGTTATAAGCGACGCCACCAGCATTGTTGGAGATTGATGGCAGGTATATTCCCACACTGGTAGCCATGCTGAGTCAGAGAGCCCTAGAAGAAACACGAACAAAAGGATATCAGCAAGAGGATAGTTAAGGCTACTATCACATAAATGACGAACAGCCCACAAGGTCTGCGAAATATATTTTAAATAAAATCATATGGTAAACAAAATACCTAATGAAAATAATAAATAAGTGTCATGTCTTGAATCATGCCTTATCCCCTGATATGAATCCAATGCACTATTCCTTCCATAGGGCCTGTCAGTTCAGACTGGCTGTTATGATATTTAACACAACTGTCGAAAGGAATAATATTGAAGATATTTGTGCACATTAAGTGCATTTTGTACAACTGGCAGCAGTTATTGCAGTTATTGAAGTGTTTCAGGTCTGTTTTTATGAGCATCATCCAGATTGCTGTCTAAAATTGATTTAGCATATGAACACTTCTCTCCACTGAAGTTATGGCCATAGGGCTCTATATTAATCTATATGAGAAGTGCAATGCACTCAGTTGAACAGGTAAAAGAGAGCAACTATTAATGAGGACTTAATTTCAACGGATCTTGCAGTTTCATCAGTACTTACCAGGTCAGTTACATAATACACAGGGATCTCACTTTGCCAAATAAAGTCTTAGCATTCAGTGTGAGCTAGCTTCTTCTGTTGTTGCCATGTTTATATTCAAGCATCTGTTGTTCATTTGTTGGATTCTTTCACATGTGAGGAGAGCCGTGGTAAACACGAAGTGACAGCATCATCTTCTCAAGTTTCACTACAGTCAGTGATAATAATTTGTTGTTAGCTTGACTGAATACATGTGCATCACATATCTAAGAAATACTGTATGATTTTAGTCTATTATGTAAGGATGTAAGAAAGAAGAAATGGAATGAGATTTAATGAGGGGATGAGATGAGGACAACTGAGATAAGATGAGAGATGAAGATGATTTGATGTGTGATAGAAGAAGATGAGACAAACAGAAGTAAAGAGAGAGACGATTACAACAGAAGAGATTAGAGCGAGATAAGACATGCTTTATTAATAACTTGGGGGGAAATCAAGGGTTATAGGACAACAATGTCACTGAAATGAACACTCAACATCACAATACAGGCTGGTAATTGAGCTAAAAAGGTCTAAAGATGCATCTGCATTTTGTGCATGCTTATTGACCGCAATATTATTGACAATGCATTTATGTGCTACCTTAACACTTTCCTTGCCCATCAAGGATTATAACTCAAAGTTACACACTTCTACAGTCATCCACAAATCCAGTTTAGGTGAGTGTATACAACTTTTCATTACCAAATTGAGAGCATAAAAACTCCTAGCCACAATTTCATTAATTTAAATAGGATATATTGCATAACAAGCAAACACTGTGTCTCCGCTTGATTTGAAAAGCTAATGATGGGAGGGATTAATGCCAAGTTCTGGAAGTCATTTCATAATTGATTCCAAAGAAAAAACCCAAAGTAAGCACATTTAACTTTTGCTTGCAAAATAGAAATGTATACGAGTTATCTATGTTCAGCAACATATTAACATTGGTTAGTATATCAAATCGGAGAGCAGGGTCACACTATTTAATATGATTAGACTGAAACACACTTTGGACACCTCTTTGAGATGAGATAGTTAGCATTGTTGCTGTATTTGTCATGTTCTTCCTCATTATGTCGCTATAATTTAACATCTCATAATTTATAGGAACTTTCTAGTCTATTACAGATGTATTGGATCTACAGAGGTTTCAATACAATGCATGTTAGACCTTAGGCAAAGTAGGTCATTACCTAATTCTAAATTCTTCACTCATTCTAGTATGCTGTCAAATCTACTACCTTTACTAAATGAATACAGTAGACTAATTTATATTGACGAAATAGATTAAGTTTAGCGTTTGTGTCAGTTAAGCTCCATTTTCCAATTGAACAGTCTTCCCTATTGTAGTTGTCTCGCTAACCTTAAGTTCAGGTAAAGCTGCCCTTCTATCATTACTCACCTTTAAGCCTTTCATGAACACCTTTACTTCGATATAGGCACTTAACTCTGCCCTGAGGTTTTAACAAGACAAAACAAAAAGTAGGTCTAGAGTATGTTTCTACTTCATAATAGGAGTCAAGTCGGCTGTTTTTCATTAGGCTTTACAACTCAAAATAAGTTTGGCCTAAGCATCGTTTCCTTATCATATCATGTATTTATTTTTTGCTATGTTTACAAATGTCATGTTCTTATATGTTGTATGTCAGGGACTACGGATGGAAATTAGCTCAAAGCTCAAATCCGGCATATTTACACTTGAAGCATTATTTGTCTAAAGTGTTCATTAATGTGCATTGTCCCTATTCAAATAAACAATTAAATGAAATGAAACATTTTCAATCTGTAAAGCGGTAAAGCCATTCTCCGTTTATCTATCTATCTTAATTTTCTTTGTGCTCTTTGAACCCTTTGTATCAAAAGTTTAAATAAGTAGTAATAATACAAATCTAAACAATCCAAGAAAAAAAGTGTGTCCAAATTGGCATGTCAGATTTGACATTTTGTCCACTCCATATCATGTGACAGGAAGTAACAATCTGTGACATTTTACGAACCTGCATTAAGATAATTAGCTTAATTAGCCGCATTTCTTGACATGTGTAAACCAACCGTATACAAAGTTATGATACTAACGTTACCGCACCAGAAATACAAGGGTCCACAAAGCGAGGGAATTTAGCGTACTAGCGGGTTCAATAGTGAACAAAGTTGTATCTATTTGTTAGCGGCTAAATGTTATCATTACGTTACCTTGAACCCGTCCTTCTTTCCCACTGGCTGAGTCTGTCCGGACCTGTTGGGATATGACCGAGACAAATCCGGTCAAAGCGTTACCTGTTCCTTTTATACAAAGATGGAAACAGTTTGTGAGTGCTTGCCAAGGATTAGTCGAGGCATTTGTTGCATGTTATTTAACCCAAGCATTATTTATTGTATCTTAACTTTCTGCGCGGTATCAAATGCCCAGTCTGTAGGCCTACTACCATTGAAACATGGCCCGACTGATGTTCGTCACCTAACACCCCGGAGCCATACTTCACACAGGGAAGGCCCAGTTAGAGCTGCTGCCTTTTTAAAAGAGAGCCCAGGACATCCAACATGTTTTTAATGGTGAGTGAAGCTTTGGCATTGTTTTTCTATCAGCCAGGCCTACTTGCTTTTCTTGTGCTGGTAGCGTTACAATCTTGTGTGCACTATACCCATCTTGCCTGCTTTGCTCTTTAGTATCCATATTTACAGTCTATGTTTGATCATGTGATGTGTAGTTTTCTAGGGTTTATGAATATTGGATGTAATTTGGGGTATGGCAGCATCTCAGCCAAGAGTAATAGCCTTATAAACTGGACATCAAGTTAAAAACATTCACAGAGTTGCAGGACTCTACTACAATGCAACCTATTACATAATCAAAACAAATGCAAGTGACACAAGTGTGCAGCAAATACATAAATGCATTGGATCAACCTGATACTGAAGCTCTTGTCACCTTTCCATATCATCTTTAATCAGTTCTGTTTCCATCATATGAGATAACTTACTTTTCTATTGCTAGTAGCCTTCTTTTCATGTGAATATTCAATTGGTTTTTAAGTAGCCTATGCACAACATGCCTAGTGTATTTTCAGATATATATTTTAGCTAAAACAAAAGACTCTTTTTGAACAAGAAAGTTTTTTTATTTGTGTGCTGTAATTGGGGTTGAGCTTGCTTGCAGTTCTTCTCGGTCATGTCTCCATCCCTCTCAATTTCCTCTGCTCAGCTCATATGGAGTACTATAAAATATTTAACACTTACAAGCCAGGGAAGTAGGTTTTTTGTGTCACTGAGACGATACGTTCACAGTCTGATGCTACATATATCAGATGTAAAATATGTCTTCTGGATAATTAATCACAGACAGGGCGATAATGTTTTGTGCATGTACAATAGAGTATATGGCAAACACACCTGTTTTTAGAAGAACATGGCTTTGATACATGCTTTATCCTTTATCTAACCGAGTTACGTTTTTTAAATACTGCAACTGAATAAATACTAGTTATAAGGCATGCATTTGGATATCTTTGAGGCTATGGGAAGGTTCACTCAACAATCAAAAAACATCGGAACATTTTCTAGTGCCTATAACACTGTGTATATTTATACAATATAATTACAGGAACATTTAGTCAATATAACTTTAACATTCATTTAAACTAACATCTCAAATCATAGTAAAGTTAATGTATGCAAGACTTGCTGCCCAAAATCATTTTTGTTGCACTATGGGAAAACTAGTGAAAATCTGAGCTTCTTTTAAGCTCAGTTGGAAGCGTATTCCAGTTTGATGGCCATAAAGGAGAAAGCAGATTGCATAGTTTGCTTCAATGTTTGCTGACGAAATTCAACATCACCTTGTTAGATTTTTGCTGGCAAGACCAGGCTCTTTTGATAATGCAGCGACACGTATATCAGAAAATGAGCAATGTTTGGATGTCCTGTAGGATCACGTGTCTCACTTGTGGCTGTTCGGAAACCGCCTGTGTCCTCGTTTTGAAGTGTCCTGATGGCACTTCAAATTAGGATTTATTACAGCCAGGGGACCATCGATTGTAACATGCATGCACTGACAAGCACATGATTGATGCTGCCCTCGAAGCTGTCGGGGCATCGCGAACATTCTCACAAAAGTATATGACTGACACCATTTGGGGATGTTGATGGGATTCTGCTCTCACTTTGTGATTAAGTGTCTTGTAGTGCCTCCCACAAATCTGAGTTCCCTCTTTCACTGCCATTACAATCTGTGAACAACCTATGATAGAGTGTTCGAGTGGTTTTATCTGTAGACAAGTGTAATGGTGAGAAGTAAATGCTGATTTAATTTAAGTTTAAGGAGATACAGAGGTGTCGCTGTTGATACAGTGTTTCCTACGAGCAGGGAAGCCGAGGTATATGCTCGGTCTTTGTCTTCACAAGAGTTGTCAGCATTTGAAGAGGTGGTAGTTTGGTGCATCAAAAAATGAATGTGGCTATGCTGAGTATCTATCTGTTAGCCCTGCTAGGAACTAGTGACCTCCTAGCACAAAAGAAGAAACAAGCAGTTAAAAAGGAAACTCCACTCCACTATTACTTTCAAAATGTAAAAAGGAAATTCTCTGTAGAACATGGTTATAGTTTTATTATATGCTTAATGGTTGTCTTCCAAGTTCCTGTTTTGTCAGAACCAAAACACGGCCAATCACTTTCTAATTATCAAATACAGGGAAGTTGCAGATCCTCACACTGACTATCACAGTGAATATATTTTTAACTGTCTGCTAAACCTTTCAGCACTAAGTTCAATAGCCTGATGAACTCTCGCCTGATCAGCAGAAACCTTATACTCTAAACCACCAACCTGTTTTTGCAAGTCATTGCCCTCGGCTCCAAGAAACTATGAATCCCCTTTTCCTTCCTTTCATCACTCATCAGAAGTGTGTGTCTTTAAGTGATAACCTTACCTGCATTGTCTCTAACTCCCCTGGTCTATATCCCATTCTCTTTTTATGATCCCAGTTTTGGCTTCCTTGATAGGACACTTTTCCTTTTTACAATAGCTTTCGGAGGACACATCCAAAATACATCCCTGCCTGTGAGGAACAGCCTGTGAATTGCAAGATGGGAACTCTGCAGTGTGACACTGTGTTACCCTGGAGCGTTGTTCTCAGCAATCTCAGTCGATCCCCTTGCAGTAGTAAATACACATTCGAAAGCACATGCATAAACAAATAATGTTGACACAGACATGCACACCCACACACTGCACTTGTCCGAGCCTCTGAGTGTCATTGTAAACAAGGTTAAGGAAGACAGTGTAGACAGCTGAATGACTGGGGTAGTGTCAATGCCCCTTTTATGAATAGCAGCATTTCACAAAGAGAGAAAAATATATTGATATGTATCCTCTTACACTGAAGGAGGATAAAGCTCCTCCTCTTCATGCTTAATGCAGCATCTTGCAATGATCAAGCAGGCACATATACATTGAGAAACGCCGACAGTTATGGCAGACATGATTTTCAGTCAGAGTATGAGAGCAGGTAGAGAGGGATCAACCTTTAAATCAATAGATGGAGCCAGGGACTTGGCTTTTTTTTTACTCTTAATGCTACCCTCCCACATAGATTAATCATCACTGATTCCAGCCTGATCAAAGTGGTGGCTCAGTTGTCGTAGGAGCCTTTGTGTGGGTCTGTTTGTGTGTGTATGTTAAGAGAGGAGGGTCAAATTACACTTAGCAGTCATCAATGGCCTGCTATGATATGTGTTGATCCTCTAGAAACAGACAGTTGTTCGTGTTTGAATGAAGGGATACGCTGACTGACAATGTTCTTGTTTAAGAGCCCAAACAAAGCTTTTGTATCTGCTATTTATTGTGTCGCTCTCAAACTCAAACCCTGACACTCTTGAAATGTAGCAACCTACCAACTGAGCTATGACAGCTTTTAAAAGTGGGTTGAGTGTAAATG